>NW_012152618.1:4687999-4723074 GCF_000956105.1 Propithecus coquereli | reverse complement strand
TTCAAACTGTTTTTCAGAGCAATTTTTGTGAAACCATGGATAAGTCAAAAATTCATGTTATTTTCAAACACGAGTTTTGCCATGGAACCAATGCAGCACAGACAGCTGGAAATGTCAACGAAGCGTTTGGGAAGGATGTGGCTAATGAATACGCAGTGCGTCGATGGTTTGAGAAGTTCAGTTTTGGTGATTTTAATCTTGAAACTGAGTCACGTGGGTGACCTGAGACCAAGGTGGATAATGATGAGCTGAAATCCGCAGTGGAAGTGAATCCATCTCAACCTGTGTGTGAATTAGCAGCAAGGATTCACGTTACTAGTCCAACAATATTAGACCATTTGAAACAAATCAGCAAGGTAAAGAAGCTGGACAGATGGGTTCTGTGTGAATTAAATGAGCATCAGAAGACAAATCATCTTGAAGCTTGCCTTTCTTTGCTGTTATGACATAAAGGCGAACCATTTCTACACTGTATTGTTACATGTGATGAAAAATGGATTCTTTTTGACAATTGCAAGCGTTTGGCACAATGGTTGGATAAAGAAGTGCTGAAATGCAGTCCAAAAATGAATATTCATCAAAAAAAAGTGTCTGTTTGTTGGTCCAGCACTAGTATTATCCACTACAGCTTCATGAAACCTGGTCAATCAATTACAGCAGATGTCTGCTGCAGCCAATTGGATGAAATGATCAGGACGCTTGTGATTACACAGCTGAGACTGGTCAATAGAACAGGCCAATCGTCTAGCAAGACCGTATGTCGCAAAAAACAATGCTGCTCAAACTACAGAGGCTGGACTTGGAAACTCTCTGTCATCCACTGTATTCACCAAACCTTGCACCAACTGACTACCATTTCTTCCCGGCTTTGGACCACTTCTTTCAAGGACAAATATTCATTTCTCAACAAGCTGTGGAAAACACTGTTGACAATCTCATCACCACTTGTTCTCCAGGCTTCTTCATTGCTGGCATAAGCAAGCTACTGTTAAGATGGCAAAACTGTGTCGATAGTTCAGGCGCATGCTTTGATTAATTGTACTGCTTGTTTGAGATATAATAAACTTTTGATTTGAAATCGGACATTTAATGACCTTAATATAAAGCAAACACCCAGGTCCAGAAATAGAACACTGTCCACATCCCAGAAGCTCCCCATATAGCCCTCCCTTATCAAATTTCCTTTCTCACCCTAGAGAGAAACATTTATGATAATCATTTCTTTGCTTTTCTTTATACCTTTACTACTTATGCACGTATCCTAAACAATATAGTTGAGTTTTGCCAGTTTTTGGACTTTATACAAGTGAAAACATACTGTGTCTATTGTTTGGTAATCTCAATATTGTAATTCCTCATGTTATTGTAAATAGTGATAGTTTCTTCCTTTTCATTGCTGTATCATATTTCACAGTATGACTATACTATAATTTATCCATTCTATTGTTGATATAAGTTTGGGTTGTATGCTGGTTTTAGCTATTACAAAAATGTACATGTGCAAGTGATTCTGTAGAATTGCTCAGTCATAATGAACATGTATTTTCAATTTTACTAGATAATGCCACGATGTTGCCCCAAAGTGATTGCATCAATTTATATTGCCACCAGTGTATGAGGATTCTCCTTGCTTCATCCTTGTTAAAAATTTTTAATTATTCTTTGACCTAGTGGGTATCTAATCATATTGCATTGTGATTTTCATGTTCATTTCTGCGGTTACTAATGAGAATGTTGCTATTTTCATGTATTAGTCACTTGCATTTTCCTCCTTGGGGCTGTACCTATTTAAGCCTTTTGACCATTTTTAAAATTAACTGGTATATTTCTTATTGATTTGTAGGTGTTCTTTACATATTTTAGGTACTAATTCTTTGTTATATGTTTTGCAAACTTCTCCCACATCGTGATTTGTCTTTTCTACTTGCTTTATGGTATTGTTTGGTAAACAAAAGTTCATTATTTTTATGTAGCCCATTTTTTAAATGTAATACATTATTTTATGTATTACTAAACTTTTCCTTTATGGCTAAAAAAATTCTTCTCCACCCAAAGGCCATAAAGATATGTTCTCAGACAAGTCCACATAACTTATCTGAAATCTCTGGAGCTAGATACATTTGGAATACAGACTATTTCCGATATTGGAAAGATACAATGGAACATACATTATACAGCATTCTCAACAAGAACTGGGACAGTACTCATAACCAAATGCATTAATATTTCTATAGCAAAACATATGCATAGTCACCTAAGTGATATGTAAATAACAACTATAAAGAGTCTCATGTCCCTTTAAGTCATATTTTTCACCAAATGAGTTCCAAAGAATTTGGTGTTTCAGAGGTTTGGGGATTTTGTAATTAGTACAAAAGTTATGGTGGTCTTATGCAGTAAGAATGGAATTACTTCAAAGTTTGGAAGAACATACTGGTGGAGCCATGTACCTGGAATTTGTGTATGGAGATTCTTTATCACTGATTCAAGTAATTTAATGGTATAGGACTATTGTTCATATTCTCTACTCTTATTTTATTTACATTAAATTATAAGATCATCTACCTTTTTGATGTCTATAGTATCTGTAGTCTCCATTACCGATATAGATTACATCTCTCTTTTTATTGTGCAATATCATTAGATGTTTGTCAATTTTATTAGTTTTTTTTTTTTTCAAAAAGTCAACTTTTGAGTTTTTTCAATCTGTGATATGCGGTGGTGTGCTAGTGAATTGGCTCCAAACATAACAAAACAAACTCCTGGCTTGGTTGCTGATTTCCATAATGTGAATTTTCCCATCATGAGCAATTTCAAGCTACCAATTGATGTTATTGATCATAGAGCTGGAAAGAGGTGTGCACAATTGGCTATCCCAAACCAGTATGAGCTAGCTCTGGCATACCACTGCTTTTGTTTCCCATTTTATGTTAATTTCTGTTCTTAACATTATTTCTGTGCTTCTACTTTCTTTAGTCTTATTTTGCTCTCTTTTTTCTAACTTCTTGAAAAGGGATGTTTAGCTCAAGATGTTTCCATCTCTTTTTTCATATACTTGTTTATGGCTATTAATGTCCCTTTAAGTACTGTTTTAGCTTCATCCCACAGGTGTTGCTATGGTATTTTATCGTTCAGTTCAAAATATTTTCTCATTACCATTGACTCTTGGTATATGGGCTATTTGGACTTGTTTTCATAGTTCTTTATTGATTTCTATCTTAATTGCATTGTGGTAAAAAAAATAAATGTGCTAAATGATTTTCAATTTTTAAAATCTGTTGAGTTGCTTTATAGCTAAGTATGTGGTCGATTTTAGTGATGTGCCATGTTTATATATTCTGATTTGGGTTGCATTATTCTGTATATATTAATTAGGTCAAGTTTGCAAATCATGTTATTCAAATTTGCTACATCTTTATTGATTTTTCTCTTGCTTAACAATTACTGGGAAAGGCCTCTTAAAATCACCCAATATGACCAGGAATGTTTTTCTTTCTAATTGTGTCAAGTTTCATTTTATGGTTCATGTATATTTACCAATACGTACATATAAATTTTAAATTTAAAATATATTTATTTTTTTTAGACTCAGAAGCCACTGAAGATTCCTTTCATCCCTTTTATACCTCATTAATCATACATTATCTTACATAAGACATTATCTTACAAAAGACATTATCTTACATAAACTGACCTTGATAAAACATAGCGTAAAAGAAGTGGGTGGCTCTGATAAAGCTAAAGCAATCCACTATTAGAGTCCATTACCTATTAGAGAAATACTTTCCATATTATAGAACATATATATGTGGTGGTACTTAGCTTCACATAGCCACCCTAAGTCTGTATATGTTGAATTTAGAAAGAATGGAACACCAGCACTGAGTGCAGAGCTGTAAATTGCTTATGAATTACACAGGCACTTTAAAACTAGATGATGGAGCAGATGGAATCTGTTGAGAACGAGATACCAGACGACTGACCATAAACATGCTTTTTAATAAAGATTGTCCTGAGGACTAAACTCTAATCTTTCTCTTTTGCTCAAACTCCTTTCTAAGGGGGCCTGGTGAGTCATGCCTACAAATGATAAAATCTCACAAAAAAGGTTATGTTAACCCAATATAATGAGGTTTACTTCCCAACCTGATTCTGATATAGCTTTCTAACACAAGAAAGATAGAAGACCCTTATCTTAACTCAAGCATTTCTTTTCACTGACTCCTGGTCTTTTAGACAAAGCCTTACTCTTTCAGCCAATTGTCAACTAAAGAATCCCTAAACCCACCTATGGCTTGTAAGCTTCTGCTTTGAGATGCCCCACCTTTTTGGGCCAAACCAATGTATGCCTTCCATGTACTGATTTATGACTTTATCTGTAATTCCTTTCTCCCTGAAATGTATAAAACCAAACTATAACCCAACCACAGCCAATCCACTTGTTCAAGGCTTCTTGGGCCTGGCTCCAGGTCATGGTCCTCAAATTTGGCTCAGAATAAACCTCTTTGAATTATTTTACAGAGTTTGTCTTCTTTTCCATTGACAGTGCTTAGAGATACGAATTCATATATTAAAAATAACATCCTCTCAAAATATTTTAAGTAGCTCTTCTCATCCCTTCTTAAAAAATCTTGGCGGTAAGGGGATAAAAAAGCCACAAGTAAGATTAAAGCAATACAAATACTTATTTTCCTCACTCCCTTGACCAATCTGTACTTCCCTGGTTCTCAGCTTGGTCATTAATTTGCCATGGGTCCTGGGACGTCACCGCCTCTTTATGGGACGGTTTCGTTTTCTTTTTTTTTTTAATTTATGAGGCGCGGAGTTAAGACGTCACAGCTCCGTCACGCCCCGTTCAGCTCCCGCCCCCTCAGGTGCAAACTTGCACACGAAGCCCCCAGGTCGCCTTGTCCGGCAGGGCTCGCAAGTTAAGCCTTCCGGGCAATGCTGGGCGAGAAACATATGAAAATTTAAATTTGAGGCATAGTCCGTCAAAGATGTGGACAAACGTAGGGAAAGACGTAGACGTTAATAAGGCCAAACCCGCTCTCAGCAGTGACTGATTCCCATTTACCCTCCAGCTCCGCAAGGCAGGAACCACCAACCTCGCCTTCCCAGGCCGGAAGTCAGTCCAACAGGTAAAAAAAGAACGGAACAGGAAGTCCCGCCCCTCCCTGAAGATTTAACGGTAGCTCGTGAGGGTCAGCATAAGGCCGCTGTTTGGCCGCATGAATTGATTTTTGCGGTTGGGGAGGGCTACACTTGTTGAGCTCGAGCCGACGCGGCGACCTTGCAGCGCCAGGACTCGGCACTGCGCCGTCCTCTGCTGGCTGTTAAGCTGCGTGACCCTTTCCTTCCCCTTGGCGCCGGAGGGAAGCCAGACCTGGGCGGACCGGGAGGCCGGCTTGCTGGTGTGTCCGGGCGGGGCGTGGAGAATGGGCCCGGGGAGTCCCTTGCTCTCTCCTTGTCGCGGGTTTCTCTAGTGCAGAACGGCGTGACACTTCTACTCCTGCTCGGTGATCGTGTCCCCTCACACTTATTTGCACAGCGCTTTGGTTCGAACAGCAACCTTGTAAAATGGGCACTGCTGTCCCCGCGTTACCGATGGGGAAACGGTCTTGGAGAGAATAAGTGAGCTGCCCTAAGTGGCAGAGGGTGTGAGAGCGCCGCAGTTCTAACTTGGGTTTTCTGAGACCAAGCTGCGGCCCCAGCGGTGCATCAGATTACACAGGGTGTGAGATAAGCCAGAGCGAGCGCTCTTAGGGTATCATTAATTGAGAACTGATTGGTTTCAGTTGCACCACTAAAATCCCGAAACATAACTTTTTTTAAAAAAAAAGGAAAGGGGCAATGTCAGTTTTTTTCTTTCCCTTGCCTTCTCTTTAGATTACTAGTTCATTGTTAATGTCAAATGTTATTTTGGCCAACAGCTTGATCCCCCTAGGAATGGCAGCCCCAACCATGAAGGAAAGGCAGGCTTGCTGGGGTGCCCGGGACGAGTACTGGAAGTGTTTAGATGAGAACACAGAGGATGCTTCTCAATGCAAGAAGTTAAGAAGCTCATTTGAATCAAGTTGTCCCCAGCAGTGGGTAAGTAACACTGATGTGTTTCTGTTCCCTGTTAAAATACGTTGAGCTCACAGTGTGAGTGGTAGGCTAAGAAATGAAGCACTGAGTTATGTCAATCAATAGTTTCTTTGAGAAGCAGAGAAAACCTTGTCTGGTAATCCAGGCTTGTTTTATATACTTACATCAGGCCAACCTTTGGAGGATGTCACCTGACACATTAAAGATCATTCAAAAACACAACAACAAACATATGAACAATAACCAAAAAATTCCAGCTCACTTCACTGGTAGACTTCTCGGGGATCTTCTGAAGGAGTAGTATTTAATCTTGGGCAGGAGTTGGCAAATTCGAGCCTAGAGCTACTATTAAAAATAAAGCATTCCCATTTGATCACACGAAATCATATAGTCTTATGCCCAAATATAAAGAAAGGAGTTTGGTAAGCAGAGGAAAGAAAAGGTTCTTGTGGTGGGTTCTGCCTCGCTAACCCAGCTGGTACTCATGCTGTGTATTGCCCATCCATAGCGTAAGGGGGGATTGGGAAAGGAACTAAAATTGAGGTTACTAAGAGGCCCTACGTGCTAAGTGCCTGACTTTTCATCTTCATCAGTACCTTTACGACGGGTACTGTTCCTCTCAATTTCTAGAGGCAGCTGATGCGCAGAGCATTGAAATAAATTTCACGGTATTAATTATTCAGTAAGTGGCAGAGCTGTAATTCTAAGGCAGGCCCAGCTCGCTGTTACGAGATCTGAACATGCTTTTTCATTCTTTGATGCTACTCCGAAGTATACCATGTAGTTTGAGAACAGATAATTTTAGAAATGAAGTGGTTTTAAGGTCTTTATTCTTTCACGCCTCAAATTTTTCAATGTGTAGTCTGGGGCTTTGAAGGAGACCACAAGAAGGGTGTGGTGGAGAGTGGGGGTCATATTGGTGGGCTGAGCTGGGGAGGAATGCATTGAGTAGAAGTTTCCTTAGATGAACTCTTCATTTGTAAAATCAGCATGATACAACCCATTTCATGGGATTATTATGAAGATCAGATGTATAAACAAAACTGATAAACATGGGACTTTCTGATTGAATTAGATAATGATTCAAGCAGAAAATGTACAGCTGTGGTCTTCCCCTTAGATAGATGCATCGAGAGCACCTCCTGGTTTAAGAATAGGTGGAAAATGTCAGAATTGGGGCTGACATCAAAGATAAATCCTTTGACACCTTAATACTACTACTGCCTGTACTTTCTCCTCCTGGGTGGTCTTAGTCTCCTCTCTCTGGCCCCAGGGTGATTGAGAGCAGGGTGAGGCTGAGAGCAAAGAGTGACTTGGGGCCCTGGTGGTGGGGGTGGTTCGGGTGATGAAGAGCCAGCTATTAGGGATAAGACGTGACTTGAGTGTTGGCAGGTTCTACCCCCACCCCACCCTCACATTTTCCCAGGACAACCTTATCGCTATGAGAGTTGTCTTTTAACAGCATGGTTGTAATTTTCTACTCAGGTTAAGTATCAGAATCGTTGGGACATTTTTTTAAAAAGATACGTCTTAGACTTCATCTCAGATCTAATGAATTTTTAGAAGTAGAGCCCTTCCTTTAAAAGGGCTCTCGCTCCACAGGGGATTCTGGGGGATAACCATGGTTGGGAGTCATTGGCCTAGTCCCTTTGGGAAGTCCCACTTTTATTCTTTCTCTCCCCCCCTCTACAACTCACTGCTTTTTCTCCAAGCTAATGGCTAATAGACCCTCTCACTCTCCCACTGCCCTCCCAGGGCAGAGCTGAGTGCAAGCTCTCTTCAGCCAGTTGCGCTGCCAAGGGAGAAAGGAGAGGAATGACTGTGTTCCCCATCGGTTAAAGCACTTGTCTTGTCCAGGGAGTAACTTATTCATCAAAAGCCCTGATTAAAAATGGTTCTAGAGTATAAATAACTTAAACCACTTATAGAACTTATATTGTAAATTTAATTTGTTACATTTAAATCTGTGCTTTTGCATTACCTAAGCTGCATAACTTGCCCGTATTTCAAATCCTTTTTTTCTCGACAGGTAAAATATTTTGATAAAAGAAGAGACTTCTTAAAATTTAAAGAAGAATTTGAAGCAGGAAAACCCCAGCCTTTAAAAAGAACTGCAAAATCCTAAGCTGTTCTTGAACTTTTCAAAATGGTTGAAACTACTCTTTCTGGACATTCAAAAAGCTCCACTGACTGTGGGACAATAGTTTGAATCATGGTAAACATCAGTGCTTGTTCCCTGTGTACAACACTTAATAACTGAAAGGATCAAGGAATAGAAGATCCATGAAGAATTGAAATAAAATGGTATTAAATATGCTTAATTTTAATTTAGTAAGAAGTCTACATTTTAAGAAAAAAATTAAAACCCATTATAAAAATACTTATACTTTTTTTTTTTTAATTAGAGGATGGGTAGTAGGCAAATATTATTGATCATAGAGACAAACAGAAACTGAAATAAGTAGATTGTCATTGTATGTCCCTGGGAGTTGGCATCTTAATACAGGCACTACAAAATGAGGTTGAAAGAAGGTTGAATTTAAAATATGCAGGTGAAATAATAAAAGCCATCTATAAAAAATCCTACAGCTAATATCATACTTAAAGATGAGATAGTGACTGGATTCCTAGCTAATTCAGTAGGGCAAAAAAAAAAAGGCAATAAAAAGCATACATATTGGGAAGAAATAAAATTGGCTCTATTCACAGATAGTATGATTATCTTGTAGAATATACCAAAAGATGGACAAAAAAACTAGAATTATAATAATAAGTCAAAAGTTGCAAGAAATAAGGTCAATATATGCAAAATTATATTCTTACATATCAGCAATGAACAATTGGAATTTACAATAAAAAATATACCATTTATAATAGTACCAACAAAATAAAAAGTAGAGGAATATTTAGGTATAAATCTAACAACATATGGAGGCCTGGATGCTGAGAACTACCTAACACTTGAAAGCAGAGGTGATCTAGTTCAATGGAGAGCTATACAGTTGGCCGCCTGTGTCTGCAGGTTGCACGTCCACCAGATTCAACCAATTGTGGCTTAAAAATAGGAAAAGAAAAATCAATTAAAAAATGATATAAAAAATACAGAACTATTTAGATAGCATTTACATTGTATTAGGTAGTATAAGTAATCTAGGGATTGAAAGTGCAGGCATATGGCTTTAATGGAATCAGCCTCCCATTGTATGGGCACAACATCATATATTTAGCTAGTAAGAAGCAGCTGGCTAAGTTTGAACAAGGGGGTTGTTTTTGAATTATTGCCATTATTGAATAAGCTTCAATCACTGTCAAAAAAACAAAAAAAAGGATAGGCATAACTTGGAGATATTGCAGGTTCAATCCCAAGCCACTGCAATAAAGCAAATATCACAATAGAGCAGGTTACATGAATTTTTTGGTTTCCCAGTTCATATAAAAGTTATGTTTATACTACACTCTAGTCAATTAAATATGCAATAGCATTATTTCTGAAAACTGTATAGACTTTAATCAAAAACTTTATTGCTAAAAAATGCTAATGATCAGCTGAATTTTCAGCAAGTTGTAATCTTTTTGCTGGTGGAAGGTCTTGCTTCATGGTGATGTCTGCTGACTGATCAGAATGATGGTTGCTGAAGGTTGGGGTGGCCATGGCAATTTCTTAAAACAAGACGACAATGAAATTTGCTCCATTGATTGAGTCTCCCTTTCACAAAAGACTTCTCTGTGGCATGCAATGCTGTTTGATAGCATTTTACCCACAGTAGAACTTTTCAAAATTGGACTCAATCCTCTTACACCCTGCTGCTGCTTTATCAACCACGTTTATGTGATATTCAAAATCCGTTTGTTTGTCAGTTCAACAGTGTTCACAGCATCTTCACCAGGAGTGGATTCCATCTCAAGAAATCACCTTCTTTATTCATCCACAAGAAGCAACCCCTTATCCTTTCAAGTTTGATCATGAGAGTGCGGCAGTTCACTCATACCTTCAGGCTCCACTTCTAATTCTAGCTTCCTGGCTATTTCTACCGCACCTGCAGTTACTTCCTCCATCAGAGTTCCTGGGTGACTAAGTGTGTTGTCAATAAGCAGTAATATTTTGGAGTCTTTTTCTGAGCAGTAGGTCTCAACTGTGGGCTTGAAATATTTAGTAAACCATGCTGTAAAGAGATGTGCTGTCGTCCAGGCTTTGTTGTTCCAGTTATAGAGCACAGGCAGAGTAGATTTAGGCTAATTCTTAAGGGCCCTAAGATTTTTGAAATGGTAAATGAACACTAGCTTCAACTTAAAGTCAACAGTTGCATTAGCCCCTTTTGAAGCTTTGAAGCCAGGCATTGACTTCTGCTCTCTAGCTACGGAAGTCCTGGATGGCATCTTCTAATAGAAGGCTGTTTTGTCTATACTGAAATCTGTTGCTTAGTGTAGCCACCTTGATCGATGATTTTAGCTAGTTCTTTTGGATAACCTGCTGCTTCATCTTGCACCTCCTTTCCTTAAACCTCATGAACCAATCTCTGCTAGCTTCAAACTTTTCTTCTATAACTTCCTCACCTCTCCCAGGCTTCACAGAATTGAAGAGTTAGGGCCTCGCTCCAGATTAGGCTTTGGCTTAAGGGAATGTAGGGGTTGGTTTGATCTATCCAGACCACTAAACTTTCTCCCTATCAACAATAAGGCTGTTTCACTTTCTTATTCCTGTGTTTACTGGAGTAGCACTTTTAATTTCCTTTACGAACTTTTTCTTTACATTCACAACTTGGCTAGTTGGCACAACCTATTAATAGCTTTTGGCCTATATTGGCTTTCAACATGCCCTCTTCACTAAGCTTTTGATTTAAAGTGAGAGACGTGTGACTCTTCCTTTCACTTGAACTCTTACAGGCCACTGTGGGGTTATTAAATGGCCTAATTTCAATATTGTTGTGTCTCAGGGAACAGGGAGGCCTGAGGAGAGGGGGAGAGACGAAACAGCCAGTTGGTGGAGAGGTCAGATCACACTTAAACTATGGATTAAGTTCACTGTCTTGTATGAGCACAGTTTGTGGTGCCCCAAAACAATTACAATAGTAACATCAAAGATCACTGATCACCATTAACAGACATAACAATGAAAAAGTTTGAAATATTGCGAGAATTGCCAAAACATGACATAGAGACACAAAGTGAGAACATGATGTTGGAAAATGGCACCGATAGACTTGCTTAACTCAGGGTTGCCACAAACCTTAATTTGTAAAAAAACAACAAAAAAAAACCAGTATCTGTCAAGCACAATAAAGCAAAATGCAGTAAAATGAGGTATGCCTGTATGTTGGAGGATGTACATAGGTTATATGCAAATACTGCACCATTTTATATGAGGGATTTAGTGGATTTGGGTATCTGTAGGGTGTCTCAAATAATTCCACATGAATACCGAGGGACAACTGTACTGTATTCATGGATTAGAAAGCTTAATATTGCTTGATATTGTTAAATTCTCCCCAATTTGATCTATAGGTTCAACACAATCATAATTGAAATCCCAACAAGCTTTTTTGTAGATATCAACAAACTGATTCTATAATTTATATGGAAAAGCAAAGGAACAAAAATAGTCAAAACAATTTTGAAAAGAACGAAGTTGGAGGATTCACATTACATGATTTCAAGATGTTATAAAGCTGTAGTAGTCAAGACAGTATGGTATGGGCAAAAGGACAGACATAATGGAAGAACAGAGTCTAGAAACAGACCCACACATAGTCAACTGAGTTTGGACAAAGGTGCAAGGCACTTCAACCGAAAAAGGATAATCTTTTCAACAAATGGTGCTGGAAAAATTACACATCCAAATACAAAAAAAAAAAAATCATATACCTCACACTGTATATAAAAAATAAAATAGATCATAGACCTCTATGTAAAGCATGGAACTATAAAACTTCTAGAAGAAATTCTATGTGATCTTGGGTTTAGAAATGAATTTTTAGCTAAAACATCAAAAGCACAATCCATAAAGTAAAAGCTAAATTGAACTTTATCAAAATTAAAAACTTTAGTTCCGTGAAAGACAGTACTGAAAGAATAAGATAAATTACCGACTGGGAGACAATGTTTGCAAATCACGTTTCATGAAGAAATTGTATCCAGAATAAATAACTTATTAACTCTTAAGAAAAATAACCCACTTTAAAAAATTGGCAAATTATGTGACTAAATACTTCTCAAAAGAGGATATACAATAAAAAATATATGAAAAGATGCTCCATGTTATTAAACATTAGAGTAATACAAATTAATACCACAATGATACATCACAACACACCTATGAGAATGGCTTAAATTTTAAAAGTTGACAATACTAAGTGCTGCCAAGTATAAACAACAGTCATTCTTATCTACTGCTGGTGGGAATGCAAAATAGTAGAGTCCCTTTGGAAAACAGGTTTTGTTTTTTTTTTAACAGAGTTAAATATATGCTTACCAGCAATCCCACTGCCACCAAATGAAATGAAAACACAACCTGCACATGAATGTTTTTTCAAAACAACTTTATTGATAATCACCAAAAACTTGCAACTACCCAGCTGCCTACAACAGAGGAGTGGATAAACAAACTATGGTTCAACTACACAATGGAATACCACTCAGCAGTAAGAAAAAATGAACTTCTAAGGCTGGGCGCGGTGGCTCACGCCTGTAATCCTAGCACTCTGGGAGGCCGAGGCGGGTGGATCGCTCAAGGTCAGGAGTTCGAGACCAGCCTGAGCAAGTGCAAGACTCCGTCTTTACTAAAAATAGAAAGAAACTATCTGGACAACTAAAAATATGTATAGAAAAAATTAGCCGGGCATGGTGGCGCATGCCTGTAGTCCCAGCTACTCGGCAGGCTGAGGCAGGAGGACCGCTTGAGCCCAGGAGTTTGAGGTTGCTGTGAGTGAGGCATTCTAGCCCAGACAACAGAGCAAGACTCTGTCTCAAAAAAAAAAAAAAAAAAAAAATGAACTTCTAATTCATACAACAGCATATATAAACCTTAAATGCACTTTGCTATGTTAAAGAAGCCAGACCCAAAAGGCTGTTTTACGCTTCCATTTATACGATTCTGGAAAAGGCAAAACTGTAGGGTAGAAAACAGATCAGTGGTTGCCAGTGGTCGGGGATGAGGAAGGGGGTTGACTGTGAAGGGGTTACACAGAGGAATTTTTAGGGGGATGAAACTGTTCTCCACAGCACCATGGTGGTGGATCCATGAGTGTGCTTGTCAAAACCCAGACTGCACACTCTAAGAGTGACTTTGACTGTATGTTAAAATAAAATCAACCAGGATATTGGGGAGAGGTGGGGAGTTTCCAGTATGGAATGAAGGTTGTGACAAGTGAATCTAACCATATTATAACTACATGGCATAACCTCACTGAAAGAGGTGGGCAAGAATGGGACTGATCTAAATAACTTTGGAAAATGGTGTTTTGACTGGATGCTGGAAGGCTAAAGGCAAAATGAACTACACACAAGTTGCTAAATTAGCAATTTCTGAAACTACATGTATTAATATACTAAGGTTGAACACTTGATATAGGTATTGTGAACCTGATTTATGTCAGTAAAAGCAGTTAAAAATAAGCAAGAAGGGAATGTTAGAATCAACCCCGTGGTGCTAGACTGGTGTCAGAGGTAACAGTAAGAACTCATGCTTATGTTCACATCCTAGACATTGATAAATACAGAGACATCTACAGATACGTGCCATCCATGGGTTGGCAGAGAGATTCCCTAGCTCCATCTGCTAAAAAGGCCTATAATTTGTATAACCTCCAAGTATATCCCTCCCCCCCAGATATTCATTAATTACTGTGGTAGTCTTAATAGGTGCTCCTGAATTCTTTGATACTCCTCCCTCCAAAAGGGAGCTTACTTTCCCTACCCTTGCGTGTAGGCTGCTGGGCTTAGTGACTCACTTTTAACAGACTGGAAAGGGGAAGACAGCAACTGTACGGAGAAGAACGTGGCAAACACAACCTTCTCCAAATGATCGAGGTAGTCGGTCCTGCTGATGCCATGCACTAACACGATGTGATGAAAAGGCACTTCACCATTGTAGTGTTCTTCCTTAAAACCCACAATCTCACTCTAATGAGAAAACACCAGACAAACCCAAATTATGGGACATTTACAAAGTACCTGGCCAGTACTCTTCAAAAGTGTCCAGGTCATGAAAGACAAGGAAAGACTGAACATCTGTCAGATCGGAGACCAAGGGGACACAATGAGTATGTGCAAGTTGGTATCCTGGGTTGGCTCCTGGGACAGAAAAAGGACAGTGGAAAAATGGGAGATCTGAATAAAGTCTGTACGTTAGTGAATAGCACCATTATCAATGTCAATTTCTTGGTTTTAATAAATGTACCATGGTTATGTAAGATCACATAGGAAGCATCTGGGTGAAGGGTATATGGAAACTGAGCACTCTCTTTGCAACCCTTCTGCAAAACAGAAGTCATTTCAAAATAAAACTGCAGAAATAAAAACATATACAGGTAAGGAACTCTGAAATTTAAATATTAAAAGGGACCAGACATAATTTAAGTTTATTGCTGGATGGTGATAAATAGCTACCATTAGATAATGAAATAATCTAAATATTGAACCAAAAAAAAATCAAGAACACAAACAGTAAATCCACACTCATCACGAGTTTCATTCTCAGTTTTGATGACATAAAGGAGTGATTCCATTCCCTTAGGTTCATGTTTATAGTTGTCAGAATACAGATGATTTCTAACCACTATTTGATCTCTCTGAGCAAAGGTGGTATGTGAAAAATTTCATAAAAACTTAATGTGAAGGATTATGGCCTACTTCACGGCTTTAAAAACAAATTACAGCCTATCACCTGGGCCCCATGGACCTCACCGGGAAGCTGGCTGGCATCTGAGAGGGAACAGTAGATGCAAAGCAACAAAAAGAGGCCAATGACTCCTCTTCATTCAGAACCTTTACCGCAACCTCCCCGTGGTCCCCTCACGACTTAAGGGTGTGGGTATTCATAGACGACCTGCTTTAATTCTGTCTTACTGTTACCACAGTCCTCATTTCTGACAGTACTAGCTTCTAGGAAAGAAATTATCTCTTTAAAATACGTTTTATTTCCACAATTGCTTAAAATATTGTATTAAAGAAGCAATACAATTTTAGTTCAAAGTGTTTATTAAAGGGGACAATATGCAGTAATGGATTTAAGGCACATGAAAAAGTTTTGGCATTAAATTGCAAGAAAAAAGAAACATAAATTATCCTAGTAAATTTCAGAATCTATTTCATGAGTCCAAACAGCTTTTTTAAAAAAAAGTTTCAATAGCACTGACAATTCAGCTCAGATAAGGCACAGACTTCGTGACGTGGTGTCCCCACGCCTGAGCAGCTGTTGTCTGGTGTATTCCCAGATCAGCAGAGCTCCGCTCACGTGAACATTCAGCGAGCGGATAATGCCCTGTTGAGGAATTTCCACACAAACATCCAGTTGCTGGATCAGATTTGCTGGAATTCCTTCACGTTCATTTCTGACAAAGAAAGTGGGGGAAGAAAGGTTAGTTTTCCTGTATTAAACAATTTTTCTCTTAGATATTCTTTTTTTTTTTATTATTATTACTTTCTAGGACCAGCAGGCAAGAAGACTCTTAGATATTCTGAATGTTACTGAAGGGGACAGATTACAAATGAAGCAAGTCTGTGGTACCAGGAAATAACTCAGAGTATAACAAAAAGACTTATGGGTGAGAGTTCTGTGTTCATCTGACCATCCCAGGCAGGTGAATGAAAGGAAAACTAGGGAGGCTTTCCATTAACAAGTCAAAAAAGTCAGGGTATCAGGAGTCTAGGCAAATTGTAAATTAGAAAGGTAACATCTTCTAGACTGGGGCTCAGAGAACATACGAGCAACAGAATTTTCTTACCCCAACAAGAGTAGAGATTTCTCAGGAAAGCAATATCGGGTTAGGTCTATACTTTTGGCAGTCTGTTCCACTCCAACGATGGTATAACCTTCTGTTTTTTTCTGTTGCAGATAATCAATTAGCTGAGGTGGTTTTACCTTAATATTAGTTGAAAAAGAGTAGATATTAAACCATTCAGTTATAGTCCTGCTTGGAGTAACATGAGAGCTTAAAAAAAAAAAACAAAAAAAACCACAAAAATCCAACTTATTAAACTAAGTCTTTTTAAAAGGACAGATTTATATACTATAAAAAAGAACTCCCAACATCATGTAAATCTATAAGAATTATTCCTAAATCAAGAGTAAGCCATAACAGGACATATTTTACTGAAAAGAATTCTACATTATTGATGATTTCTAAAAATACAACAATGTGAAATACAATAAAAGAAATAGGGGAACAGAAGTAGGCTGTATTTTAAGTATTATTTTTAAACCATTAAAGGCTATGCTACTACATATTATTGCAAAAGGACTAATACATGAAGATAGAGCACTACAAAATATTTTCACAAGTAAAAACTTTAATAATAAATTACTTTCCACCCACCTCCTCTAAAGGAAGCCACTGTTCTGCTGAGACACTGAGGTGCTGAAACTGTCTGTCCTTGACACACTGAAGACTGCCAACAACGAGCACGGAGGCCCCAAATATCTCACAGGTCCTGCAAAGTCCTGCACAAAACAATCTGAAATTATCGTGGTTGTTTCCAATACAATTCTGAGCTCATTATGTCCCGCACATTTCTTTGAAGTTCCCATGGCAGTAGTCTGATTAAAAAATTTTAAGACCAAAAGATATTAAGCAAGCTCCTTGGAAAACTACAATTTTACCTCCTAAATTGGTTGGTTTATCAATGAGTGAGGCCACTACAATCAATCTGTTAATCGACTTTCCAAGTTTGGCAGCACGATCCTGAAACACGAGCTCCAGGTCTAACTCGGGAGCCTTGTTTTTCCATGGGATGATCTTCCTCTGAACGTTGGTCCCCTCCGACTGGCTATCTGCTTCAACCGAGTCAGAACCTGGGAGGGACGAAGAAAATAATCCCATATGTAAACGAATCTGAATCTCTCCCTATATGTATTTATTTACACTTTTATATGTATTTTTAAGAGTTTAAAATGATAGTTTAGAATGAGATTTATTTGTCATTAAATAAAGAACTTTACTTGGATTCAGATGCAACTGCCATTTTAAATAGGAATTTTAAGTTTTCAAATTCAGCTCTACTAACCAATATACTACAGCATTTCATGAAAATATAAGATACATATTTTTTCACATTTTAACATCTGAAATCGGGAAGCATCTTAGAATCAATAAGGTGTCACAGTTTGGTAACATTTTTTTCTTGGTAGTATATAAAATAATGGTGTATCTTACAAACAACAGTATATTAGATTAGAATTTTCTGTGGAAATATTATATTCCTGAAAACAATATAAATAAAATCTCTATTGTAAATAAAAGTACTTGTGAGAACTTTTGTAAAAATGAAGGATATTCTATAAAGCAGTTAGTTATCGCTTGACTAAACTGGTAAGTACTCGGAATGTTATTAACCTATCTACCTGCACTGTTTTCACCTCTGTAATACAGGGCTGAGACACTACTTCCTGGGCTCTTCCTCAACTCTGTCCTACTCCAGACTGACCACTGAGCAATCCAGGAGCACTTAGTTTACTGGGGATGGAAAAGACATGCAAATATCTGTAGCACAGTACTACAGTTGAGGTTACGCTCACACAGATGGGGATTATTAATGTCTAGGGGAGGAATGGGACAGCGTGAGGCCCAGGAAGGCTCACGGGAAGGGAGGCAACAGTTTGCAAAGCAGGCAGTAGATACAGCACTGCACATGCGTGGGATGTGGAACAAAATGATCCAGGCAGCAGCAAGTACCCTAGTTTAGCACACAGCCTGCAATGGAATGGAGGGAGATGGCTTGGACCAGATGGGAGGGCTTTGCTTATAATGATAAAGAACGTACCCTACAGATAAGAGCCACTGAAGGGTTTTAAGAAGGGGGAAAACAGTACTACTGTTGTATTTTAGAGAACTCCCTCGTGAAAGCGATGTGGAGGCTATACTGGGGATAGAAAACCATTAAAAGGCTTTTGCATGAGTCCAGGTAAAGACAATGACAGTCTAAATTAAGTCAATGCAAGAGGGTTTAAAGAGGAGGTGGAGAAGCTAGATTTTGGAAGGAAAATCACCAAGATTGGGTAACAGATGATGTGGCAAGACAGAAAACAGGAAAAGAACAATTTCTATGATGACCAAGTGACACTGCTAAGAGAGAGGGTATACAGACACAGTTTGGGCAGAAAGGTACATTTAGTTTAGATGTTGATTTTACAGAGCTTATGGAGTATCTGGGTAAAAATGTCCAGCAGGCTCAGGAAAGAGGCTGTGAAAGAGACGAAAGTTTGAACATTAGTCATCGAGGTGGTGGTTTCAAGTTGCAGGCATTGAAACAGTGCTCAGGGAGAGCACGCAGAGTGAGAAGACCAGGCCAATGAATACATTCAGGGGGTACTAACATTTAAGCCTCAGCATAAAAACCCTATTGCACGCCCCTCTTCACCAAAAACAAACAAAACAAAGACCTCGTTAGCTGTTTCGCCATCTACTGGCTCTGCTCTAAGGCAGAACTCAACAGTTGTCTACATGTTGCCCCTCTTTCCTCTCCTCCCAGTCCCTACCTGACCACACTGAAGAAATGCCCTTTGTTACTATCTCTTCTCCCCGAATCTTCACGTTCACTCTGCCTTATTCGAGAAAGCCCTTCCCCAGATAGATCCTGGCTTGCCTTGTTCTCATTTCCTTGAGGTCTCTGCTCAATACCCGACCCATTAGTAGATACCTGTTTATGGCTGTCTCCTCTGTAAGAATGTGAGCGCCCTGAGGGCAAGGACTTGGTCTTATGCCTAGCACACAGGAGACAATCTATCTTTGTTGAATGAATAAATAAATTTAAGGTGATGTGTCTTTTTTTTTTTTTTAAAGATATAGGATCTCACTCTGTCGCCCAGGCTGGAGTACAGGTGTTATCATAGCTCACTGCAGCCTCGAACACCTGGGCTCAAGCAATCCTCCCATCATAGCCTTCCAAAGTGCTGGGATTACAGGTATGAGCCACCATGCCCAGCCTAAGGTGGTATGTCTTAAAATGCATTAGTGAACCACCTAAAGTGCCTGATAAAAATTGCACTTTCCCAGAACTCTCCTCCAGAGATACTGAGTTAAAATTTAAGAATGGGACATGAAATCTGCATTTTTAACAAGGTGTCCAAGGGATTCCTGAAAACACGAAAAGTTTAGAGAACCACAAATGTAAGGAACAAATGGGGGAACTCATAAAAGAGAGTGAGGAAACTGGGCGCGGTGGCTCACGCCTGTAATCCTAGCACTTTAGGAGGCCGAGGTGCGAGGATCACTTCAGGTCAGAAGGTTGAGACCAGCCTGAGCAAGAGCAAGACCCTATCTCTACTAAAAGTAGAAAAATTAGCCAGGCACGCGCCCATAGTCCCAGCTACTTGGGAGGCTGAGGCAGGAGGATCACTTGAGCCCAGGAGTTTGAGGTTGCAGTGAACTATGATGACATCACTGCACTCTAGCCCTGGCGACAGAGAAAGACCCTGTCCCAAAACAAACAACCCCCCCCCAAAAGAAACAAACAAAAACAAAAAAAAGAAAGGGAGGAGAGTCAGAGTTAGGAAAAATCAGGATAGCTGGTGACTAGGAAATAAATGTTACAGAAAGGTCGGGTATGATAACAGAAGAGCGCCCATTTAGATTCTGGAAAGGAGGAGACAAAGAAAATTTCTGATTTCCTGAAGAAGTTTCAATGGCGGTTATGAGCTGGGGCGGGGCAGAGTGAGGACAAAACATGAGGGACAGAACTGAAAGCAATACAGACTACTACACAACTGTTAAGAAGGTTAGCTATGATTGTTAAAATGGGGTAGGGAACTTGATCCTTGGTTTTTTATAGCAGGGAGGAGCAGAGGTAAGCAACAGACAGAAATTCGGGTCCTAGAGAAAGCTAAAGGGAAGCAGTCAGTGCACAAGGCAGGCGGGAGATACAGAAGGAAGGGCTAACGCAGGAAGTGACGTCCAAGCAGACCAAGAAGGGACTGGTCACGAGAGTTCTGCTTTATTCCTAACAGGGACAAAAAAAGAGATTTCATAATTTGGCCCTTTCAAAAATTTTTATTTTTATAGACATATACAGTAGAAGAGCAATGAATATTAATTAACTACACTAAAGAAAAGAGGAGCCATTAGCTTTATATAAAGCAGATCAGGTTCTCTCTGGCTTTTTACAGCAAAGCTAACTTTCAACTAAAAGTGCCAAAGTTATGGCACATTTTTTCATGGTCTTTTAAGTGGACGGGCAGAGTTCCCCACATCAATGAAAAAGTGTTATTATCAACTACTATTATCAACGAAAAAAAAAAAAGAAAAATTCTTTTTACCTATGTCCTGCTGAGACCAGTCACCTGTTTTTAGTTCACAAAGTTGAGTTTCAGAAAGGTACCACTGAAATCCTGCATCTAAAGGAACATCGGTGAATTTGGTAAATTTATCAATGGCAATCCATTCATCTTCGATGAGGCCTGAGAGGCGTGGAAGGATGTAAAATATGGTCTGAAAGGAGAATTATAAAATCTAAATTTTTCCCCTTAAAAAATAATAAAGAAATATATGATAACATGTTTAAAGTACAGCTTGATTATTCCTGATGTAGTCTCCCAAACTATCATATCTGACCAACTTACATACTTTCATTTATATCTTATAGCAACTATTTATATATATTTCTCATCTTCCCTAAGAAATTGGGGGATTTATTTAGGGAATCCCTGACAGCAGGTAGATCCTCTACTTCGGCACTTCTAACTGTATGTAATGAACCAGTGTGTGCTTAATAATAACAAAAAGTGTTTCAGAACTAATCAGTTCTAAAATTACAATTTACTGATAACCAAAAACCTCTTTAAGCATTCAAACTCGAGCTCTTCTGACGACAATTCTTTTACTCTCGTTATCGTTAGATACGTTTAGAATCTGAACTCTGGCTTGACTGTATAATTCAGCTGTGTGGCACCAGGCAAGCCAAAGCCTTTCTTGGCTTCAACTTCCTCATCTGTAAAATGAGGGCAAAGTTGGATTAAAACAGCACATGGAAATGTTCTGTGAACTGCAGTGTGACACCACTATAAACAGTTATCACATAAACAACCCTCCTCTCTTTTTCTTATATACTAAAAGAAAACTGAAACCAGAAAAAAATCCAGTGAAAAGGCACGTAAGAAGCAGATGCCCAAGTAACAGGCAATTTAAAAATGAAATGATAAACTCACAACAGTATGCAGGCCTTCATGGAAGTTTTTAGAACGAATATGGTTTTCCTTATGCTAGCCATGTTTGTGCAAACTTAAACTGGCATAATATTGCAACTAAATGCTTATTAAGTGGGCACTAAGTATAGCTCCAAATATAGAGAGACACAGTTCTTGTGAACTTCCATCATCAAATTTACACATATAGTTCTGATTCACATCACTAATGGAGAATAAACATAAAATATAAGAGAGCGAGGCAGTCAGAGGCAGGGGTGAGGGAAAGAGGGAAGCGAAGGACTTACTCCTGCTGGAGAACTGAATAGAAAAAGGTTGACTTAACACTAGAGTTATTAAAGGAGTCCTGCAGAAAGATGGCAGACAAAGCACTCTGGGCACTAAAGAATACAGAGCAGAGCATGTTAAAATATTTGAAAATTCCTAAATAATATTTGCAGTAAAGCAGCAGAAAATACACATTAATGCTGTATGATGTATATCTCACAATATACATTTATTTTTTTAAAGGCTAGTTTATTATGAATCCACTAAAAAAACTGCTTATGCATAGGAGTCAACATTACTGATACTTACAAGTCCTCTAGGTCAAATGCTTTAAATTCAAAGGCAGCAAATTATAATCACAGTTGAAAAAAGGAGAAAGTGATTTAATTTATGCAAATTATGATAATTTACATATTGAATCAGTTTACATATTAATCATAATAAAAATGTTTATGGGTCCTAAAATTACATAAGCACATTGTTACAAGCAGTGAGGTGGTATATGATTTGCTACACAATTTTCATTATCCAGAACCGAAAAAATGCCATTAACAAAAGAGTACATCTTTTTGTTCTTTCATTAACAATGGGCTTCAGTACAGTAAAATCTCACCTGCACAAATGTTCTCACTCATTTCCTTTTAATGTCAGAACAGATTTCTGTTTAGAGTTAAATATTCCCTTCCATTGTTTACAAGCCAGACACTGCCTAAGAAATAGAAAGTGAAAATGACTAGCCAATTTTCACTGCCTAGGAGTGGAATGCAAGCAAGTCATCTGCATAAAGTGACAAAAATCAAACTTAGAAATTTAAAATGTTAGGGTGATGTTTGTAAGCAAGAAAAATAATTTACCCTAATCGTAACCCTTCAACTACTATGGCAGAAAGCAAGCATCGAGATTAAAGATACAGCAGAGAATTTACAAATGACATTCTCTGCTCACCTCCAGACAATAATCCTTCAGTGGGTGAAATGTTGCAAAAAAGAAATGCTCTTGGATGCGTTGCCAATTCTTCTTGGCATTCCTAAGGAATAAAAATATGATATGAGCCACAGACAAGTGAAATAACTCTGATGAGGTAGGAAAAATAAATTAGGTATCTTAAAGAGGTACTGTGGAATTTAGAAGGAATGAAAAATTTTGTGGATTTTATCCTAAGATTTATACATACATACCTCTGAGTTCAACATACTTATAAAGACTGGCACTTACTAAATTTCACATTTTGAAATGGGATGCAAAGACAAATAGAGAAATTAAGTAACTCTTTCAAAGTCATATAAAACCAACGATTCAACAAGAATAAAACCCAGGTCTCCAATCTGTAAGTACAGGCACCCACCTAGTAGAGAGTGCAAAGAGAGTAAGGAACTTCAGGCTGGTGCTCAGTGAAACATGATGAGGGTGAAAGATGGTTGTCACCTGACAATGGTGCAAAAAACTACTGGCTTCGAACCCCAAAGTCTCTCTCTGGCAATAAACTTTTTTCTCAAGAGAGAAAACCATTTCGTAAGTCACTTTGTCTACTCTGAAGACTCACAACACACAGCCAAACTGGACCTACTTTCATAAACCAAACTTCACATGAGCAGGGCTTAAATTTTTAACCCATTTGTTGTCAAGTTTTAAAAGGCAAAAAAGGTAAGGATAAAAATTTTACAACATAACAGGCAGGTTTCAGTTTAAATTCATGATCATCGACCCAAAAACTAAGTAGCAATTTCAAGACATTTTTCTGGCAAGATCATTGTCCTGCTCTGGCCAATGTACCTTCTTCGCTCCTGAGCGCCCCTCTCCCTATCAGCAGATGGTCGCACCTCGCACAACCCTTGTATCTTCCTGCCACCCCCTTACCCACCTGCCCTCTTCCCCCTTCACTTTCTAGAGTTCCTCTTCCAACGACAATTCCTCAATGGGTGCTCTAGACCCCATTCCCTTGGATTCTGTTCTGTCTCCTCCACTTTCTGCACCCTCCCTTTTTCTCTATTCTAGCCTTTCCTTCAGCCTATTTCAAAGGGCTGTTATGTCTAATTTTAAAAAACAAAACCTTACTGAAGTGTCCACGAGTGGGGGAGCTGTGAGATAACTTAAGGCACTGCTGTACAGTGGAATATTAGGTAGCTATGAAAAGAAAACCCAATTTGCTGGGCTTTCACCTTTGGTGGAGGAAGGGAGGAAGAAGAAAAGTGAAGGAGATGGTCGCGTTTTTATTTGATGCTTTTCTATACTGTTCAATTTCCTAAACATGAGTATTACTTAAAAACAACTGTTACCAAAAATAAAATAAAAGCCCTCTTTTGACAGCACATCCAACACTAGCTACTGTACTTCTACCACACTTTTTCTTAGAGACAATTTTCCACATAAGTTGGCATCCTCACCACCCATTTAAAAAAAATTAAAGATATGAAATACTTTAAATATTCTAAATATTCGAGTAAAGAAAATAATATAATTTATGAGGTCGATGAACCTACCACTCTGATGTGGCAACTGTTAACATATTGTCCTATTCATTCCTGGACCCATTTTAATTTGGTTTCCGTCCCCACCAACTACACTACTGAAATGGCTCTTGCTAAATCCAGTAAGGACTGTAGGCTCTTATTTTACTTTACCCAAACTGTCCACTTCTCTGTCCCTCCACTAATCTGATACTAATCTAAATCACAACTGTCCTCCCATTCTCTCCTGTCCACCTCTGATCTGCCCTTCTCACTGATAAAAATGGAAAAGCACCAGGCATGACTGTGCATGACATCATTCTCACCTTTAACTCTTCACTGGCTTCCTAATTCCCTTAATAGAAACCCAAGCCTTGCTGCTACTCTGCTCCCTCCCTTGTCCCTTGCAGTGAAGAGTTAAACTCACCCTAGCCTTCCTCTGGTGCTCTGGACAAATCGAGCACCTTGCTGCCTGAGGCTTCCCAAACACTGCTTCTTCCGTCCTGAAATCTCTCTCCTCCCTCTGCATTTGCCTAATTCCTATTCATCCTTTAGATTTTAACATAAACATCACGTTATAAGAAAGGCCTTCCCTAAACCACCCAGACTGAATAGTCTGTATTTTTTCATTACGACCTTTGATTTTTCTATGATTTCTTTTAAAAACTTTTTGTGTGTGTGTGTAGTACTTGATGTCTATCCCACCTGTGAGCCCTGTAAAGACAGAACCTTCTCCACCTGGCCTGCTGCTGCCCCCCACCCCTACTCCCAGCACTTAGCTCTGTCTGGGGCAAGCCGGTTCTAAGGAGGTCTGTATTCAAAGAACAGAGGCGGCTTAATGCCCAGAGTTCCTTATTTTGAATGGTGGTATCTCCTACCTGGTACCAGGATTTAAAAAGAACAAGCTATTTCTTAAATGAGTATTTTATTGTTTAATAAAAAATATGAGCCAATTATTTTTCGAGATCAAAGCACAGCTACCAAGAAACTTAGAACAAGATCAACAACCAGCTAAGACATCTCAATACCAATCAATCATGATCTGATCATAGAGAAAACTATAAACTGACAAACAAATGCCTGCCTGCATGTTAAATTATAACAACTCCTTCCAACTTCCTTCCACTAAGGAAAGCCTAAAAGTCTATGGATTAACTATACCCTCCTGGTTACTCATCTCTAATCACCCAACACAAGTAGCACATCATACAGACACAGTGTCTTCTATTAAAATACCAATGAGTTCATTGAATTATATATTAAATATGAGTGGAACAACTCTCGTAGCTTGCGTTTGGATGACTACAAGATGATGCAAATGCGATCCTGAAAAACACTAATGTCCAAATCTACACATCTAAATAAACTCAGCCACGTATTCACCAAACGAGAGAGATGATAAATACCTACATAACCACACACCGAGAAGAAATGAGACACTTAAGATAGCTTAAAAAAATCAAAATTTCTAGTTGCCGTATTACGCCTGGAGAGTGAGGGATCCTAGACAATGCTACAGTGAGTTACTAACTTTGATGATCAGTCTTTGCTGGGCCCAGCTCTGGGAAGTAGTTCTCCAGTTCAGAAAACTACACACAATGGCATCCCAGGAGTCCATCCTGCCTTTTTTTTTTTTTTTTTTGAGACAGAGTCTCACTGTGTTGCCCGGGCTAGAGTGCTGTGGCGTCATCCTAGCTCACAGCAACCTCAAACTCCTGGGCTCAAGCGATCCTTCTGCCTCAGCCTCCCGAGTAGCTGGGACTACAGGCATGCGCCACCATGCCCAGCTAATTTTTTCTATATATTTTTAGTTGTCCGATTAATTTTTCTATTTTTAGTACAGCCGGGGTCTCGCTCTTGCTCAGGCTGGTTTCGAACTCCTGAGCTCAAACAATCCGCCTGCCTCGGCCTCCCAGAGTACTAGGATTACAGGCGTGAGCCACCGCACCCAGCCCTGCCTCTGCTCTTTGTCCTTCATCCATAACCCATCCTGCCACCCAACTTGCTTTTCTCCTTCTATCCCCTTTTCTCTGTTCTTGCTCATGTCACTACATTTTAATATTTATATTTCTTGAATTACATAGCTTTCTCCCAAGCCCCTAAAACCTCCCTTACCCACTTCATTGCCCAAATGCCTCTTTTCAACAAATGTATCAAAAGTTAAGGGAGGCAGAAGGGTTATAAGGCAGTCACCCCAGCCTCACATGAAGCTATGTAATGACCCATAAATAGTCTTATTTGTTCCATGTGCTAACTTGATGGTCATGGCAAAGACTCCTAAATGTTACTGATTTTTCAAACACTATTTGCCTAACACTATATGCCTAATATGCTGCTTCCGACCTTTATCTGTTTGTGTATATAAACCACTGGGTGCTTTTTGAGCTTTTGAAGAAAAATCTTTTATGTTGATTAGCATTGTCTGGGTTTCTGAAATTTACAAAAATCCCAGCATTCCTGGAGGCAATAATCAATGATAATAATTAAAGAATGCAAACCACCACCGCCACCTCAGAGATGAGGAAACAAGCTCAGATACCAGGAAATGCGTAGGACACTGTAGCCTGCTTCTGTGCCGTGCCAGGTGTGAGAAAAAGGAGAAGCACAGGTCGGAACCACTGTGCGGGCTTTACAAAATACTGGGTCATGCACTCCTCCCTCACCCCATCCATTTTACCTGCTTGGTACTGAGCTTCTGTTTAAGACTTTGTTTGGGAAATAGAAGAGTTCTCTTAGAAAAGAAAAAAAAGCCTTCAGCTTTAACTAGTGCAGCTGAGAGGTTAAGAGCGTGTCTTTAATCAGATCATGCTGCTGCTTAGCAGTCCTTTGACAACAAAAAAGGATGACGTTTGGCTATACCAAAGAGACATGACGTCTAAAAGTATGTAAAAGATTATTTGTAAAATAGAGGACTGAGGATAAGAAAGCAATAAAAGGTCAAGGTGGACCTGACAAGTGAAGGCTTCCTTACCCTGCTCCATGCATGCTTTCCACTTGATGGAGACTGGATTCGATAACAGAAGTCAAGGCATCAAATTCTTCAATGCGTGATGTTTTACACATGTTCCAGATTTTCTTAAGAGCAACTAAAGCATACAGTCGAACACTGAAATTGTGATTGAAACACCACTGCAGTACAATAATAAGGGCTCGCTTCAGAATTAGTTTCTGAAAAGAAAGGGGTAAAATTCTTCAAATGTAAACATGGACCATTTCACCCTTGATTGTATGACAAAAAAAGGTACACAAATGATAAAACTGCTGTTAGTAAACCTTATTTCACTGGTTTTGCTACCAGAGCTTCTCATTCTTCCCTCCTGGACGGATTAGATATACTGGCATTCACAATTTTCTCAAGAAAAAAAAATTCTCCCAGCTCTTTAGTTTTCATTAATGCTATATAGTACATTTCCCCCATATTCCAGTACCTAGGTGAATCTGGACAATGTACCTTTATGCTGACCATTATATAACCACTAGTGGCAGCAAAATTAAGAAGTGGAGAGAAAAATAATAAAATGGTTTAAAAGTCCCTGTAGTCTTTTCCTGTGAACTTCAGTCTTCACCGCCTGGAGATTTCATGCACCAATACCCCCTGATTTCTAAAATCACATAGTTCAATAGACAATGAAAGTCAAAGGGAGTGATATCTATTAGTGTGGAAACCAGATGGACCTAGACTTTTAATAACATATCAGAAGCTATCTTGATGATCCTACCGAATGGACTCCCCTAGGCCCCAAGGGTCAAGGGGAAACGCTCGCTGGGCTGCACCTAGCAGCCCACACAGTCAGTTTCTATTGACTAATTAAAAACAACCATATGCACAGAACAGTTTACCAAATACCTCAGCATGGTTAACAACACACTTCAATTACCCAGAGTTTCTCCAACAAGGATAAAACACAGATATAAATAATCCTCCTGCTTCCATTCCTTTATTCAACATGTCATCAACATTTGCCAAAGGTCACTGTATTGCCAGCGTTACAAGGACACCGTTGGGAGACACACACACACACACACACACACACACACACACACACACACACAAATACTGTAAGTACAACCGTCCCTACGCAATGAACTGTAAAAGCCATCACCTGTAACTACAGCAGGGTGAAGTGGAGTAACTAGTCAGGGTCCATCTCAAAAGGCCACATGCAGGAAGTAAAATTCTCAAGAGGGACAAGGAGGGGGAGGAGGGAGGGGCATAATGGATGTAAGTCTGAGAAAACCCATAAATGAAGTAGAGGAGAAAATAGATTTACTTGGCTAGAAGGAAGATCAAAGAAAAACGTCTGGGGTAGCATAAGAAAAAGGCAGTTTCCAAATGATACATGATTAAGTATTTAGTTATATTCTTGAAGTTGAAAACCGAGGCAGGTTAACCATGACAACCAATGAATGTATCATTAGAAGATAATTTAAAAATTAAAAAGAGAGGCAAAAGGGAACATAAATAATTACTAACATTCTACAGTCCTTTAGTTTTATGAAGCACAAATGTGATAATATCTAAACATAAATGACTCCCTATACCATTAATCATGTGTGTTATGCACAGCATTTTATGTACATTTTTTTCAATATGCACAACAAAGTAGATTTTACCATCCCAATTTACATATTAGATAACAAATGTGAAGAAGAGGCAAGCCTGAATACTGTTAATAAAGGGTCATCCCAAGTACAACAGGTCCAAACCAGGGCTCCGGGCTTCCCGCCCCCACCTCATGGGGCCCTCACTTGCCCTCTCCCCACTTTATTCTGTGCCAGTCACTCCAACCTACCCTGGCACGATGACACCATTCTCCCCTTGGGGCCTGCCCTGCCGTGGCCTGACGGTCTCCTCCACCCTTGGCTAGCTTGCTCACTCCCTTCTTCCAGGCCCTCATCTAAAACCTGCACCGTGGAAAGGCCCTCCCTGAACCCACTTTCAGAATAGCCATCCGGCTCCAGGCACCCCATCTCTGGCTTCTTATTCTGCGTTGTTTTTCTTCAAAGTGAGTGCACTGCCCAATGGTACAGGGTCTGTTTATTGTTTCTCCCCCACTGCAATGAGGGTGGAGACTGTTCTGCTCACTGCAGAATCCCTAGGACCTGGAACACCACAAAGAGATGCCTGAGGGGCACGTGGGTGAGGGAAGCAGGGAGAGGAGAGAGGCACACAAGCACAAGGACTTCTTCCAACGCAGCCGGCCCAACAGGGGCTGTGGCCACGCACATTCCCTGCACAGCCCACCCCCACGGTCTCTGCGGACTGTCTGGACACGGGCTCCACTGGCTTTCTGCTCTCAACGGAGCGGCTGCTTCCTCTCCTGAGCTGGCTCCACGCCGCCCTCTCCTCCCTCTGCACCTTTCCACGGCACCTTCTGAACTCCCTTTCTGTGGTCAGTTCTCTAACCTTTCACCAACATTTCTCTCCCAACTTCTCAAGTCAGAACAGGGGCTGCATCCTTCTCAATCCTCAGTGTGACTTCCAGACCATCACTTCTCCACATCACGCAAGAAACTGCTACCTGCCGTTCTACGCCTACAGCCGTACCTGTAACTGTTTTTTTTAAAAACTGTAAAATCGGCTATTCTAATTTCTCACTCGAACTATCTACAACCATTTCTGTTACCCCACTTCTTTCCCTCATGTGCCCCTCACTTATCATCACCACGGCATTCTCCAACGTTGCAAACAGCCTCCTGGTGGCTGAACACTACGGATTAAGCCGTCTTCCTTGGCCTTTTCAGGGCATTCCACTGCCCTGGCCTTTCCTTCCTTGAAAGGATCTCTTCCTGCGAACTTCGGGACACCATATTCGTGCGGCTGCTCTCTTAGCCCTCAGCTGTTCCTTCTCAGTCTCCGCTGCTACTTCTAAGAGTTATGTCCTTGGATGTCTCATTTTCTTAGGCCACACCCTCTCTAGGAGGGACCTCATTCATTTCCATAGCTTCAGTTACTACCAATTCAGGCTTCCCAAACTTGTGGGTCACAGCTACTTTTCTTCTTTTAATTGAAATTTTTATTGAGATAACTGTAGATTCACGTGTAGTTGTAAGAAACACTAGAGATCCCTCGTACCCCTGTACACTTTGCCCCGTATTCCCTAATGATAACATTTTGCAAATCACAGTACAATATCACAGCCAAGATACTGATATTGACACAATCCAGTGATATAATTCAGATTCTGTCCGTTGTACCTGTACTCATGTGTGTTTGCATTAAGTTCCATACAAATTTATCATTTGTGTAGATTCATGTAGCAACCGTCAAAGTCCAGATACTGAACGGTTCCAATGCCCAAGGATCCCTCCTGTTGCCCTTTTATGAGCACATCCATTGCCTGCCCACACCCCTCTCCCCTGTAGCCACTTTTTGTATGACTGGCACGTGTTTTGCAAATTATTTCATTTTTCATCTGTCAGAGTTTAGCTATGGAAACAGAATCTGGCTAGTTATGCAGAAATGGATTCTTTATTACAGAATCATTGGAAGTACCCAAGAAATGTACTCGCAGCTGTGCTGCCAGGAGCTATACCACTGGATCAGGCTACCACCTCCCTCTTCCATGATCAAGAAGCCCTCATCAGGAAGCTGCAGCTACTGCTACCAGATCCCAAACCACGCCGTGGCTGACAGAACTGCTATAAGCAAAGCTATGAGCTAGTGTCCTCAGTGTTCACAACGCTAAGACCCTGCCTCCGAAAAAACAAGCACCTCCATGCCTCTGCTTGTCAGTAGAGCTCATTCTACCTTCCCATCCTGTGCAAATGTGTATTACTAGAAGCCCTAGCTGCAAGAAAGTTTTAGAAATACGAGTTTTAGTTTTCTGGGCTCTGCAAAAAGGAGGTGTGCTGGGCATCGAACGGAGGCCCCACTAGATCCCCAGCACAGCGATCCGCTCTCCAGTACCTCCCGGGCCCTGCCAACGCGCTCATGTATGCTACGTGCCTGGCCCCCAAAGACACGTGAGTTGTGACCCCTGAATAACTCCCGAATCTGTATGTCTTATCCAGACCTCTTTCCTGAGATCCCGAGATCCAACTACTCCCTCACGTCTGTGTGGATGTCAACTCAAAATCCTATCCGCCATCCTCCTCATTCCCCCGTCTCTTCCTCTTCCTCTGTCCCCTAATTCAGTGAAAGGTGGCCCAAGCCATGTCCCTGTTTTCCACCAGTCTCATCTAACCAGTCACCACGTTCTGTTGTTTCTCTCTACCATTCACCTGTCACACACCTCCGCACGTCACCATCTCACACCCCCCCCCCGCCAGGGCAGCCCACTATGCACGCGCTCTTAGTCACTGCCATGGCCTCCCAACCGGGCTGCCTGCTTCCAGTTCTACCCCACGCGATCTTCTCTCCACACGGCTTCAACAGCATGAAATCCGATCATGTTACGTTTCTGCTCACGATGCTGCAGGATCTCCCCGGTGCCCACACAGAGCACTTACTATGTGTCGTGCACCATTTTTGAACTGGGAAAGTGAAGAGTTTTTAAAAGATTAATTCACTTGGCCAAGGTCAAATACCCAGTAGGAGGTGAAGCTGAGATTTGATCCCAGGTCTGTCTGGACCTAAGACTCATTCTCTCAACCACTGTGCTGTCCTCCTGCACAAAGGACTCAGGGCTTAACAAAGGCCATTCATGAGCTGGACGCCACTCACTCCCCAGCCTTATGGTGTCTTCCTCACCTCCAGCCAAACTAACGTCTTCACATCTTTGTGCCACGCCTTCTTCATCTGACCTGCTAACTCTCCCCTGTTCCATGGCTCTGGGCTCTCACTGGGAGTCTTCCCTGAGGACCTAACACTGAGAAGCCTCTGCTGGGCGCGCCCATGTCATTCTGTGCTTTCCCTATCCTAACACACACGGCTGTAATACAGCTGTCTGCATCGCCACCGGGCAGCTCCTGCTTGCCGCGCCATCTCCAGAGTCTGGTGTAGCGCTTAGTAGCACTAAGCACTAAATATTTTGAATGAATGAATGAAACAGAAGCTTTCATCCCAAACCCTGGCAAATATAAAGGACTGAAGATGATCCTGAGAGGAAGGAAACTGACATCTACTGAGCACACAGCACATGCGTATATTCATTTATCTTTACAACAACCCTTTGCGGTAGGTAAGACTATGTTCACTTCACATAAGTAACAGGGAAAAGGAAGGAATAAAGTCTAAGCGCCTTACCCTGGGTTACAGGGCCCAGCTTTCCCCTCTGTATTTCTCACCACTCTTCTACCACCTTAACTGCCATACCACGTTTTACTAAAATTTCCTTATTTTTCACTAATATCCTTTTTGTGTTCCAGGATCCCACATTATACTTGGTCATCTTGTCTCCTTAGGCTCCTCTGGGCTGTGACAGTTTCTTCAACTTTCCACATTTTTGATGACACTGACAGTTTTTCTTTTTGAGACAGAGTCTGTTGCCCTGGCTAGAGTGCCGTGGCATCAGCCTGGCTCACAGCAACCTCAAACTCCTGGGCTCAAGCAATCCTGCCTCAGCCTGCCGAGTAGCTGGGACTACGGGCATGCGCCACCATGCCCGGCTAATTTTTTCTATATATTTTTAGTTGTCCGATTAATTTCTTTCTATTTTTAGTAGAGACGGGGTCTCGCTCTTGCTCAGGCTGGTCTTGAACTCCTAACCTTGAGCGATCCACCCGCCTCGGCCTCCCAGAGTGCTAGGATTACAGGCGTGAGCCACCGTGCCCGGCCTGACACTGACAGTTTTGAGGAGTACAAGTCAGGTATCCTTCAGTTGGGATTTGTGTGATTTTTTTTCTCATGGTAAGACTGGGGTCGTGGTTTTTGGGGAGGGAGACCACAGAGGTACAGGGCCATTCCATCCACTGTTTCGAGGGTACGCACTCTCGACGTGACTTCACGTGAGCCTGGGTCACGGTCAGGTTTCCCCATTGTGACACAACTTATTCTTTGCTGCCCCCTTTCCACACTGTCCTGTTTGGAGGAGGTCACCAGCGCAGCCCACACTTAGGGAGAAGTTATGCTCCCCCTCCTTGAGGGCAGTATCTACAAAAATCATTTGCTATTTTGAACAGATTTGTCTCATCTTGCCCATTTATTTATTCTATCATTTCTTTATATCAGTGTGGGCTCAGGGATATTTATTTTATTCTTCGGGTAGTAATCCAACATGACTTTATTTTGTTGCTCAAACTGTTTCAGCTTTGGCCAGCGGGAGCTCCTTCAGGTGGCTGTGTCCCTCCACATACCTGTCCTGTGTCGGTGTATACACGTGTAAAGCACTTCCTTCCTTTCTGATACCATAAGATGCTCCAGGCTCATCTTGTATATTTTCTCCCCTGTTCTAGAATCAGCTATTTCCCCAGCGATCCCTAGTTTATTTTTATTAGACAATGGTGTTAGAAACCAAGATGTGGGAGCTAGGTGTATACTACTTATAAATGGAAAAAAATCCACTATAATTCTCAACAGAGAATACAGTTCTTCTACGGACCCTACATGCAGAAATGTTAGTACTGTCAGTAATTGCTTGGCTGAGGCTTTTAGGACTTACATGATGCTTTCACTTATATCAGTAGAGAAAGTTCTGCTTCTAAATTCTCACGTTCAGCTCATTTTACTTGCTAACAAGGTTTGCATACATTGAACAAATGGACAGGACAATACGTAATTATAAGCATAATTAAGTTTTTTTTTTCTTTTAGCTTCTACAGAACACTTAGTGTTCTGACCTCTGTCCTGTTTGACAACAGTTCTGAATCTGACTAATTCGTATAAATCCCATACACAGATTATGTAACACACTTTGAAGAAAATGGACAGTCTTAAATGATTATTTTTAAGAAATCTTAAAAATAAACCCACATTCATCTAAGTAGCACTGGGCTTTACAAATTGGAAATGGAGAGACTGACAAAGTAAACTAGTTTGACCTTTTCTTAGGTTAGTATGTCAACTTAGATTTTTTTTTTTTTCTCAGAAGATGTTGAAGTTGAGATTACTCCATTCCATTACTCAGCATTCCTTTTCGGATGCTTTGAAAATAAAAAAATAAATCTAAAATATGTAATACATACACAGCGCCAAGTACAAAAATGGCTTAATGGAAAAACATGTTATTTATACCAGATCTGACATGAACATCTTCTAATATGAATTCATTTCCAGGACTTTTTTAAACTATTCTTAGGCTACATATCTACCTGCAACAGGACAGTGTTTGGTCTGTTTTACCTTTCTCAAAAGATTGTAAGAAAATCTCTTTCCTGCACAAATTTAAAACAGAAAGATAACTTTTGATGTTATCTGATACTACAGCTTTCTTGATCTTACCAGAGGTGTGAACACGGAGTTTTCCTGTAATGGTAACACACTGCCATCTGGCTGACATACATTGTAAGACACTATCAATTTAAGATGTCATCGTGATTTTAAAGGTTAAAATGCGGTGGGGAGGGTAACAGACTTAAACCTAAGATGTGAAATGATTGGAATTTTAGAAGAAAATCTTGGAAAAACCCTTATAGACATTGGCCTAGGCAAAGAATTTATGAAGAAGAACCCAAAGGCAATCACAGCAGCAACAAAAATAAATAAATGGGAGCTGATCAAATTAAAAAGCTTCTGCACAGCCAAAGAAACTGTCATGAGAGCAAACAGACAACCTACAGAATGGGAGGAAATTTTCGCATGCTACGCATCCGATAAAGGGCTGATAACCAGAATCTATTTAGAACTCAGGAAAATCAGCAAGAAAAAAATCAAACAGCTCTATCAAAAAGTAGGCAAAGGACATGAACAGAAACTTTTCAAAAGAAGACAGAATAATGGCCAAGAAACATACGAAAAAATGCTCAACATCTCTAATCATCAGGGAAATGCAAATCAAAACCACAATGAGACATCACTTATCTCCAGTGAGAATGGCCTTTAT
>NW_012152618.1:4543953-4687949 GCF_000956105.1 Propithecus coquereli | reverse complement strand
AAATCAGTTAAAAATATATTGGTGACTTTATCTCCAAGAAGTAGTTCACTCAAACAATGACCATTGGGTAATGCCTTGCCTCCATACTTCTGTCTATAAGAGGAAAGCTTGCTGAGGAGAGAACATGGGAGCAAACAGCATTATGGGTTATTTTTAGCAAGAATAGCATAAAAGAAACATGTTTTGGGGGGTTATCAGAAGGAAAGCATTCAGCTCTGTCTTCTGGGAGAGCAGACACTATGAGCATCCGAAAATAAGCATCTCTTCTCTTTCGCATCTGCTTGAATATTTGCTGCTGTAGATTATAAAAGTTTGAACAGGCAGTGTATGCTCTACCCTTTTTGAGCTCTGTTTTTTCGGGAAATAAGTAATTTGACTTTTCAGGAAGTAATATGTCAGAACGTGAGAAAAGAAGAAAAGCAGACTGATTTTGAGGAAAATGAGTTAGATGTATTCTTTGCACTGCAGCATATTCTATGAAATGAAACTACATCTGTGTCTAAACAGTCCCTCAAACTACAAAACAGTTCAAGATCAGAAGAATGAAAATAGTCACCAATTAGGTGATCCACAAATCTGGAAACTGGACTTTTAGAGAGCACTAAACAAATCAAAGGATGGCTACATAAAAGCCTAATCTCATACTACTTGTATAAACTGCATTATGTGCTGTTCTGAAATAGGACAATTATTTTGGTCAACTGAAAATTAGTATGACTATCATGTGGATCACAAATTCACATGAATATAAGGATATGGGCAACACAAATAATGCAATCAGTGTAGGTTCATCTTTTTTTGTTTATTCTGAAGGCACTTTAGAACCTTGAATTGCTTCTAAATTATACTGGTTAATATTTTATTACATCCATGAGAGTACCTCAAGGCTCCTGTTTTCCACAATATTCAATAAAACTTTTAATATGTAAGCATGTATGTTGCCTCTCATCTTAAAAAATAAATAGTGTATTTAATTTAACAACTTCATTTTACAGATGTGGAAACTTAGATTCAGATGTACTCAATGATTTCCTCATTCTCCTAACAGCTAGATCTACGCGCTACCAGCCATGTCATATCGCCTTGCATGACATTCTGTCTATGTGAGAACAATATTGGAAATACTTGGTTGGGTATACTGGATGCTGCACTAAGGAAAGGATAAGGGATAACAAGACTTTACTGAGTTAATGGATATAAAAGCACATACATACCTCTGCGAGTATATATTCTAAACTGCATGTTGTTTGTCATTAGCATCCTTTCCCCAGTGCCACCAGTTTGCCCTCTCACTAGCCAAGGTTTCTCCTCCCCTAAGCCTCATGGCCTCAGGGTTTTCTTCTTATATGACACTGTAGGTAATACCCTGTGAGTTAGCATGCATTTTGCTGTGTGTAATTGAAAAAACTGATCACCAAAGGTTTAAATAATCAAGATTTTTAATTATCTCACATGGCAAGATGACATCTTGTAGACATCAAAGTAGAAAACTCAGGTAGGCATCTGGATTTTTGAATCTAAAAGTATGAGAAGAGGCCAGGGCTAAATAAGATGGCATCATCTGGGGGATGGACGTGCTTGAAGCTCCGACTCAGGTGGAGCAAAGGCAATATATGTAACCTAAACATTTGTACCCCTATAATATGCTGAAATAAAAATATAATGTATAACATAAAAAAATGAGATTGGATGAGATGAGATTGCTTAGAGAGAAAGAATAGATAAGAAAAGAGGGGGTCAGTAGTGAGTCCTGGCCATCCCAATATTTAGAGATCAAGAAGAGAGAAGGGAACTAAGAGGTTCATATGATATGAACCAGAGAAAGCAGGAAAATGTGATGTCTCAGGAGATATTTCAAGAAAGGAGTGGTCTACTATGTCAGCAGGTGCTAGAATGTCAAGAAAACAGTGAGCTAATACAAAATCTGTTCCGTATTGTAAAAGCTTTTAAACTTAGTGCATATTTTTGAATATTGGCAATTTTAATGACCCTAGCCACTGATTAAAAGAAAATTTTGTGGGTAGGGATGAGTTTTGTATCTCTCAGATCTCACCCCTAAATGATAGATAGATAGATAGATAGATAGATAGATAGATAGATAGATAGATAGATAGATAGAAATAGAAGTAGAAATAGAAATAGAAATGAAAGCAAAATCCACCAATAAGTATATCAGGTAGGTAATTTTCTTACTTGGAAGCATGTGAGAAAAGGTAATGAGAGAAGATTGTTGAACTAGATTAGAAAACCAAACTGAAGAGATAAGTGTGAGGAGAAAGTAGGAAGCAAATGCAAGAGGAAAAAACCTTTTCTTTCTAATTTTCTAGATGCAAATCATCTGAGCTGCAACATATGAAATACTATATTGACCTTGTTATGGATTCAGGCTATATCTCATTTAAGTAGCAATGTTTTGGTACATCCTCCAAGGCCCTAGGACATAATGATCACTGGTTTCTTACAAATTCCTCTAACTCAGGATCTGTTATCACAATCCCTGTGGAAGGAGAGAATTCTATATGTGCTAAGTATGTGCTAATGGCCAACTACTACCTACCTTTGCTATATTACCTCCTTTTATCCTGAAAGGGCTTTGTGAAGGGGATAACACCAAACCCTTTTAGAGGCAAACAAGTTATATTTCAGAGAGGCTAAGTAGTTTGTCCAAGGTCACACAATTAATAAATACCAAGGTCAAGGTTTGAAGATAAGTCCGCCTGACTCTAAAATCTCCTGTTATTGCAAGACCTTTCGGCTTCCATGGGGAAGAAGAGCCTCGAATCTATATTCGATCTTCTTAGCCTGCTATATAATTTAGAAATACATAGATCAGAGCAAACCAGAGGCCCTCATTTGCCCAAGAGGGTTTGGGGTGTATTTAGAACTGAGGCTGGTCGTGGACAAGATATCCATGATACCATGATCTTATTTATGACTCATTCAGATCCACCTGGGGCTTCTGGAGAATGCAAAGGGAAATATGTGCAGATAAAACTCTCCAAATACACTGAAATCATGGGACAGGAAGGGAGAGGGTGTAGGAGGATAAATAATTTTTCCTGTTGTGAACCTTTTCATACCTAAAGAAATTACTTCTCAGATTCATCCCACAGCTTCAGGGATTTCCCAAATAACTTGAGGAATTGAAGGTGTGAACCAGATTTGGGGGCAGCGAGTCTGAGGTTTTGGAAAGTCCTTAATCTCAAAACTACACCTTAATGAAAATTAAGTGAAAATATATATACTGAACCCATAAGAATATATACCTATATATGTGCATATCATATATATGCATACTATATATATATTCTTATGGGTTGACTTTTGTTACCCTAAAATTCATGTTAAAGTCCTAACCACCAATACCCCAGAATGTGACCTTATTTGGAGATACAGTCATTGCAGATGTAATTAGTAAGTTAAGGATGTTAAGGTGGCTCTAATCCAATATGACTGATATTCTTATAAAAAGGAAACATTTGGACACAGAGACTAACACACAAAGAAAATTCCATGTGAACATGAAGGCAGAGATGATTCTGAAAGCCAAGGAATGCCAAAGATTGCCCCCATTTATTTATATACATAAATGTATGTATGTATGTATGTATGTATGTGGTGGGGAGAAAGGTCTGTCCTAGAACTGATGAATTAGGTTAATGAAAAATATACCACTGTTGAAAAACTAGAACACTTTGAAAAATTAAAGGAAAACTTTTTTCCCCTACATTTTCGTCTCTTTCAACACTTAACGCTTATTTCATATATTAAGTTTTTTCCTAGAGTTTACAATCTATCAGTACCTTTTTATCTGTAGGTGCAATAATGCAGAATCTTGCTCTAAATCTTACTGGTAGGTTCTCCTAAATTATTCACAGTTGCCATAGTGATTAACCAGAATTAGCTAAGACTTTTGCTTATTTTTGCTTGTGCAAAGTTTCTTTTGTTAAATTTATTTGTTAAATAACTACCATTCAGTCAAAGAATGCAGTAAGTTGAAGTCCTATTTAAAAAATCCTAAGTGAATTCTTTATAAAATTAAGAATTATTTATATCAACAAAAATTAACCACTAATTTGCCTATAAATTTGGTATGTACTCAGTGTGTAAGTGGGTAATAAAACCTTACTGGGCATTTGCACCTGTGCACATGTGCACATCAGGGGAGCAGTGGAAGGGAAGGAGACAAACTATAAGAAAACACAGCAATGCTGTCCATCTAAAAAAAACTGGTAAAAATACGTACAATTGGGTTTTTTTGATAGTCAAATTTATACTCTTCTTACCAACAATTTAAACTCACCTTTTCCGGAATATTTTCAGTAATGATGTCCAAATGTGACAAAACTGATAAAAATGTACAAATACTTGTTTTAAGGTTTTCTTCACCCTGAAAACACAATCAGACAAATATTCAGTCAAGGCTTACTGTGAGCCGTGCATGTCCAAGGCACCGTGCAGGACTCTGCGAGGGCCCAGGATGAGAGGCAGCCTCTTCCCAGAAGCAGCCCACAGCCTGGGTAGGGATGCAGGACGGAAAGCAAACAAAGGAAAGAGACTGCCTAGAGCCAAATGCCAATGCACACACAGGCAGCAGGTAACATAAATACTAAGTAACTAAAGATAAAGTACAGTCAGCCCTCATTTATAGGTGGGTTATGAATCTGCAGATTGAACCAACCGTGGATCAAAAATATTCAAGGGAAAAAAATAAAAAGAATAAAAAATGATACAAATTTTAAAAATACAGTATAACAACTATTTACATAGATAGCATTTACGTTGCATTGTGTATAATAAGTAATCTAGAGATGACTTAAAGTATACAGGGGGATATGTGCAGGTTATAAGCAAATATTATGCCATCCTATGTAAAGGACTTGAGCGTCTACAGATTTTGGTATCTGTGGGGGTCTTGGAACCAACCCCCTGTGGACACCCAGGGACGGCTGAAAGCGGTGGAGCCACAGGCGCGCTTCACTTCAGAAGAGGCCAGGCCTTTACGATAGGAAGGATCGGCCTGGAGAAGAAAGGAACACAGGAGAGCAGGAAAGAAAGAGAACAGGTAAAAATGATTAAAGTGAACAAAGATGCAGGGCAAACTTAAGGCGAAGGCAGCAAGAGGTGATGAGGCCAGCTTGGTAAGGAAGCAACAGGAATGAGGCTCCAAAGTTAAATGGAATCATAGTGTAGAAGACTTCAGAAAGCTACGGTGAAAAGCTATATTAGAGTGTTACATTGTCATCTGGAAACATTCCCAACAACAGTGATATGAAATAATACGTTATTTTTGTGATAATAAACGGATGGATGCCAAACAGACTGGAAAGGAAAGAGACTACAGGCAGGAAGACCAGTTTGGAAACTTCTCCAAGAGGAAATCTTTTATTTAACCCATAGTTACTGGATGTCTTCTATGTGACAGGTGCTATGGAAACAAAGGAAAGCAATGATAGACAAGGCTCCTGCTCTCCTGAACTTAGAATCAACAGGGCAGGAAAGACAAAAATCAAATCAGATTAAAATTCTAATTATAAGAAGTACTATTTACGTGCTATGAAAACCTAAAATAACGGGTTCCAAGTACTCAGGGAGGAAACTTCCTTTAAGAATGCCATGTGAACTGAGATCTGAAGGGAGAGAGGGAGTTATCCAGACAAAGGGGAGAAAGCCCACCGTATTTCAGGTAGAGAGCACAGTATGTGTAATGATCCAACAGCAAAAGGATTGGTGATAAGTAGGAAAGATTAGAAAGGTCAGTGTGGTACCCAGCCACAGTGCGTGGCCCCCGGGGAACCAAGCTCTACACTCAGGCCCTATGCAGGCCCCTCCCACCCTGGGGGTGGTCATGTGATCTGCCGTGGCCAATGAGACACAAGCAAGCATGCACTTGCACATCAGGATGTGGCCCCTGCAATGCTCATTCTTGGAGCCCTGAGCCACCCTATAAAGAGGCCCGGCTCCCCTACTGGAGACATGGATACTTGGCCACCAGAGCTGTTCCTACCACCGCAGCTGAGGTGACAAATACATATGTGAAGAAGCCACTTGAAGTCCCAGCTCCAGCAGACACTGCATGGAGAAGAACTGCCCAGCCAGGCCCAGTCAACACACAAAATCATGAAAAATAACGAAACACTGTTGTTTATACCACTAGGTTTTGGAGAGTTCTAGCAACAGAAAACTGAGACAATCAGTCTACCTAAAATTCAGAAATAGGAACGGAGCACACAAAGGGACCGGAGAGGGAAGAGGCACGAGATCTCAGAAGGCTCACGGGTCATTCTGAGGAATTTGGTCTTTGTCCTGAGAACAATGTTTAAGCAAGCGGGAAAACCTGTTCAAACCTTCATTGTGGAAAACCTGCTCTGGCTTCAGTGTGGAGAAGAGCTTGGGAGGGGATGGAGGCAGCCCCGTGAGGAAACCACCACAATGGACAACAGGAGCTTGGACCAAGATACAATGACAGAGACAGATGACAGATAACTAAGAAATACTCAGGCAGTGAGATCAACAGCACCTGGTCATGAATCAGACCCAGAACACGAAAAGTGTCGAGATTTCTGGTTTGCGCAACTGTATAGATGCTGGTACTGTTCCCTACAGTAGGAAGATGGTACTGTCCACTACGGTAGGAAGATCAAGTTTGGGGGAAAAAATAAGGCACCTGATGTTGAATATCTAAGTTTTAGATGACTTATAAACATTCAGAGGGTATGTCTACAGCAAGGGTCAGCAAACCTGTTCTGTAAAGAGCTGAAAGTAAATAACATGGCTTTGCAAACCACAGCGTCTCTGCTGCTACTGCTCAAGTCCACCACAGACAGTATGGAAACACATGTGCATGGCTGTGTTCCAGTAAAACTCTGCCAGGCCAAATCTGGCTGTAGTTTGCCAACCCTTGAGCTGGAGCTTACGGGAAGACGTGTGGAATAGAAATATAAATTTGTGAGTCATTCACATCAGGCAATCAGCGAATCCATGACATAGATAAGACTGACTATCAAAAGAGGAGAAAATAAAGAAAAAAGAAGGCCTAGCTAGCCCTTCAGAAGCACTAACATTTATTAAATAACAGGCTGGCAGGAAGGAAAAGAAAATGTCCTGGAAAGGACACAGAAAAGAGAGAAGACAGACAGGAGGAAGAGGAGAGTGTCACTAGAACCAAGAACAAGGAAATCACCAACAGCGTGAATGTGGCTAAGAGAAGATGATGAAGGGTGACACCTGACCCATGCAGGTCACTGTTGACTCTAGCAACAGTGTCTTCTGAGAAGTGACTGAACTGGAAACTGGTCTACAAGGGATTGAAGAGAGGGTTGGGAAGAATGTGAAAAATTGGAAGTATGGAACATGGATACCTCTTTCAGGATGTCTGTGAAATAGTATACAGACAGGGTGATTATAAGAGAAGGATGAGAAAATATCCAGTCTATCCATAAAAAATGGATGATACTTGAGCATCTTTAAAAGCCAATGAAAGCCGGGCGCGGTGGCTCACACCTGTAATCCTAGCTCTCTGGGAGGCCGAGGCGGGCGGATTGTTTGAACTCAGGAGTTTGAAACCAGCCTGAGCAAGAGCGAGACCCCGTCTCTACTAAAAATAGAAAGAAATTAATTGGACAACTAAAAATAAATATATAAAAAAAATTAGCCGGGCATGGTGGCACATGCGTGTAGTCCCAGCTACTCGGGAGGCTGAGGCAGGAGGATCGCTTGAGCCCAGGAGTTTGAGGTTGCTGTGAGCTAGGCTGATGCCACAGCACTCTACTTAGGGCAGTAGAGTGAGACTCTGTCTCAAAAAAAAAAAAAAAATATAGGAGATTTGAATATGTTAAAAATAAAAATAAATAAAAAAATAAAATCCAACAGAACCATTTGGTTAAGAAGGAGAGACTGAGGACAGAAAAAAGACTGACGGCAAAAAGCTCCTAAGAAGGCAGGAGGGAAGAGGAGCCAGAGAGCAAGCAGAAAAATTACTCCTGAACAGGTGAAGACTCAGGTCCTTCACAGTAAAAGGAGGGAAGAAACCTCTGATGGATACTGACATACGCAGAGCTGCATGACTGCTATTGAGAAGATACAGGTATTGCTATATGATCAATTTTCTCTTAAAAAATAAAAAAAAAAGTCATCTGTTCCACATAAAGGAGGAAAAGCATGTAACGGACAACTGTCCTTTCCTTGATTATCTATTGTGAATTCCCTTCCAAGTTTAGGGAGTTCTCCCACCTTATGACACTTTGGGCAAGCTGAAAATGCCAGATATTCAGCCTCCCTGACACTAACAAGAAGGCACCTGACCTGGTTCCAGAGACACCTCCCCAAATTCTTCATTGCGAACTCATAACCTAGAGAAGCAGAGCCCACAGAGTACCCACCTCCACTGCAGGAGGCAGAGGCAGCAGGTATACAGTTGGCTATGGCCACAGCCTTGTTGTGATGGTACCATGTGTCCAATGGGTAATGTCCCCAGTGGACCAGCTCTACGGCCTGCCTGTGGCTGCAGTTCTGGAAGCTGTTGGGCTGTCCCCCCTGTTCCTGCCAATTTTCCAAGCTATGACACCATAGCTTTCCGGGCAATTATGTAAGCTACCTAACACCCTACTCCCTTACTATTTTTTCTGAGTCCATTTTTGATTCCATCACGAAAAGTTTCCTTTGCCTACAACTAAAAACTTTGACTGATGTCCACAGGAAAAATCAGAGATTTGCAGGGAATATACAAAGTCTAATGACAAGCGAGAAACGAACTTAATAAAATCTCTGGCACTCCTGTGGACACATGCACGTCACGGTATCTTAGAATCACACTGGAACCAGCCTGCCCTTTGTGAGCGTTTCTGAGGCAGTGCTTACCCACGTAAGAGCAGGCATGAACAACTAGGTTAATAAAGGAATGCATCTGAGAAGCAATGTAAGGAAAAATGACAGAATAGTTTTCCTCATTATGTGTGAAAAGGAGAAGGAAAAGCCAGAGGAAGCTTGGAATAGGTGAAAAGGAATACAGCATTTGAGCTTAAACAGACATCTGAATTAGAGCCTTGCCATTTCTTGGTGCCATGACAAATGCCTTAATCTTCAGTTTCTTCACAAGTAAGATGTAAAAACCCCAACCTATCTTTCAGAATTACTGTGAGGATGCTGTTGTTGCTGCTGCTTGCTATGACACCCAGGTTTCAAGCCAGGAGACTGGGAAAATGAAGGACATCAGAAAGGAGCCAATTTTAAGGAAAGACGCTATTATCAATTAGTTTAACACAGGATGAAATGTGACGTGATTATGGAAAAGGTCTCATAGGTGGCGGAGAAGCAGGGACCCAGAACAGATGGGGTTTATAGTGTTAAGGCAGTGCAGAAAGAGAAGCAGATAACAATTCTTCAGATAAAACCAAGCGTAAGGGTTGGGAGACAGAAAGGAAGCACACGAAGGAAACAGAAGTCATGGGCGTAACAGGAAGGGAACTATGGCATAGACCACAGTGTGATGATCAGCTGCAGGGAGAGCCACTGCCAATGTGAAAGGCGTGAAATGACAGGGAGGGGATGGAGGAAAAGAAAATAGTTTGCAGCTGCAGATGAAATCCTCAGCGTATCACTGCTGAAAACGTGGCGGACCACAGCGGTTTAAGGCACAGATCCCTCAATCTCAAAGTTTAACGGTAAAGAAAAGAAGAACTAGGACAACGGCTGGGTGGAGAACACATCAACAGGACAAGCGAGAAGGATTCGGAGAGTGCAGTCCCAAAGGAGATAGATACAAGGTTGCAGGGATAGATGTGAAAAAAGCGTAAGGATTTCTTCCCCTGAAACTGAAAGGGAAGAAACAGAAAAAGAGAGATGTTGAGGAAGGCACCTCCATTTTCACACAAAATAGAAGATCATTTATTAAGAAAAGGGAAGGGTGAATTTGGGAACCAAAAACAAAACATTCAAGGGAAATACTTAGAACTGATGTTTAGGTACAATTGAGTATTTGTCAAGAAGCCTGCAACGATAAAATCTATCACTGATCTTAGTACTGGTTCCTTAGAAATGATTTTCAAGATATAAGTAATATCAGGAAAGGGAGAGTTAAGTGAAAGGGTGAGGGTATAGATGAAACAAGAATGGAAATGAGTCGATACTGTCTTTAGCTTGGTAATGGGAATTCCCTTTTATTCTTTCTACTTACATTATGTTTGAAACTTCCCTCCCGAAAAGGTTTTTTTTTTAATGTAAGGAATGTATTTAATTCCTCATCATTTGTACTTCTAACATCAAAGACATTGCTTAGTAAATAATAGTATAGCAGGCACCTATTTCCCCAACAAAAGCCTTTTCCGTATTTATTTTGTTGGAACAAACAGCCCTCAAATAAAAACTATAATATATTCAAGATGAATGCCAGGTATTTGTGTCTCCTAAATTAATTCAGATCTTGCAAAATGTAACTTATGGTGTGAATACATTAGGGCAACTGAGAGTCAAAAACAACTCTTCAAGTGAAACAAATCTCCCAGCATAGTCAAAATCATTTCTTAATTTAAAAAAATATGAAAAATGTCCTTTACTTACATAAGAAAAACAATCCCAGAACTTTGGAAGAAATTGAGGGAATTTATGAAGAATCAATATAATAAGCCATTCTATAAAATATTTTACAGACGCTTGATTGTTGATGAAACCAGCCTGGAAAATCCTGTCAATAATTCCAGTCATGAAGTTCTGAGAAAAATAAAATTCACAAATTAAACTGTTACGGTTATTAATGTTAAAAAATAAAACAGACCCCATTTAAAAACTAGCTTAAAGTTATCATAAGTAATTTATTGAAACTACAACTCACCAAGCAAGGCCACCAAAAACTGCTGACTTAAATATGATGAAGAAGTACTTTCATTGAGTACTTTACAATCTACTTGGATATCAATTCTGTGAGGAAGGTTATTGTCATCTTTATTTTTACAGGCAAAGGAAAGACTCAGAAAAATTGACTAACTTTCCCAAAGTCATATACTTAGTGGCAGAATTCAGATTTAAATCAAGATCTGCCAAGATGCCAGGGCTTAAACTCAGAACACAGGGCAGCACAGAGGCTGAGGTCAGTGGTGGGGCGGGGGGACAAAATCTCAGAGAGCAGGTCTCAGGCCATTTTAAGCCCTGAGACAGTGTTGTAAAGTGGAGCGTGAATTTCGTAGTTAGACTTGAATTTGAATTCCATCTCTGCCATTCACTAGTTTTGTTACCACACAGGCAGCTCTCCTAATCTCTCTGATTGTGGTGCTCTTACAGGTAAAATGAGGATATTTATGGCCTGTCTTGAAAGACTACTATAAAGGTTAAATGAAACCATAAGATGTAACAGTTTAAAACTCTTAGCAGAGGCTGCTCCGTAACAGACGTGCCAGTTTCCTTCTTCCGTGTAGCCCACCTGCTCAGACGTCTCCCCACCCTCTCTCCAGCGTTACCCTTCTCTGGAGACCTCTCCATTCCAAGAGAAAATGTTCTCAATAACCCAGTAAAGCATTTCTAAAATGTTTCTTTTTTTAAATACCTTTTTATGTTTAATGAAGTATAATATAGATGTATGTTAAAAACTACCTAGCATTGAAAGACCTGTGGTGAAAAACAGCAGCCCCCACCACACATCCACCCACGCCACTCCCCAGACGCAACTCTTTCAGCTGTTCCTCTTCGATTTATCACTTATACACTTACATTGTTACCAAAACGTTTCTCTCTCTCAGATGACTCATAAAATTGTAATGAAAAAGAGGCTGATATATTTTTTAAATTCTCTCAAACATTTAAAAGAGGGTGGGGAGGACAGCAGAAAACATTAAAGCCTGAGGAAATTTTTTTGCATTCAAAAATGTTTTTTAAAATTGCATGAGTCACACACCCTCACTTGGTCATAACGATGATCTATTTTCTTAACAGGACTATTATGCAAAGATGGTAAGAGAAATCAGACAGTCCATTCAACTGTTCCTTCCCTCCTCAGGGAAAAGAAAAGGTAACTTTGGATAAAGAGACTCTGTTATAAGAGACTTTGCTTCGTTGGTTTGTATGCACACACTATTCACAAAATTAAGGGCAAGAAACTCCACCGTGGGCAACAATAATCCCACTCCAAAAGATGGAACTTGCCTGGTTTCTACAGTACAGACAATCCAAAACAATAACACTTCAAAATAACTTAGGTGTGGGAAATGAAGTATTTACATTTCTAATCAAATGGCATACGAGACTTTAAAACAGTTAAAATGTTATATTAAAATGTGGAAGGGGAAAAATATTAAATAGGGGCTATGTAAAACAGATTTCGATTTATTTCTATAATACATACTAGTCTTAGTATTCTATTTAAAAAACTTTCATTTTAAGAGCTGAAGCATAAATTTTAAACAGATTACTTTTTCAATTTTAAAACAGCACATGATGGGGTTTCTACAAAATAGTTTATTCATATGAAATGTTATGCTAAAAAGGTAAGAATATAATAAATCGTATACCTGATCAAATCTGGGGAAAAGTACCAGTAGCGTCTGCCATATTCGGTTTTTCACTCTGTGTTGTAGAGAATTCACATAGTAGCTAATTTTGGACTTGGACACCAATTCATCCTGGAGGGAGAAAGGAGGGAATCCATATTAAATATCTACTGTATTATGATTAATGAAAACAAAATTAATAACAACTTCAAATGTAAAAGGCTTAAATTGGGTATAGGGCCTTACTGTCATCCAAATAGCAGTGAGGATAAGAAAAACAAGAAATGACACTTTATAATCTCTTTTCAAAACACTGAACTTAGTTGCTTTTGTTCAACTTATCTGCTTTTAAAATTAGAAAAGGGACCATAGAACTGGGAGATACGGGGTCATGGGGCAAAAAGAGATTGAGATATCTGACATATATTACCACGCACCATACAAGCACTTCTCATTTTGAGCTTCTTTGTCTTATTAGAATTTGGAATAGCAGTATCTGCAATTTGATGCAAATGCCACTAAGACAGCAGCCACCCCAGTACGTGGACAGTACAATGCTGTTTCTCGACACAAGAAAATGGCAGCGCTAAGCTCTCCCTGGCTTTCAGTGGTTTGGGCTACCTACATTCAGCCAACTGCAAGGTTTGCTTTTGTTTCCGTTAACTATTAGTGTGTTAGCCGTGAAGCCAAGATCGCACTGAACAGTGTGTTAACATTTTCAAATGCTTTAAAGGTGCAAAAGTAAGTCATTCACCACCTCTAAAAACCATTTTCGCACAATGTAGATGATCATCATCTACTTCATAACTTCTCTGTGATTTTTCTTCTTCCATCTCATTCTCTGCATTTGAGTTTTATAACTTCATAGCTAAATTAATATAGATTTTAATGACAACTGACAATGACTAAAATCTCATAACCTCCTCTATTACCATTATTTCTTTTGGGATATTTTCTCTTATACAGGTGTGTTTTCGTTTCATATACTGCTCAATCTCAAGGCAACTAAAAATGGAATCACGAGGGTAGATCGCTCATGCAGTCAGAGGAAGCATCTTCACATCAATAAGCCTGCCATGAGGACCTTACCGAGTCACTGTCCTCACTTGGAAGTGCTAAAATTCCTCTTTCAGCTCAAAATCTTCTGTCCATTTACTTGTTCCACTCAGTGTGCTCCTTTATTCAGAAATATCTTTCTTTTCCCTCCTAGTTTCATGAGCTTCCTGAAGCTCTACAAGACCTTCAAGAGCACAATCAGTTCTTTTCTCTATAACCTCAAGGCCCTTTGCAAATTCCCTACTTCTGAACCAACCCAGGGGTATTAAATTTTCTGATCCTTATTTCAAGTTGCCAGGCACTGCTGCACAAAAGAAAAATCACCTGTCACCACTGACGTCATTAACAGTGTGCGTGCCAGCTGTAGCTGGGCTTTCATTACCGCCAGGCCAGTGGTTTTTAAACTCCACGGGCTCCAGAATCGCCTTACAACACTGATTGCTGGGCACCACTCCCGAGTTTGGGGGTGGGGCCTAAGAATATGCATTTCTAACAAGTTCCCCAGGGATGCTGACGCTGCTGGTCCAGAGAACACGCTTCAAGCATTACTGTGCTAGACAAGCGTTTTGCTTTTACAAGTCTGTTTTCCAAAGCAGCTGCACCATTTTATTTTCCTACCAGCAATGTATGAGGGCTCCAATTTCTTTACATCCTCACCAATACTTATTTTTAGTTTGTTTTTCTTAATAGCCATCCTAGAGGGTTTAAGTGGCTAGTAAAAGATTTTTCCTGTGCGATCACTGTTGGCCTCTCCATAATTATCATTTTCTGCTCTCTATTGGATCATTTCCCTCAACATACAAACATGCTCTAATTATCCCCCATCTCTCAAAATCCTCTTCCTTAACCCCATGTCCCCTCCTGGAACTGTCCCCTTTATTCCTTCTTTCTCAGAGCAAACTCCAAAGAGTGCCCATATTCACTGTCTCCACTCGCTCAACCCCCCGTTTTCTTCTCAACCCATTCTATTTGGGTTCTCATTCCACCACTTCGCTGAAATGCCTTTTGTTGGGGTGACCAATGACAGCAGAATCCAATGGCCAATCCGCAGCCTGCTTGTCCTCCAGGCAGCACTGTCTTCATCACCTGGGCTCCCGAAAACGTCCTCTCCTGGTGTCCTTCTACCTTCCAAATGTCACCTGAAGAGAAAGGCAGTCCCTGACCCCCTATCTATTATAAACAGCTAAATATACATTATAATATGTATTTTTCTTCTATGTGATAGAATATCCAGCTCCTACCACTTTAAATTCCACTCATCCTTTAGAAAACCAATCAAATACTATTCCCTCTGGGACATCTTCCCTGACTCACACAGTGCAGAGGAGGGAATTTTTGCATAAAAAATACTTCCTACGTTTTTACACAATAAAGCTGATCCGCTACCTTCAAAAAACAAACATGAAGAACATTCTTGTTTTAATACAGTGACTTAAGTGGGTTCTATTGTTACCCAAGTGTTCAAACCCAGGTTAGAAAGCAGTCCAAACACTCCAACTATCTCAGCTTCAGATTCTACGTGTCATTTAAAGATTAAAACGAGAATAGAGCATTATACTTGACTTTACCCTTTTTCTGTCTTTTCCCTAGATTTACTAAACCTATTCTTCAGACACTGCAATGTTCATTTAGAAAAGATTCAGCAGGCTCCCCCAAAACCCCAATTGGATTATTTTTATCTAAATGAATGAGAAATTTTCATCAATTTTAGATAAACATCATAAACCCACATCTAGATATAATGATATATTGCATTAGAAGCAAATCCTGAGGTAATCTTTCATGAACTCTGAAATAAGAGCAATCAATGCTTAACATTATGCCGCCTTCTAATTTTTACCTTTTTATTTCATTTCTTATATAAAACAATGCAGGGATATAGCACTCTAAACTGGTTTTGACTGGAACTGGGAAATACACAGAGGGAAGTTTAGATGGTATAGGAAAAACACTATTGTTCTCTAAAACCAAATTTGAGTTGGACAGTTGCTAACCAAGATTTAACTAAAAATATAGAACATAAACTTCACGTTTTCTCCTGATAAAAAATATTTAGAAATACATATACTAGCAACATAAAGAACAAATGTTGGACTTGTTAAAAACAAAGATAATTCAAAGTAAAATAAAGCATATTTACTTTATCTAATAGCTTGATTGTAAGATCCTCCATAAACAACTTATGGGACATATTTGAGCCATCTAATAAACACAGAAATTTGATAGCACAAATTCTCACATAATGGTCTTCTCTTTTAGTACTAAAAAATATTAAATAATAAACCATGTTAATACATTTTTAAAATAGAAAGATAACACCAAATATTAGTTTCGAGTATAACAAATATCAAGACCTTCCAACATTTTCTAAAATTGAGTAGGTCCATGCTTAATGGTAAGATTTTTAAATTGAGGATAGATAGATTACAAACGAGTATGTTAAAAGGAGGGTCTGTTCAGAAAGTATGAATGAGCACAAATTCATCCAGACTTCTGGAAAAACAAGGTACATACTACTGATCCTGGGCCAATACTATGTGTGGACAAAACAGAACATAGCTCATGACACTATTCCTGAAAGAGGACCACAGATACCTCTGTTCACTCAGGGGGTAAGAATATGCATCAAACATCTCAACGGCTTATCTTTACTACATACTATAAACGCATATTCTCTAAGCGAGGTGCAAACTCAGGAAGCACCGTGTGCTCTGAACACCCCAGTATTTTCAGTATTCAAATGTAGAAAGATAAATCAAGTGAATTTGATAAGTATTTCCACATTTCATTATAGCTGTTATAATATGAATAAACACCACTTTAATTTAACAACAAAGCAGCTGCCTAGTAGAAATCAAAGTGTTTGGCAACCACCAACTAGAAAATTTCACTTTCATTGCTACACTAAACCAACCCAAAATAAATAAATAAATAAATTTAAAATAATTAATGAAAAAAAGGTATATGTTTAATGAAGAATGACAGACGATTTAAAACACAGCGAGGACTCAGAATAATCAACACTTTATGATAAATACACGTTATAATCATTTGTTGTCCCAAATTCTAAAATCAGAGTGAATGATACAACACTATTTTTATCTTCTTTATAAACAAATTTTTGAAAGCTATGTGAAAAAAATAAAACTTGAAAAAAAGCTACTTGACATGTTCCAAAAATATTAATTCACAGGTTAGATAAGAATAGTGTTATCCCAGAAATCAAAAACTTTAGGGCCTATCTCTAAACTTATCGAGTTGTATACATTAAAATGTACAGCTTTTTACATGTCAATCATAGCTCAATAAAATGGTTTTAAACAAACTAAAAACTTTAGGGCCTGTCATAAGAGTAATTCTATTTTTGTGTGTAACATACTGACTTGTTAAATGGTGAATTTTAATTGCATGTTAAATTTTACAGCCAAAGAAAGAAATGAGAAATAAGTATTTGTGCTGACGATCACCCCTCCCCCAGAAAGACAAGGGACAGGGGCTTTGTGTTCTCCACAGTCTCATTCTTATTTATGCTGGACTCTGCACTGAAATTTTTTTTAAAGTTTATCAAATTTTAGTAAATAGTGAAATATGCAAAAAAAAATTAGCATGGGAATATAATTTATAACATACTTTTGAAGGCACATCCAATATCTTATCATAGATACCACTAGTAGACATTTATTAAATGCAACAAATACAGAATGTCTTTATGTTTTCAATATCTCATTTATGTCAAGACATAGAAAATCTATCATACTTACTTTTCCATAACGACGTTTGCTGCGCAGTCATGTCCAAGATTTTCTACAAAGGTCTGTACATCCTGAATAAGTCTTTTCATAAAAAAAATTTGATAAAGAACAACAGGTTTTAAATAGGAAAAAGAAGCCTTAAGTTTAAAGTTAACTAATAATTTATATTCTTCCAATTGAAAGCCTCAAAACAAAGACACAATTCTACTTGAGTAGGTATTTAATATAAGTTATGGCCAGTGGAAATAACAGCATCTTTTACCTTTGATCACGCCTAAACACAGTTCCAAATATACAAGCCTCAAGGATAAGTTCGCTATAATTTTTAGCACTTGATAAAGACCCTTGTGACACATTTGAAGCAGACACTATCCAAGATTGGCAGCAGTAACTTATCAGTGTATTGAAGACTCCAGTTTTTATAGCAGACATTTCAATTATCTTGTACATAATCTGTAATGAAACACAATGGTCATTTAATCCTTTAACCAATTTAAAGAAAATTAGTGTTGCTTAATTGTTACTTGAATTGTTTTATATCACAGTTTCAACTCCATCAATAGTCTGAAAGATTTAAAATTCATTATTGTTAGAAAAATTTTGCAAGATGATCAATAAGCACAGAATACTAATTTTTCATCTCAATAAAAATAAATCTAATTTTAGTAATAGTGATATCCATCTGGAAATACTCAAGACAAACAACTGCCCAAAGTAGTAAAAGGAAAGAGAAGAAAAAACACCTCACCCTGCATATTTTCAGTTTCCTTTGCATTTCGCCAGTGGGCCTCCCTTTGCCTGAGGCAGCAAAGACCACGGTCTGAGTATGTACTATAGGCAAAAAAGGACCGAGACGGGCAGCACAGGCCAGCAGGGTAACAAAAGGATTTGACTCTTTGTCTTCCCCTTTCGATCAGAAGATACCCTTGAATTCCTAGGCATGATGGATTCCATCTTGTTATGTTCCCTACTGTAGCAGTGGCTGCAAATGCAAATACCTCCAGACACCAGCAAGACCTTTTGATACAGGTTATATTCAAAGAAACATCTCTCTACATAAGAGATAAACCCTGCCTAAGTGCAATGACAAATGGCACCTGACATGTGCCTTCAGTATCCAGGACAAATCAGACTGCCTGTGGAAAGAGCATGCCAGATCCTACTCAACGCCAGGCACTCGACTGTATCATCGCGTAGGAATGGCTAGTGTTGCTAGATTATCTAATTTTCCAAGAGAAGGGGCCCCACATCTTCATACAGATTTCCCAATTCTTAAAAGCTGCCCACTAACTCAAAATTTTATATATGAACCAAGGCATGTTTGAGAGGCAGATGTGGCTCGTGGGCCACCACTGTGCACCTCTCCTTCTACATCTATCAGGTGTTCTCACTCTCACTCAAGACATTTAAGAAGGCTCAAAAATACGTGTTGACTGGATGAATAAAGAATGACAAATCTAATACCTAGTTACAAGCACAACTCTCTTCTTCCTCATGGGCTATAGGTTACACAAAGTAAAAAGAAAAGAAGGTTACCTCTTTTATTTTGAAATATGCCTGGCCCTTGATTTTTGCAGCAATGGTGAGAACTTTGTTATCAAAAACAAACTGAACAAAAGCTTTTAAATTAGGCCAGAATGTCAGCTGAGTGTTGCTTAAAGAAGATATAATTTTCCAAGCCATGTCAAAAGACTCTATGCAGAGTGATTCAGAGGAGGTCAGAAGCTGGTAGAGGAAAAAAAAAATACATACATACTTATTTATTTTCAGAAATTTTGATTGTTACTCCTATAGATATTCTTCAATTCATGTTTCACTATACCTTACCTTGGGAACCAAAATTTTCATGCAATGGAACACTGGTAGAACTTGATCAGAAGGGAGGATTGTGAGGGCTTCTAGTGCAGACTGCAAAGTCCTTACTGGCATTTGAACGGCAGGCAGAAAGGGTTCCAGAATTTCACTCTCTGTGGCTGGTATAAGGGCATGATATTTTTTCAACAGGAAGGAGAGGCACACCCACTGATCATGGATATATTGTGCAACTATTTTCCCCCATCCTTGGGAAGACGACGATTCTTCAAAAAAACTGAAATACAAAATAAAGTCACTACACCATACTTCCCCAAGTTTGTCTCTCCATTTCTTTTACATGTAGTACACTATCCTTACAAGGGGGGAAACAGATATAAACAGTCTTTATCAAATATCCTATCCACCAAAAAATTAGGAAACTTCATAAAACCTCAATTTTCTAACTACCCTGAAGTAGGCGCTTTTTCTCACCTTAAATGATTCACTGAAAACTAAATGCAGAAAAGTTAGCAGATAATAAAGTAATAAAGACAATAACAGAGATGAATAATATGATAATACATTTTCATCCTGAACGGAGCCTCATCTCCAAAATTCTGAAACTCTGGATCAATGTTGGGCAATCACCAATCAATGACAACAACGAAATGGACTTTTAAACCTTAGTCTTTCTTATAACTGTTCTACTCTGAGGGGTGAGCACACCTGCTCTGCTCCTCTACACGGGGCTTCTGCAGCGTCTGATTGAGCTGAAAAGAGGAAAGGAACTTTTCCATGGGTCCGGCATCGAGAGAATCCAGCTGTAGTTCAGGCCTCTGGTCAATGGCCTCACACACCATGGCCAAGGCAGCCATACTAACTACTCTCTGAATCTGACTCCCCAGCGTTGGCTCCTGTGGAGGAAAAACAACAATCTTTTATTTAACATAAGCAGTATTAATCAGTAAGGACCTAAGTTGCCAGTCTGTGGGAAGCTCAAGCCCCCATTCTCCCTCTTCCTACCTGGCTCCTGAACATCAGGAGAAATAAAAGGAAATCTAACACACACCATTCAGTTTTGCTACTTCTCTACAGACTGGCTTCTCTACAGTGAACAAATTTCAAACAGCAGTAAGAACTCAGCAATTCAGATTAAGACAATTTGATCTCTTCATTTGGCAAGTGGGTTCCTACAACTAGAACATGACATGCTCGTTACATACAGAACCCGAAGGTGTATGTGGATAAGCACCTCTCAACCTGTTTCCTAGTCACATATACACTTTGAGTTTCTATGGGTAGGTCTTACTTTAATTGCATGTTTGAAACACATTTTTTAAAAAACAAAAAGGTAGGTCCGGGCATGGTGGCTCATGCCTATAATCCCAACCCTTTTGGAGGCTGAGGCAGGAGGATCACTTGAGGCCAGAGTTTGAGAACAGCCTGGGCAACATAGCAAGATCCTGTCTCTACAAAAAAAAAAAAAAAAAAATTAAAAATTAGCTGGGCACGGTGGTGTGCGCCTGTAGTCCCAGCTACTTGGGAAGTTGAGGTGGGAGGATTGCTTAAGCCCAGGAGTTCAAGACTGCAATGAGCTATGATTGAGCCATTCTCCTCCAGCTGAGGTGACAAAGCAAGACCCTGTGTCTTAAAGAAAACAAAAAAGGCTCCAGGTTACAAATAATTCCTTCAATTAGCTACATATCCCTTTGGAGAGGTCATGTAACATTAGTTTAAGAGCTATACCCGGGAATCACATAGCCTAGGTCTGAATTCTGGCTCTGCACCATTACCAGTGTAAGTATGGATATACTATGCCTTAGTTTTCTCATCTGTAAAATGGGGACAGTAATAGAATCACGGGGTTATTTTGAAGATAAAACAAATGGGTTATTTCATGCAAAACACTTGAAACTTTACATGTAGGAACACAGAGGAGGGTAACTAAGACAGCTGAATTTATATGTAATGAGAAAATCAACAATCCAAACTAGGAATACAGACAAGAACCTAGACCCAGTAAATGACTGTACTGAGAAACCATAGCAATTCTCTCAAATATTGCCAACCAGTAACATCCCTATCAGAAAGGAACTTTCTACTTCTTATTCCATACACCCCAACTCCACAAAAATAAATCAACCATATCTTACGGATAAATTTTACATATCAACACTGCCAACATAGGAAATAATATTTAGTGTTACCTTTGAGCCAACTATGGTCCCTGTTAACCTTAATGCAATTCAGTGACTTACTAAAGAAAGCCAAATTTAAGAATAAGAATTACTGTGGAATGGTTCATGATTTTGTTTTACATTTAAAACTCACAATGCTCTTTCATAACACTAGCAGACTAATAGGTACTAGATAGAATGCTGAAATATTAATTATCTTCTTTATCATTTCCTTTTATGATAGTTTCCTTTTAGGATACAAAAATTAAATTATTAAAACAATCAAGTAGCTTCTTTGTTTTTATTAATAGTGCAAACTAGTTAGACTACGATTCAGTTCAACTTTATTCAACATTAACCATGTGTTAAGTGAAAATAGCTAACATTTACTGAGGACTTTCTATGTGCCAAGCACCGTTCTAAAGACTTAACATACATGAGCTTGCTGTAATTCCTACATCAACAACTCTATAATCCCCATTTTGTAGGTGCAGTAAGTAAGGCACAGGGAGGTTAAGTAATTTCCCCAAGGTCACAAGTTAGCAAGGATAAAGCCAGGATTCGAACCCAGCAAGTCTAACACTAAACCCTGTGCTCGTCAACACTAAACCTTATTGTGTTATGTTTAAAAAAAAAAATGCCTCCAGGTGCTAAAATCTAGTAGAGAAGACATATATACATAAATCACTCCAAAAACAAGAAAGATGGAAATACACACGTTAATGGAGGCATGAAGAGCAGTAGGAAAATGAAGGAATGAGAGAGACCCGGATCCAAGAAGACCTCTGAGAGAGAAGATTTCAGCTGGGCCGTAAAGGGGGGACCAGATACTGGCGAGTGCACACTGGAGCAGAAGCACTTATTCCCGGTGGAGGGACCAGGCTGAACGACAGCCTCGATGAGGAAGACATGGCATGCGCTTGTGACAAGTGAAACTCTAAGCGGTTCCCTCCAGTGGCTGCGGCACGGGGGCACTGTGGAGAGGAGGAGGAAAGGCGGGGAACAACTGGGCTAGAAAACGAAGCAGGAAGCTAAGCACGGGAGGCTCTGATGTCAGGCTGACGAAAGTGACCTTTACTGGACACCTTTGGCCAAAGACCTAGTACAGGCACACTGTCTGAATCTAAATGATTTTAAGATTGAAGTCACTACACCTCTGTTATATGTTTAATATTATGATAGGAGAACCAATGTGAATCACACCTTATCACCAGAAGGTACTATTTTAAAAACAGACTTTCAGCAAATCGTTTTTATGATATCAAAATATTATATAACAAGTGAATATGTATTCCATGTATACCTTATTCAACATAACTTATCAATACAAACCTTGAACCAAAAAGGCTTACCTGTCCACTGTCCATCTCTTGAAGATGCTGAATAGATGCATTTTTCAACAGAGAAATAACTCTCCAAATGGGGTTACCCCTTTTCCACCCAACCTTCAAATGGAGATTTATAAGCTCAGTTAACACTGTCAGGTACAAATGGCAGCGGTCCAGATCTGAAACCTGAGACAAACATTAACACACTTCAGGGCACAAGCAAGGTCCACAATTTTCACAAAACTGCAAGCATTTGGGCAGGAAATAAGTTTATTTAAAAGTACTAAAAGAAGACACTGATGACAGAAAAAGTCGTTTTCTCCAAGCAGCCTTCCATAATCTCCCCATGTAGAGCGAAGGACTTCCTTCTCTGTGCTTACACAGTGATTTGGAATTTGGCACAATTATAGCACATTTCACAATTGCGTCATAGGTCTCCCCACCTAGATTATGGGACCTTGGGTGGCAGAAATTATGTTCTACCAATTCTCACATGCCAGGGCTAGCACATCACAAATAATAACAACAACCATTACAGCAATTGCCACTTCCTTTGTTTACAAAAATCAGTCATCACAAAGATCACTGTCCCACTTTCACAAGACTAAGTTTCAGAGAGGTTGAACAACTTGCCCAATACCTCAGAGCTAGTAAAGGGGAGGGGCAGCATTAAATACAGGCCTTTTGACTCATAAACCCAAGTAGAACTGGGTTCAGTCCAGCTCTACCATTCATTAGCTCTGTGACACCAGGCAAGTTATTTAACCTCTTTAGGCCTCAGATTCCTTATCCATAAAATGGAGATAGTAACATCTATCCATGCCAGGGCTTCTCAAAGAATTAAGTGAGAGAAAGTATGATAAATGGACTGGCACTAAGTGGTGGCGTTAATTACTATTACTATAACACTTACTGTGCCAATACATTATTACTATACCATAGGAGGCCTCCTATGGCACACAGAAAGCACACAGGAAGCAATCCATTAATTTAATCAGTTTTTACTGAGCAACCACTCTATGTCAGGCACCGTGGTGCTGGGACACGATGCAGATGGAGGGTAACAATTACGAGACCTGGTGATGGATGAAACAGAGGTGTGAGTGATAAAGGTGCCGGGGAGGATTCCCAAGTTTCTGGCTTGAGAAAGTGGCTGGATGGTGGCACAGTCATTGAGAAGGGACAGGGGGGTTCAGCTGTGAACTGCGTAAGTGTGAGAAATCCAACTCAAGTCATCATAGAGCAATCGACTGAGGGTGCTAAGCTCAGAAGGGTGCTCTGAGGTGCAGACAGGGATTTGAGGGCCCCTAACCAAACTGAAGCTGGGGATGTGGATGAAATCATCACGAGACAGAGTAGAGAATGAGAAAAGAAGGGGCCAGGGCCAAGCTTTAAAGAGCTCTGCCTTCAAAGGCTAGAGAGCAGAGAATGGACATTCAAAGAGGAAATGGAACTAACAACCAAGAAAGATGGTGGAGGAAGACCGAGAGAGGATGATGTCATAGGAGCTAAGGATGCTTTAAGGGGTCCCATGGGACCAAGGAATCAAGAAAAATACGGTTTGGAAAGTATCCATTAGGTTTATGATGAAGATGTCACTGACAACTGTAATGTTACAACAGAGGTAAAAAGCCGGATTAGAATGGAATTGAGGTGTCCACTTAAAGAGAAGGAAATAGGATGCTAGAAGGGAACATGACATTGAGAGAGGGTTCTTTCAAAATGAGGGACCCTTAGATTTGTTTAAATGCTCATGAAAAGAATCAGGAGAAAAGGAGAGGCTGAAAACAAAAGAAAGATGGAAGACAAGCAATAGTGTAAACTCTTGAAGAAAATGGAAGAGGATGCAATCCACACTGCTGACATTGGGGAAAGTGTGGGAAGAGATTTTTATTAAACTCTAAGCTACCAAACAAATGTACTTAATTGGAAATTCTAATACCTAATTTATTTATTTATTTTAGGCTAGTCAAGTGAAGCAGTGGGAGTGGGAAAGAACAAAGGAATCTATAACTGGTTGTGATCAATCAGTTGTAAACGCCACTGCACTCGGACCAGCCACATACCTTACTTACTTACTTATTCATATATTGAGACAGAGTCTTGCTCTGTCACCCTGGGTAGAGTGCTGTGGTGTCAGCCTAGCTCACAGCAACCTCAAACTCCTGGGCCCAAGCGATCCTCCTGCCTCAGTCTCCGGAATAGCTGGCACTACAGGCAAGCGCCAACACACCCAGCTAATTTTTCTATTTTTAGTAGAGACGGGGTCTCACTCTTGCTCAGGCTGGTGTCGAATTCCCGTGCTCAAGTAGTCCTCAGCTTCCCAGACTGCTAGGATTACAGGCGTGAGCCACCGCACCTGGCCAAATACCTAATTTATTAAAGGGTGATTTTTCCAAAATAATTTAAAACTATCATATATTGAATTCACTTTTTAAAATATTTGCATCTAAAAGATAAAATAACATTAAACTTTCCCTTTCTTAAGCTATTTTTAGCTTCAAAATCCAAACAAACAAAAACATGTTATATAATGGGTACGTGGAGGGTCATCACGCTTCTTTTGTGTATCTTTGAAAATTTCCCATAATAAAAAGGTAAAAATAATACTGAGGATAATAAAGTAGTATTAGAGCAAAACTAAGTTACTTCCTTATTAAATGCCTTTTTGGAAATGCAGGTGTATTTGAACTGCTATCAACAACTGCTTGATAAGAATTAAGGAAGCTAAAGGATTTCTTCTTTATATTTCCTTATCTTTTTATCATAAAATCGCAAGTCTTTCAGTATAAAACCTGTCTTTTTACATTTTCACACCTGCTTAAGCTATCAAACAAATGTGTTTAATTGGGTATTCAAGTAAAAGTTCTTAAAGCAGGAACTTTTTCTCACTTTATTTATAAGCTAAGCATTCAAATTGTTACATCATTTGTCCCTAGAGATTTCAAACAAAAAAATCAACAGACATTTCTATAAGAACTAGTGTTTTCAAAGTATACTTGAAGGGGGAAAAGTTTATTAATTCCTTTTAGATTCCCTAAAAGAATAAATTATGTGTAATGTAGAGATAAGAGAAGATAGCTACATTCACAGAGCATCCTTTACACCTAAGATCTATTGTTCCCAGTCCTAATTGCATTTAAGAATCACTGAGGGAGCTTTCTCACACACACACACACACACACACACACACACACACCAACTCCTAGGTCCCATCTCAAACCCGCCACATTAGAATCTCTGAATCTGGGGCCCAAATATGTACTGAATGGGCAAAGTACTTCAAATATGTTATATCATTTGAAACTCTCCCAACCCTGGGATGTGATATTATCTCCATTTTACAGATGAGGAAACTGAGACTCAGGAGATCTACATAACTTGCCCAAGGTCACAGTTAATAATACAGATGGACGCTGGGCGCCATGGGTCACACCTGTAATTGTAGCACTGTGGAAAGCTGAGGTGGGAGGATCACTTGGGGCCAAGAGTCCAAGACTAGCCTGGGCAATAGTGAGACCCAGTCTCTACAAAGAACACCAGGTGTGGTGGCGAGCGCTTGTAGTCCCAGCTACTTGGGAGGCTGAGGTCACTTAAGCCCAGGAGTTTGAGGTTGCAGTGAGCTATGATGACATCACTGCACTCTAGCCTGGGCAACAGAGGGAGACCCTGTCTCAAAAAACCAAAACAAAAAAACACAAACCACCACCAAAAAAACCACAAAAAACAAAACAAAACAAAACAAAAGCACAACCCCCTCTCCCCCAAAAGGTAGAATTGCAAGTAGGAGACTCCAGAGTCTAAGTTTTTTTTCCTGTTTCCTAAGGCTGCTTCTTGAAAAAATTAATTTTGCTTTTTAACTTAATACAGTGACTGCCAGTCAGTAATCACGGAAATATTGGTGAAAAAAGTGAAAGAAATGAAAAAGAAAGTTACTCCAATGAATACTTACACTATTTAGCTCATTCATAGTGAGTCTTCTGAGAATAAATTCAGAAATACTTTCTGTAGTAGACATGACAAAGTTCTGAAGAACAGTAAACACCTCATCTGTTTGGGAAAAAAAGTGTGCAACTAAAATGACAGAAATAAATGCTTTGGTACAAAATACACCAGATATTGTAGTAAAAGCACATGGGTGAATCACTTGCCACAAATGAATCCCAATAATATAATAATGATTCGCACCATGGAGAAATCTGTAACCTTAAAAATCACTTAGGAGTACCAGTTCTGGGTAGGATGCCACAGGGTCACTCCTCCCTCTGTTACTGAGCACAGCTATAAAACCTGGACAGAATGCACAGAGCGGCTATTTGAAGACTCTGAAAGGTAAAAGTTATTAGCAGGTGGATTCAGAAAGAAGCAACGCTGAACGGAGGCGAGTTTACTAATTTTGTTCCCTCCAGTCCTCTTACCAATCAGAAGCAGGTGCAGGAGCAGTCAGCAAAGTGGACAACAGAATGTGCCCGGGGTTTCTGGTCAGAGAACAAAAAAGGATGAGCCCAGGGAAGCAGTGAGCACTGAGGAGACTCCAGAGAGGGAGGAGTGCAGGACAGTGGCCTCAGAAAGCTGTTTGTAAACTCCTGGGCTCACCCCTCAAGCTGCACATACATGGATCCAATGCTAAACCGTGGAACACAGACTTTTAGAATTGAACTAAGAGAGACCACTGCCCAGGTCCCAGCATGGCCACTGGATGAAACACATGTGGCCTAGGTTCAAAGAGTACTGCTAAAGAAAATTCAAAAGAAGATCTGACAGTGGAACCAACACCCACAGAAGCTGGGTCAGAATCTGAGGCTTGAACCTAAACAGGCTGACTATCTGCTGAACAAAAATAACATTCTCCACAGGACTTAAACAAGATCCAGAGTCTCATACTATAATATCCAAAATAGCTAGGACATAATCCAAAATTACTGGGCACATGAATAACCAAGAAAATCCCAGCTCACATGAAAAAGACAACCTACAGGCACTACCACTGAGATGACACAGATGTTAAAATAATTTGACAAAGACTTTCAAGCAGCTATTATAAAAATGCTTCAACAAGCAATCAAGGACACTCTTGAAGCAAATGAAAAAACAAAGTCTCAGCAAAGAACCTCAGCAAAGAAACAGAAGATATACAGAAAATCCAAATAGAAATTTCATAATTGAAAAGTATAATAACTGAAATAAAAAAATTCACTGGATGGGATTAATCACAGAGAACAGATATAAGAGGAGAGTCAGTGAATTTGAAAATAGTGCAATAAAAATATGCAATCTGAACAATGGAGAGAAAAATGATTGAAAAAAAAAATCAACAGAGCCTCGGAGACCTGTGGGATAATAACAAAGATGGAATTTTTATGCTACCAGAGTCCCAGAAAAAGAAGAGGAAGATTGTGGTGCTGAAAAAATATTTGAATAAACAAATGGCTGAAAATTTTTCAAATCTGGTATTAAAGGGTACAAACCTACAGATTCAAGAAGTTTAGGAAACCCCAAAAAGAATGAGCCAAAGAAATTCATAGCCAGACACAGCATAACCAAATTGCTAAAAACTAAAGATGAAGAAACAATCCTGAAAGGAGAGAAAAACGACACACTACAAGGGGAAGAACAATCTGAATTACTACAAAGTTCTCAGGAGAAACCACGCAAGCCAGAGGCAAGTGAAACAACATTTTTAAATTGCTGAAAGATCAAATCAGAATTTTATATCCAGCAAAAATATCCTTCAGAAGTGACAGTGAAATAAAGGTATGCTTGGATGAAGGAAAACTGAGAGAATTCATTGCCAACAAATGTCTTTCAAAAGAAATGCTAAAAGAAGTTTTTTGAACAAAGGGATATGGTGCCATAGGGAAATCTGGATCATCAGGAATGAAAGAAGAACAAAAGAATCCCATAAACATCTAGGTAGATATAGGGTCTTTATAGAAAAATTGGCTTTTTTCTCATGAGTTCTTTAAATTCATTTGATGGCTGAAAGGAAAAATTATAACATTTCCTGATAGTTTTCTACAAATAAAAATATAAGATAACTATAACAGACGGGGGAGGGGAGTAAAGGGACCTGTAAAGGTGGAAAGTTTCTACATTCACTTCAAGTGGTAAAATATCACTTTAAACACACTACAAAAAGTTAAGTATATACACTGTAATCCTAAAGCAACCACTAAAAAAAACACTTTGGACATTAGTCCAAAAAAAATACAATAGACAAATTGAAAAATATTAAATAATGTTCAAGCTGCCTAAAGAGAGGAAAGAAATAAACGAAAAACAGAGGTAATAAACATAATACAAAAAATAAAAATGACAGACCTAAATCCAAACATATAATTACATTAAATACAAATGATCTATACCAGTGAAAAGATAGAGACTGTCAGAATGGATAAAAAAATCACGGCCCAAGTATATGCTTCTATATAAAATTTACTTCAAATATAATGATCTAAATAGAAGAAAAGGCCAGAAAAAGACACACCATGCAAATTCTAATCAAAAGTGGCTATATTACTATTAGACAAATCAGATTTCAGAGCAAAGAAAATTACCAGACATAAAAATGGACATGACATAATGATAAAAGAGTCAACTTACCAAGAACACTAAATCCTAAATGCACATGCACCTAACAGCAGAACTTCAAAATATATAAAGCACAACTGACAAATAAAAGGAGAAAGAAAGAGATAAATCCAAAACTATAGTTGGAGCCTATTCCTCTCTCAGTAACAGAAGGAGTAAACAGGCTGGGCACAATAGCTCATTCCTATAATCCTAGCACTTTGGGAGGCTGAGGCAGGAGGATCACTTGAGCCCAGGAGTTTGAGGCTGCAGTGAGCTATGATCATGCCACTGCACTCCAACCTGGGCGACAGAGCCAGATCCTTTCTCTTTAAAAAAACAAAAAACAAAAAGGAAAACTCTTGGATGTAATTGACATTTATAGAACACTCCACTCACAAGCAGAATACACATTCTTTTCTAGTGCACATGGAACAGTCACCAAGATAGACCATACAAAGTACACTCTGACCACAATGGAATTAAATTAAAAAGAAATAAGAGAAAGATAACAGGAAAGTCTCTAAAGATGTTTCTAAAAGAATTCATGGGTCAAAAAGAAAGTCTCAAGGACAGTTAGAAAATATTTTGAACTACAAATGCAACATACAAAGTTTGTGGGATGTAGTTAAAGCAAAATAGAGGAAAATTTACAGTATTTAAATATCATCTTAAAAAACAAGAAAAAGTCAAAAATCTATAATCTAAGCTTCCAATTTAACATTAAAAAAGGCAAAATAAACCAAAAGCAAGCAGAAAGAAGCAATGAAGAACAGAAACCAATAAAATTGAAGAGAAAAATCTATAGAGAAAAATTGATGAAACCAAAAGCTAGTTCTTTGAAAAAGGTCAATAAAATGATAAACCACTAACAAGTCTTGCAGAAAGAGAGAGAGAACACGTGCACACAAATTACTACTATCAGGAATTAAAAAGGGGATGTTACTACAGACCCCACAGGCATTAACAGGATAAGGGAATACTATGGACAACTCTAGAAACAAAACTGTCCCTATTCATAGATGGCATGATTGTCTACAAAGAAAATCCAAGGAATCTACAAAAAAACCTCCTGGAACTAATAAGTACGTTAGCAAGGTTACAGGATACAAGGTCAACATGCAAAAATCAATCATATTTCTATATACTAGCAATGTCCTGTTGAAAACCAAACTTTAAAAAAATATATCCTTTACAATTTCCTCCCCCGCCAAAAGAAATACTTAGGTATAAATCTTATAAATCCTGTGTAAGATCTACATGCTGAAAACTATAAAACTCCAGTGAAAGAAATCAAGGACAACCTAAAGAAATGGAGAGACATAACATATCCATGCATTAAAAGTTTCAATATAAAAAGGCAATTCCTCACACAATGATGTATAAATTTAATGCAATTCAAATCAAGATCCCAGCATGATTTTTCTGTAGATACAGATAAGCTGATTATAAAATTTATACTGAAAGGCAAAGGAACTACAATAGCTAAAAATATTTTTGACAAAAAAGAATCTGAGAGAATCACACTCCTTATTTTAAGATTTATTATAAATCTATAGTCACCAAAACAGTATGGTATTGGCAAATGGATAAATGCATAGATCAAAAGAACAGAAGAGTCAAGAAATAGACCCACACAAATACAGTCAATTAGTTAGTTTTAAACAACTTTATTAACATAATTCACAGAACTTTCAATTCGCCCAGTAAAAGTATATAATTCAATGGTTTCTAGTATAGTCACGTATGTGTAATCATCACCACGGTCAGTATTAGAACACTTCATCATCACTTCAACCCAAAGAGAAATCCCATACTCTTTAAGCCATCACTCCCTTAACCCCCATTTTCTCCCAGCCCTAAGCAACCACCAATCTACGTTCTGTCTCTACAGATGTGCCTGTTCTGGACATTTCATATAAACAGGATTATATAACATGTGGTCCTTAATGACCGGTTTCTTTGGCTTAGCATAATGTTTTCAAGGCTCATCCACACTGTCACATGTGTTACTACTTCACTCCTTTTATGGTTGAGTATGTATAAACCACATACTGTTTATCCATTCGTCTATCCATCTACTTTGGATTGTTTCCACCAAGGCCAATTGACAAAAGTATAAAACCATTCAATAGAGAAAAGATACTCTCTTGAACAACCGGTGCTGGAGTAACTGGACATCCACAGGCAAAAAATTTAACTTCACCTAAACCCTACACTTTAAAAATTAACTCTAAATGTATTATAGATCTAAAAGTAAAATTAAAAAACTATAAAACTTAGGAAGGAGAAAATCCTGTATGACTTGGGGTTAAGGCAAAGAGTTCTTAGGCATGATACCTAATGCACAATCCATCAAATGAAACAAAAAAATAAATCAGACTTTATTGAAATCAAAACTTTTGTTCTGTAAAAACCACTAATGGACTGAAAAGATAAGCTGCAGACTAGAAGAAACACTCATAAAACACATTATCTGACAAAGAACTAAACAGGCAAAAGATGTGAACAGACACTTCACAAAATGCTGTATCTATCATATCTATCCCACCAGCAATTTCATTCCTGGATACATACCCTGGAGAGACACACACAAAAGCACCAGCAGACAGGTGGAAGAGGTTCATGGCAGCACTGTACATAACGAACTAAACACAATCAAACGTCCAGCAATAGAAGAATGCACAAACTGCGGTATCCTCACACCACAGAAGATTATACACCAGGGAAAACAATGAAGTATAAGAAAGGGAATGGATGAATCTTAGGAACATGTTAAGGGAAAAAAGTTATAGAAGACTTCTTACTGTAAGATACCATTTCTATAAAGCTCAAAAGCAAGAAAACAAAATAATATATTTGTTAAACCCCTGCATCCACAGTCAACTAATCTTCCATAAGGGCACCAAAAATACAAAATGGGGAAAGGCCAATATCTATAACTGGTGCTGGGAAAACTGTATATCCACATGCAAAAGAATGAAATTAACCCTTATCTTAGACCATACACAAAAATCAACTCAAAATGGATTAATGACTTAAACGTAAGACCTGAAACCATAAAACCTCTAGAAGAAAACAAGAAAGAAGCTCCTTGACATTGGTCTTGGGAATGATTTTTTTTGAATATGACACCAAAAGCACAGGCAAAAAAAGTAAAAATAAATAAGAGAAATTACATCAAATTAAAAAGCTTCTGCACAGCAAAGGAAACAATCAACAAAATGAAAAAGAAACCTATGGAATGGGAGGTGACAGTGAAGGAGTACTTCGTTTCAGTTATGCACAAAAGTTCTGGAGATCTATACAACACAGCATAGTGGTATCAGGTACTGTATCCTACACTTAAAATTTGCTAAGAGGGTACATCTTATGTCACGTGTTCTCACTACAGATAGTAACAGGACAGGAAGAAACTTTGGGGGCTGATGGAGATGTCTATGGCCTTAAGGGTGACGGTTTCATGGGTCTATACGCATCCCCAAACTCATTGAGTTGTACACATTAAATACATATAGCTTTTTAACATGTTGATCATATCTCAATAAAGTGGTTTTAAAAACACAATATATGGTTGAGGAATATCTGCAAGTGATAAAAACTCTTTTCTAAAATGCACTGAAGTGATACAGATAAAAGTCAAAATAGGGAGGCAAAGAGTCATAGGACCAGGCTTGAGAGTATCAGGTCAATTCGTTCTCAGGTAGGGTAGTGGGTGCACAGGTGTTTAATTAATTTGCATCATAACTTACATATAACCGTTACACATTCCTTTGTTTGTATCAAATATAACAATGTTTCAAAGGCACATGTGACACAGTCCTACACTAAGCATTGAGCATACTAATAAGATGTGTCAAATGAATTCAAATGTACACCCTTAAGGAGTTGAAAATCTTATAAAAAGTTACTGTTATGTTCACAGCATTTGGTTCTACTATTATCATTAAAAATATCAGGATATTTCATAGGCATATACTGAAATCTAATCTTATCAATATTATTCTCAGGTTTAATCTAATATCAATGCTTCTCCAGAATGTTTAAGTAGCAAATTTCTAAAACTGCAAATGAAATTGGTCAGAAAGGATTGGGAATTAAGGTTCACCCATCAATATTCTCATCTCTGACGCCCACGGGTTTTCAATTGCTGTTTTATATATTAGTTAAGAGAAGAGTGAGCTCAATGTTTCTATCTACTACCACTATACTTTCTGTATGAAGTATTTTCTACTTAAAAGGTACTCCGAGATTAGCGTATTTTAAAATAATTATAAAATTATTGCCATTCTCATGCCTTAGCATAGTGGCAATTAGAAATGAATGCTGCTTAAACATGTATGAAATAGTGATCATTTTAATGGTCTAGAAATCAACAAGCAAGCATAAATTAAAAAAAAAAAGTAAATGAAATAGCATTCCAACATCAACAACCACAACACATGTAAATCACTAGAATGTCAACTCCATGAGGGCAGAGTTGATCCTTCACCACCGTATCCCTGGCACCACCAGGAGACAATCAACAAATATTTGCTGAATAAAGTTTTCTTTTTACTTTAAAAGGCCAGGAATTTCTTCTCATTCTAAATACCAACAACATACCGAGCAAGACACCAACAGAAACTACTTATCCTCACCATCTTGGGTACTGGAACCTTTCAACATGGAAGTGTGCAATAACTTCAACAGCAACTGGAGGCATCTGTCAGTTTTCAGCAAGGGCATGTAGGCATTTGTACCAAACTTCATAAGGGCATCCAGAAGAGGATCTAAGAATATCCTCAATATATTCTCTGTTCTCCGTTTTTCACTAGATATTAAAAGACATGCCCAAATCAACCATTTCAAAAGCATACAGAAATTATTTCCCATTTCTAATCTGGGGGAACTGGTTAGCTAATGAATTCAACTAGACAAAGTTACTCTTATGGACGACAGAAACTACCAGCACCTGATAGAGACTGATCTTCTGGTCTGTGCTTTCTCGGGTGTAGCAATTCGCTAGAGAAGAAAGCACAAGGAGAACCACTGTTCTCAACTCTAGGCACCAGTAGGAAGGAAATCCTACACCCGATTTATTTGTAAATAAAATTGCTAAGACCCTGCTTCCATAATACAAAAAAACAAACATAAGTTAGTCAAGAAAATAAGACATGTTTAAAAAAATACAAAAAACCCTAAGGATTTATGAAAAACTGTTACAACCAACTTTAGTACTAAAAGTTTGTCTACAAAAGAGATTTGACGTAAATCAAACTAACTGCGTGTCATGCAGATATCCTACCTAATCTACCTAATGAAGCTGCTTATTGCAGTAATTATAGTCTTGTGAGAATTGATCTGCTCATACTGCCCCAAATATAAATGAGATTCTTTTATCTTCATTACCATTTTTTAAAAATTACTTTACAAAGGGGTCAATTCCAGTACATTTCTTTACCTAATCTTATGCTAGAATCTTACAACCAGTTCTTCTAATACTCTGATATAAAACCAGGGATTATTTTTTCGTTGTTACATATCATTTATTTGTATAAAACACTTAAATTCATTTTCCAAAGGAAAATAATGTCTAATAATAGAAATTTCAACTGTATTTTCTGCAAGCCTGAAAATACTGTGTTTACCATTTTAGTCCCATTTAACCAGTGCCCTTAAGAAAAGGAATAAAGAACCAGCTACCACTTGAAGACTGCCCTTAGGAGCTTACAAAACCAGCGATCATTGCATATAGTTTTTTTAACTTCTAATTTAACATTAAATTGTTAAATTTAACATTTAATTTACCAATCCAGAAGGACTAACGTGCACTTATTCCTATTTATTTATTAATTTTAAACATTTCTTTGATATATTGCCAATGTTTTAGTTCTCTCTTTTAATACCTGTGATCAACTCTACACCAATCATTAGAAGTCTGAATACATGTCATAAATCTGACCAGCCTTTTTTAAAAATAGGCTTTTTTTAAATTATAGAAATAATTACCTATATTGAGTCTTCATTCCTTCCACATCCACAGCCAGCAAGACCATCAGAGCAACAAGCTTGGCTTCAAACCAATCAGGCATAAAGCAGTTTTCTCCTGCTTAAATAACAACAGTTACGGTTTGCAATCCGTTAACAAAATCCTTCAAAGATGCTGCTTCAAAAACAAAACAGCTAAGTGATTATGCCTCATTAATACTAAATTATTAGAGAAATACAGCTGAGATGAAATACAGTAGAACACCGTATGTACGGCATGGCTCATTATTTTACATACATATTTAAATATAAACAAAAACAAGTCTTTGTGTGCCTCCTATATGCCATGCGCTTACCGGGATGCTGTGGACACAACAGTTCCTATGCTCATGGAATTTATAGTACAGTACAGGAGAAAAGCATTAATCAAAAAATAAACAAGTAAATATAAAATTTTAACTGCAGTGAGGGCTATAAAGAAGAGGTACGTTGCTATTAGAGCATACACCAGGAAAACATGCCCTTTTCTGGGGAGTAAGAGGACGTTTTCCTTAAGAAATGACAATTGGGCTGAGTGAAATGGCTGAGAAGAAAAGAGATCGATGAAGGGAGACAAGAACTTTCCAGAGAGCAGGATGAGCACATCTGAAGTCCTCTGGCAGGAGAGGGCATGTCATATCCCAGGAAATGGAAGGATTCCCCTGTGTACACTAAGAGAGAGGGAGCAGCAAAAAACAAGGTGGCATAAACAAATAGGGGACAGACCAGGAAACTTTGTAGGGCATGGAGAGGATTTTTGTCCCTATTCTAAAGGTAACAGGAAACCATCAAAGGCTAAAGGGAATATATACAAAGAAGGGAGGAGAAAGGTTTAAGATGAAAACTTGTATTTTGACAAGATTTCTCTAGTTGCAATGTGAAAAAGAGATTGTAGGAGAAGCAAGAGTAGATGCAAGGTAATCAGCTAAGAGGCAATTTTAGTATTTCAGCTGAGATATCAGCATTCTCTAAAATGTAACCAGAAGGGGACAGAATGGATAAAGACACAAAGGCCACAGTGCCTCAGACCTGTGTCTGACCCCTGTCTATGTTTATTTTAGTAGGGACTAAATTTATTTACTTCTTTAGACTAACAAAAGAATCTTCCGAGTAACAGCACAGGAAATTTACTAGACAACAGATAGAATAAAACACAAAAGAGGAATGTTTCAAGAAAGATAAACTCGTGTATTTTGGAAGAATAATTATACGATCACCTAAGATCTATTCCATGATCAGATCAGAGAAATCAGTAGATGAAAATGACTTGGCCTGAGACAAAGCAAGGAAACTTAACACATGTTAAATTCAAAGATGCAATTCTCCCAAATTATCACTAATGATTTTAATGAAGAGGGAGCATTAGAAATATAAAAAGAATACTAAGAGTTCTTCCTTCATGCCGTCTTATACATTTTCTCAAAGAAGAAATCTCTGGTTAACAGAAAAAACTAATGAAACTATCCTTTTAAACATATTTTTTTCTTTAAAATTGTTTCTCACAATCAATTCATACTATGAAAACAAACATGGAAAAAAGATGAACCAATTTACCTACACATACTTCCACTACAGAGGCTCCCAAAACACATCTGCAGTGTCTAGCTCATAAGGACTCAGTAACTGTAGAATAAATAAATTTATCTGAGTGCAATTCTTACTCAGGCAACTTATTAGCTTCTATAAACATATAAGTAGTTTGAAACCTCAAGTCTTAGAACAGAAAAGGTAGAAGTTAGGAAATAGTATTTTTACACTGTTATTCACATCATTTGACTAATATACAAGTTTGGCATCAGTTAATCATCATACATTTGGTTAAGCCTAAATCTCAATCTGAAAAACTAAAGTCCTTTGAAAACATTTTGGTTTTATCAATCCATAAAAATCATTTTAGACTTACTTTCCCAAGCAGGCGACTTAATGTACTCTTGAACTAGGGTCTTCGCATAAGCATTTAAAGATGTCTCATGAAGTCCAACGGGGCTACAAATTGGGGGTAGCTTAAAATAGCTTTCATTAACATCCAACCAGTCACAGAGCTAGAAAAGAAGATAGTCACTACTTTATTTTAAGAACATAACTTAACAAAGGGTTTCTAATTTCCCTAATTTTTTTTCCCACAATAAAATGAATTTAAATCATTAAAAACAACAAAGCAATAAACCATTTATTGTCATGATTGGGTTCCACAGAGACAAAAAAAATGTGTATATGTATATATATGTATGTGTATATATATTTTGTATAAGATATGTAGACATACGTGTGTGTGTATGTTTTCTAATCTCCCTCAAAGAATTTATAAACGTCGTTAACAGGCAAGAATTTCTAAAGTACCTAATATAAAATGCACATTTTGAGGAGGTGTTCCAAAGAACATCTCTACGAAAAATAATACATTACATAAAATTATAACCTTAAAACTCCTTTCAGCTTCATATATTAAAACAAGAACTTTTATTTTTGAGAGAATGTAGAATTTTAAATATAAGTTATAATTAAAGTTCCTACCCTTCTCACAAGTTTATCTTCCATCATATGTGCATATTAAAATACTGTACATTAATTCAAAACAGAAATACTCTCCTAGTTCTTCTCCATTACATCTCTTAGAAGATTTGCAAAAATAAGTCACAGATTTTACCCTTAATCTTTGATCACATGTAATTATGAATTTTTTGTTTTAGAATCTAAATATGTTCTCAATTTCCTTTTTACAATAGCTATCTTAATAAACAAATTCAATAAATTAGCTTAAATCTGAAGAAAATAATTATGAAATTAGTCTTCCTAAAAGTAAGAATTTTTTTAAAAATATTTTTTCCATCCATTAATGTCATCCAAAATTACCTCTAGGGAGGCAAAAGAATGAAACTTTGTTTGACCACAGACAAAACTGATGAATGACTGAATTAATGAATCAGTAAATACTAAAAGATATCCCATACATACAATGAATGAATAGTTCAATAATGCTAAAAGAAGTTGTTCTGTGTAGATCTTTATCAAGTTAGATAATCTTAAAATATATTCTAACAGCAAGGTCAGCCAATATTTATCTTTTAACAGTATGTATTTTTCTTTACTTTCCTCTAAAACTGGCTGGACTAAGTTTCCTAATTATTGCTATAAAATATGCGAGGCTTTCCAAATCTTGTATTTCCCTAGGCATGATTCTGTTACACAAAAAATTATTTCTGACAAGTAAACTCAAATGCATATTTGATTCTTTCCTTCCCTCTATCAAATCTGTCACAAATTTCAGACTGTTTTCCCTTCGAAGAGTTTTCACATCAGACTTATGGTTTAAAAATGGCATCTACATAGTCTCTGGTGGCAAGATTGCTTTATTCTGCTAAAATACACATCTCAAAAATCTATTTGGACATATCAAGAAAATGAGAAGACAAACCACAGACTGGGAGAAATATTTGCAAACACATATCTAATAAAGGGACTGATATCTAAAACATAGAAAGAACTTTCAAAACTTCTGAGTAAGAAAACAAATAGCCTGATTTAAAAATGTGCAGACACCTTCCTCAAAGACATATAGATGGTAAATAGCGTATAAAAAGATGCCCAATATCATATATCATCAGGGAATGGTAAATTAAAACAAGAAGATACCACTACACACCTACTGACATGGCTAAAATCCACAATGCTGATAACACCAAATGCTGACGAGAATGTGGAGCACTCACTGCTGCAAAACAGTACCGTACAGCACTTTGGAAGACAGTTCGGCAGTTTCTTAAAAAATTAAACCTACTGTTATCATACAATCTAGCAATGACACTCTTTGGTATTTACCCAAATGAGCTGAAAAGTTATGTCCACACAAAACCTGTACACAGATGTTTACAGCAGCCTTGTTCCTAACTGCCAAAACTCGGAAGGAACCAAGATGTCCTTCAGTAAGTGAATGAGTAAACACACTGTGGTACAGCCAGACAATGGGATATTATTCAATGCTAAAAAGGAATAAGCTAACAAACCATGAAAAGACAAGGAGGAAACTTAAATGCATATTACTAAGTGAAAGAAGCCAATCTGAAAAGGCTACATACTATAGGATTCCAACTATATGACACTCTGGAAAAGGCAAAACTACGAAGATAGTAAAAGGAGTAGTGGTTTCCAGGATTTAGGGGGAAAGTGAGGAGGTCAGAATAGGCAGAGCACAGAAGATTTCTGGGCAGTGAAACTATTCTGTGTGATACTGTAATGCACTATACATTTGCCAAAGCCCATGGAATGTACAACACAAAGACTCAACGCTAATGTAAACTAAGAACATTAGTTAATAATAATGTATCAACATGGGGTCATCAACCGTAACAAATATACCACACTAATACAAATTGTTAACAATAGGGGAAATTGTAGGGGTGGAGGGAGTGGTAAGGGGGTATGTGGGAACTCTGTACTTTTTGTTTAATTTTTCTATAAGCCTAAACCTGCTCCAAAAATAAAGTCTATTAATTAAAAAATCATTTAGGCTTAGCTATATGAAAATGCTATTTCTATAGGTTAAAAATGACTGAATATCAATGATTTACATGATTCAGCATGAGACATTTACATAATAATATGAACACTACGTAACAAAAGTTACAGGATGTAACTAAATCTACACTAAGATTTTTTTTTTATGTCAGCATATTATGGGGGTACAAATGTTTAGGTTACGTATATTGCCCTTGCCCCCCCGCCCCGGACTCCAGTCAGAGCTTCAAGCGTGTCCATCCCCAGACAGTGCGCATCGCACTCATTATGTATGTATATATCCATCCCGTCCTCCCCCCTCCCATCTCCCGATGAATGTTATTCCTATATGTGCACTTAGATGTTGATCAGTTAAAACCAATGTGATAGTGAGTACATGTTGTGCTTATTTAAGATTTTATAGATTTTAGATATATATATTTGCTTTCATTATTAAACAAACAAAAAGAATTAAAATTCGGGTTAAGTTATAAAGCACCAACTGTAAGCTTCCTGAGGACGGCTGGCATGTTTCAATTGCTGACCACTGTATTCCCAACACTCAGCACGGTGCCCCAGTGCGGGAAGTACGCACTAAGTAGTTCTCAATAGACAAAATCAAGACATTAGGAGATAAGCAAGCAAACTGACAGTAAAAGAAGGAAACAGGTGAAAGCGGACATAATTACAGAACTGAAAAATTTAGTGGGACAAATAAGGAAATCTAAGAGCTGGCTTTTTAACAACAGGCAAATACCTGGCTCCTCAGATGGAGGGAGAGAGTAGAGATGGGATAGCAGTCATAGAAGACATGGGCTAAATATAATCGGAAGCATTTTTACATAAATTTTCTCTTTTAAAACCTCACAGCTCATACGACAAAATAAATTCCAGATGGATTAAAGTCCACAATTTAAAAACTATACCTATCAACTGCAATGACTAAGTCTTATTTGGATATTTGAATAAACAAGATTGAATATCTGAACAAAAAAAATGCAGAAAACAAAATTTAGAAACACATTTGTTAGCCATCTGGAGAAATTTAGATATTGGATATTTAAAATAAAGAAATTACTATAAGTTTTTTTTAGGTGTGATAAGGGCTTATTTTTTAGGCCCTTTAAAGTCCTTATCTTTTAGCAGTACATACTGAAATATTTATAGATGAAATAAGATTTGATAGGATTTGATTCAAAATAATTGGGAGAAAAACGGAGAGTAGAGATGCCCAGGTGAAAGAAGATTGGCTGTAAGTAGTCTTATGCATGCTGGGTGATGGGTACATGAGAGCTCATTATACTCTTCTCTAAAAAATGTTTAAATTTGTCATAAGTAAAAAGCTACAGGAAAATAAACTATAAACTACGTCAAAAATCAAAATGAAAACAAATAGAAAAGGTACCCAAACTTACAAATTACGGTAAGAGAAAAATAAATCAAAATTACACTGAGATGTCCTTTCTCATCTACCAGGTTGGCAAAAAATTCAAATATCACAACAGACACCATCAAGCACTGTGAAATTTATGCAACCCTGTGGTAGGTGGCATAACAGCCCCAAAGATATGCAAGTCCTAATCCCTGGAACCTGTGACTATCACTGTATGTAGCAAAAGGAGCTTTGCCGATGTCATTAAGTTAAGGATTCTGAGATGGGGAAATTTCCCTGGATTACTGGAGTGGGCTCAATGTAATCACGAGTGCCCTTCTAAAAGGAAGGCAGAGGCAGATGTGACTGCAGAAGTGGAGGACGAGGAGGTGACATGAAAACGAAGCAGAGATTTGAAGACGCTATGCTGCAGCTGCAGAAACTGGGAAAAGCAAGGAAACAGATTCTCCCCTAGAACCTGTCAGAATCCTGATTCCAGCCCAGTGATATTGATTTCAAAATTCTGACTTCCAGAGTTGTAAGAGAATAAACATATGTTATTTTAAGCAACCAACTTGGTGATAATTTATTGTAGCAGTGGCAGGAAACTAACACCAACACTGTGGAGGGAAATTTGGTAATATTCAGAAAAATTACACATGCACGTCATCTTTGACCAATTCTAGGAATCCAATCTACAGACATACCTGCAAAAGCGAAAAAACACTGGCACTGTTTTGTAAGAGGCAAAGACTGGAACAACTCAAGAGTTCAGCAATGAAAAAGTTGAATAAATAATGGTACAAGGGGCTGGGAGTGGTGGCTCACACCTGTAATCCCAGCACTTTAGGAGGCTGAGGTGGGAGGACCACTTGACCAGCCTGGGCAACAGAGCAAGAACCCATCTCTACAAAAAAACAGAAAAATTAGCCGGGCGTAGTGGCAAGCACCTGTAGCCCCAGCTACTTGGGAGGCTGAGGCAGGAGGATCACTTGAGCCCAGGAGTTTGAGGTTGCAGTGAGCTATGATGACGCCACTGCACTCTAGCCTGGGCAGCAGGTTGAGACCCTGTCTCCAAAAAAAAAAAAAAAAGGTACAACCACCCAATTGTATGCAAGCAAACAAAAAAGAATTGAAGTGTCTACCTATAGATATAAAAAAATCACTAGAATATATTTTTAATTAAAATTTGAAAGGTGGTATGCAGAGTCTACATCAAAAGCTATCATTTGTTTAGGGACAGGGGTGGGATGGGATGAGAGGCAGGGCAGAGCAGAAGAGTAAGATGGAAATGAGACACTTCTGACCAATAGTTTTAATCTTTGAATTGTGTAAATTGTTACCTATTCAAGCAAGAAAAGCTAAATTAAAAAAAAAGAACTAAGAAAAATTATCTGCAACAAATATAACAACTTGTCAATACCCTCAATATAAAAAGAGTGCTTACAAATCAAGTAGGAAAAAAATCCAAAAAACTTCAAAAGGAAATGGAGGAAAGGACAGAATTCACAAAAGAAATTCTATGAAGAAACATGAAAAAATGTTCAAAAACAACTGTGATCAGAGAATTGCAAATAAAATCATCAAATAATGTGTTTCACCTACCAAAGTGCCAAAGAACGTAGCATGCTGATACATTCGGTACTGTATCGATGCAGAGATAACACGGATATATACTTTCACACTTTGAAACCTCTCTCAATCTACAGGAAGAACCTTAAAAATATTGAAATCCAGCAATTTCAGTTCTATGAATTTATACTAAAATAAAAGGATAAAAAAAACATATATAGGACTATGTTCCTCCCATTGTTATTTACAAAAGCAAAAACTCTGAAACAAAGTCCAACAAAAGGAACTGATTAAATAAATTCTAAAATATTTACTCAACTGAATTTTTACTATCACATCTTGATGAATAACTTAGCGACATGCTAAAATACCTGAATAGCTGTGAAAAAAATAAAATTCAAAAAGTATAATCTTTATTTTCTTTAGAAAGATCTTATGTATTACTATATCATTTTAAATACACATAAACATACCTATTATGAGAAAGGAAGAGAATACATATATTCACAGGGAAAAAAATTAAGAACTAATGGTGGGCATTACAGTTGATTTTATTTATATAGTTCTATATTTTTCAAATTCCACATATTAGATGCATTATGGTCATGAAAATAAAATGAAACTGTTTTTTAAAGGCCCTAATAATTTGCCCCTCCTTCATTTACTCTGCCATTAACTTACTAAGCCCTCGTTATTTTAACACTGGAATTATGACACACTTCAAGCTGATTTCTCTTGCTTCTCTGTATGTATATATAGTCAGAACTGCCTTCTAAAAGAAAGAATTCCTAGTCTCACTGATCTCCCAGGCACTAGAAAAATTAAACACACACACATACACACACACACACACACATATATATATGGTTCTTGTCCATATATAAACATGTATGTAAAAAAATATATATATATACACACACACACATATAAAAATAGCCTAGACAGGACAGAAATCAGAACTTGAGCCTCGACCAAGATGTCGTGAATAAGGGCTAAAGTCAGCAGTATGAATTAAGTCCCATGGTTTAATTCATGGGAAGAGTCCTGCTGAGAAGAGCAGCTTAGTCAGAGGGCAGAGGCCTTTAGGCCAGGGACATAGCATCAACAAGACATCATCACAGCGGAAGAAGCTTCACGTGAGGAGGGTGTGAGCTACAGCAAGGAGGGAATGGATAAGAAGAAAGATGTTTAAGAGACATCAGGGTTTCATGACGAATTAGACACATAAAGTCAAGAACTGAGAATTACTGAAATGTCAGGCTTGGGTGACTAAGAAGAGGAAAGGGCCATTAAGTGACAGAAAAAGAGAAAGAAGTTGGTGTTACTGTTTTTGAGTCTAATATTGTCATTATTCCTAATACATCTCATCCAGAATTGAGATCTGCCCACTAGCACTGTATTTCCTTCTAAATAGGTTTCTCTCTACTGCAAACATTTTTCTCTCCCACCTCTCCATGAGAATCTTAGTAGCATTAGTTAAGTCCACTAGAAGCAAATATACATCAAAATCTCTGTTCATAGATAACAAAGCAATCATTATATCTTACATATATGGCTAGTATTGAACTCAATTAGAAAACAAACTTTTTATAGTTTTCAAAGACTTTATTAAAACTTCCAATCTTACCTCTGTCCACAGTGAAGTTCCTCGTCCTAAGGATTCCTCTTGTCTCAGAGACATGAGAAAAGTTGAGACATCAGAAAGTGACACCTTCTCCTAGGCACGATGGGAGTTTTAAAAAATTATTCATTTTAACATTTTTAATTGAATAAAATAAAATCACTGTGGAAGCAACTAACTATACTATTTAAAGTAGAACATCATTAGCTAAATCAAAACTGTATTTTAAGAAGAAAATATTCAGCTTTTAAAATGAAGATATCAGTTACAATCTTTCATTATATAAAGTGAAAGATTATTTTAAAAATCTATTTTCCTTAAAATTGAGGTTACTATCTTAGAGAAAAGATGGTCCCAATGCTAAAGGAAAAAAACACCATTCTATAAGAAGAAATTACTTTCAATCAAAAAGTGATTTTTTTCAAAGCCACAAAAATGACCACTTGACTAAAGAAAACCACCAAGGTCTTTCATTCCCTTGAAATGAAGTGTATCTTGAATTAAGATCCCTTGCTCTAGGCCAGGGCTCGGCAAAACTTCTCACAGCCTAAATTTTTGTGAATAAAGTTTTGCTGGAACACAGCCATGTCCATTTATTTATAAGCTGTCTGTGGCTGCTTTTGGCTACAATGGAAGAGTTCAGAAGTTGGAACAGAGATCATACAACCACCAGCAAAGCCTAAACTATTTACCATCTGGCACTTCACAGAAAAAGTCTGCTGACCCCTGCTCTAAGCAACAGTAATTATTGGGGCTCTGTCAAAAGCAGAGAATAAAAATAGTATATCTTCCTTGGATGTCAATATTCTGGAAGATGAGGTGGAAAAGTGAGGAAGAAAACTAGGCACACACTTCCAGAGTCCTCCCCCAGAGGGTCACCCAGGATGTGCTCAGGTCCCCCGGCAATGAGCTATGCCATCACAGTGAAATGCTGTCTGCCAGGGAAGCTCACTAGCGACTCAGTGCCCCGCGTTTTTACTGGGATCTGGTCATGGAGATACCCTTTGCCTCCACATGTACTGAAATTCCAGACTCCCAGAAGGAAAGCAAGTGTTCGGCACAAACGCATTGTTTGTACACACTGTGGGCACAGTGTGCCACTCCTATCAATTAGGATAGGAGTTCCCACATGCCGGCCAAGGGCAATCCTATAAGCAGACCTTTCTAATGGTGGTGTCACAGGGCTGCTATGTTAACTCATTTTTGCACACCCACTCACTAAGGCAGACTTGTAAATGGAAGTATCAAACGATCAACTTACCACATCCAGCAAATTCAGAGCTGTTTGAAGAAGATAGCATTGAGCTGCCCCTCTCAATAGAATCTGATGTGTGATCATTGTGCAATGAATAACATCCCTGACATCAAAACACACAAAAAAATGCATTTCCATGTGCCCAAAGACAATTCTGATAATCTGTAATTACTGACAAGATGATTTATAACATCCACAATTTCCAATGCAGAAAGTCACTGTCAGTAGAATTTCAAAGCTACTATTTTCCATTATGGCCTCAAGTAGAGCTCAATTTTAATATGCCATAAATCTCTTTTTAAAATAAGCAATAAATGAAGACACTTTTAAAGTAAAATTTTCATATTTTTTGACATAATTTCTAATCAATATTATTGTTTGATGTTTTATCTTTAGTTTTCTACTTATCGAAGTAATAAAAAAGCCTACCGGCCTTACTTAGTGGTCAAAATCCAGTAGCATACATTTTGGTCCATACTTAAATTAGTAATTCATAAAACAAAATTAGTTCAATTATATGAGTAACAGATTTTTAAAATTTATTTTTTTCTCATATAAAATTAAGAGCTCAAATATCCCAATGCCAATATTAACTAAACCACTCACTGTAGATTAAACCAAGCATTGTAGAAAAACAATATATACTGATGGAAAGTCATGGAAAATAACCAGACATGAACATACATACAGGGTAAATTACCTGAGAGCAAGAAGCCCTTCTATACCCAGGAACTTAGATCTTGGGACATTTGCCAAAGCCTTTGATAAAAACAAAATGGGAACAGCACACCAATGTCTACTTGTCATCTTCTGAATAAACTTTAATAGGAAACTACCTGAAAGAAAAAGTTTTAAAACATCGTTGTTGCCGATAAGCACATGAAAAGATGCTCAACATCGTTAGTCATTAGGGAAACATAAATCAAAAACCATAATGAGATACTACTTCATGCCCACTAGAGTGACTCTAAGCAATAAGCAATGTTGGGAAGGATACAGAGAAACTGGAACCCTCATACATTGCTAGTGGGATTGTAAAATGGTACAGCCACTGTGGAAAACAATAAGGCAATTCCTCAAAAAATTAAACATATGACCCAACAATTCCACCCCTGGGCATATACCCAAGAGAATCGAAAGCCTGTGCTCAATCAAACATCTGTACATGAATATTCACAGCAACATTTTTCATAATAGTCAAAAGTGAAAACAATCCAAATGCCTATCAACTGATGAATGGATAAAATGAGGAATATCTATACGGTGGAATATTATTCAGCCACAAAAAGGAATGAAATACTGATACATGCTACAACATGGATGAACCTTGAAAATACTATGCCAAGTGAAAGAAGCCAGACATAAAAGGCCACATACTCTATGATTCCATTTATGTGAAATGTTTGGAATATGCAAATCTAAAAAGACAGAAAGTAGAAAGTAGATTAGTGGCCGCCAGGAGCTGGGAAGAGAGGAGAATAAGAAGTGGCTGCTAATGGGGTTTCTTTTTGGGTGATTCCATAATGAAAACATTATGGAATTGGATAGTGGTGACAGTTGTACACCTTTTTGAATATACTAAACACCACTGAATCGAACAGTTTAAAAGGGTGAATTTTACGGTATATGAATTATATCTCAATAAAGCTCTTATAAGAAAAAAATCAATGTTATTTTAATTTCATTTCCACTAAGATAAGTATTCTACTATATTGCAGAGTCTGATAACCATGATGCTACCTTAAAAAAAACGTTAAAGATAAATTTTTTACAGTTAGAAGTCATTCTTCTGTTTGAGATGTTAAGGAAAAACAAGACAGGAAGTACTGATGGTAACTGGCCTTTAGTATCTGCAAACAATATTAGATCTTTCTCATAAGCTGTTTCTTGACTAGCCTAGATCTAATGACCATCATTTATATTTCTATTTTGAGATACAAAGGGATGGTGTTTCATTCCGCCCTCTATGCTAATGTGTGATGTGTTAAGAACCCTCAGGTTACATAGTCAGCGGACTGTGTTTTCTCAGATCATCACTGAAGGATGACTTTTAAGAAACCCTCAGAAGCTCCTAAAAGGATATCGTATGTGTTTTGTATCTTCAAAAGTTCCTAGCACAAAACTAGATATACAAAAGATATTCACTGGAAACTGGCGACTGAAAAAAATTACTAAGAACTGTGAATAAACATCTGAACTTTTTCTCTCTTCTGTTTGCACTAATTAAGTTCAATAAATCCCGTCTTTTGCCTAACACGGCACTCATGACATGAGGAAGATGGCAACAGCTAAGCTTCCGTTTCCCATTCCTTCAACACATTTACCAGTGCCTGTGGCATGCCTGGCCCTGAGCCACAAACACCAGGCACTCCAATTTTAAGAAGTGCTGACCATGTTATTTCACTCACGTGTGCCACTGACACGGGGAGGCACCAACGTGGGCAACAAATTAATTATCACAGGGGTGCAGCCCAGAAGCTTAAACTTCTGAATGCCACCAAACTGAAGAATGGCTCTAACAGTTAAATTATCTCCTCTACAAACTAATTTTTTGTAAAAAAAAAAAAAAAAAAAAAGTAATCAAAACAATCAATTTTATATAATTTAAAGTCATGATATACAGACCGTACTTTCCATATTATCCCTGACTTTTGAATACATATTACCATTGGTCATCTTGTCATCCTGTTTGCAGATTAGAATAAAAAAATATATATTTCATACCCAGGGTCACTTTAAAAATCAAAGGTGGGAGAGAAAAAAGGACTTACAAAGCAGAGTAAGTCCTTTTCTGCTGCTCAGCAAACAAAATCACACTGCTTTTGTGCTTTGCTTACCAACTTACCTCATCAGAAAGAAAAATAAATCCCCAACCTAAAGAAGTGAGATAGTTCTAGGATACAAGATTTTACATAAAATGTAAATGTTTTTCTTTCTTATCATTCTAAGTCAGCATCTATAAAGGCACAACTCGCCATAACGGATGTTCTATTTACAACTTTCTCCTAAAAGCAGGTTCTTTCTTTCTTCAATATATTTTACTAATTCTTAAAACTGAATAGTAGACAATTAGAAAAAATAGCTAAACTGCAACACACGTTTTAAAATTACTTACATGGTACTCATGCCAATACTGGCAATGTTACATACAACGGCAAAAGTGTGTATTCACAATCTTCCAGGATATGCATTCTGACAAAATGTGCATATCCTGGAAAAAAACTATTTTGAAAATACTGATTATAATAGTCATACAATGGTGCTTATAACCAATATGCTAACAATAAAAAAATTATAAGCTAACAAATTTTTTAAAAACTCTTTACTGACACATACTCTTTATTTCTTCTGGAAGAAGAGAAACATAAGTGACTAAAAACTTCTGTAATTTCAATCCCAATGGAGAACCGCTTCCTATCAGCTGGCCTGGGGACCTATATACAAAGAGGGGAGGAAAAACAAATATTTAAGATCTATTTACAAGTAAGTATACTGAAACTAGTCTAAATGGACCATGGCCCAAAGGTCTTTCAACAATAAATCAGAAAATCTTTTTCTGAACCTGCATTCTATTTTTCAGTAAAACTCTAAGAATCTGATTATAGAAACATCAGGAACTTCTAAGAAAATGGACCTGAGTTAATAATCTACTCTACTAAGTAGGCATGGATTTCCTTTTCATGACACTTTCCCTTACATGTATATGAATCTTGCTAAATAGTATCATAAAAAATAACAGCCTAAAATGATAATTTAAAATATTTTAATGTTTCCAACATAATAGTCCTATGACTTTAAATCTTTAGGTCTAAAATAAAAGAAATAACATCCATAGTAAAGACATATATTACTAATAAATTACTTTTGAAAGAGCATTTAATTATTAACATCCATTAAAGTCACATTTTTTCTGCTATATACTTCTGCCAGGAACATTATCTGTTAATTGAACACATTAGAGGACTAGAAAACTGACGGCATTTCGTAACAAATGTGTCTGTCAATTCTTTAAGAAAGCGCCAAGATTTTTCATTGGTGTTACTGCTCTCCAGCTGTCTAATTGCTTCAGAAAACTATTCAAGAGTAATGAGTTATTTGAAAACTAAAAATAATTGGCAAATCAAGCATTGCTAGGCTCTTTCGATATTTATTAAACAGTACTAAATATTAACATAACTTGGTGCAAACTAATTAAAAATTTTTAAAGAAACTGGTGGGGAGGGATTTTTCCTGCTTAGAGGCACACCAAACAGAAGACTTACAACTATAAATTTAGTTAATATTATTATAGAAAGATGACAAACATAATTGCAAAAGGGAAATTTTTGAAGGTATAATTCAAGAGTACAGACAATGCTCAAAAACAATGAGGCTAAGGCATAATCCTGACAAACTCTTCGGTTAACCTTTTCAAGAGGTAAAGGTGACAAGTAAGTAAAATGACAGCCACTGTCAGATACTGAAAGGAAAAAGGTTAGAATGAACCTTGTGGTATTGGACTGAAATGGGATGCATTGCTGTGAATTCATGGTTCTTAATATGGAAAGATGGATGGATGGCCAGGACAGACAGACACTGAAACAAACAGGTAAGTCTGCTCAGCTGACAGAGCTAAGAAAGCGAAGATACATATACGCACGCACACGCAGCAAGAAGAGACCACAATTAAGCAAATGTGGTAAAACATTAACATTTGGGGAATACAGATGAAAAGTAAAAGGGAAATCTTTGTATTATTCTCATATCTTTTCTGTAAGTCTAAAACTAAGTCAAAAGAAAAAGGAAAAAAGTTTACAGTGTTCATTAGCCAAAGTCATTCCAATTTCCAAGAGGGCAGAAAGCAGGAGTAGGGGTGAGAAAGTGAGCTACAAAAGACACAGAGCCCAAGAATGGAGGAGCTCAAGGCAGGAAAGGAACACTTGATACAAATAATAGAAGGCAAGAAGAACTGTAAATATAGAAGAAACCAAAAGATAAGAAAAAGCTGACTGTTAGGCAACATATATTATGTACCAAATACATTAAACAATCTGGTCATGTCTCATAACATCAAATTTATGTATCAAATACATAGTACTGCATTACTGCTAAACAAAATAATGTTTGTTTACCTGCTATACAGAGAACACTCTGAAAGTGCATCCATTAATGGTCCAATAATAAACTAAAAAAAAAAAAAAAAAAGACACGCAATTGATATTAAGTTGTAACTGCAATTTTTAAAAGTCCGCTTCCCCTGACTGTCCATCCTACACAGGCTGGCAGAGGAGCTGCTACAAGCAAAACTGACCTCTTACGCTGTAGGTTAATTCAGTGATGGTCTTACAGGGTAACCTTAATTCTACCAGAACAAAGTAAGTTCAGAATTCTCCTGCCTGATGAAAACTCATGACATATTAAGAGAATTCATATATTGGATCAAGAAAGAAGAGAGGAACCGAAGAAGAAACCACATGCTAGAAAACAAAGGTAGTAACAGAAAAAAACAAAAAGAAACTTGAGAGAATTTAATCCCCTCTACCTACAAGATAAAAGGGGAAAATTATACTCAAAAACATTACTAGACACTAGTCAAAAAAGTTTACATGAAGTACAGGAAGAATAGGAGAATGTAGAAAAATGATCCATATCAAAATACTATAGAATGTATTGAGATAACTAGAAAAATTGACTGAGGTTACCTCTAAATGACAGGTATTACTCTACCTAAGGAAGTGACCATGTGACTGACTCACGTGGCACTGTAACATAAAACTTAAAATCACAGCTATAATTCTCACCTTCTCTTCACTTTGTGTGGTTCCTGACAAATGGAAATATAGACTCCAATGAATATAGCTCAGAAGACAATCTCTGCTTAATAAAGTAGACAGCAGTATTTCGATGAGTCAGAACTGGGAGAGTAGCAACACTAAATAACAGTAACTCAGAGATTCAGAACTGCAAGAGCAGTATCACCTAAAACCTTCTACACCACAGTTTTCATACTCTTGACTTATGTTGCTTAGAATATTGATACCACAGAACTACTCTTCACAATGGTCATGCTACAGGCAGTTCTACCATTCAGCTTACTGAGAAATGACATAAGCTTTTTCTGAACAAGATAGATAGGTCTGGAGAAATAGAATTTGCTGTATGCAAATCTATATAATAATACTTGCTGACATAAAGTCCTAGTATATTTTTACCTCCCATCTTTTGACAAAAAGAGCAAGGAAGAGGATAGGCTGTCATTACCTCAGAAAATTCTAGTGAAAATGGCAGGAATTTTATTTCATACAGCTCCAAAAAATGGATAACACCTTCTTTGGTCAGAATTTTATTTTCACTTTCAAACATTCTTTTGTAAATACACATATGCCAGGATGGATGAAAGAGCCAACATCCTGTGGAAAAAAACATTTAATGTTGACATTTGATTCTAACTTTATGTCTCTCCATGTAGACTACATACTTATAAATAAATACACTTACAGACAAACGCATTAACTTCATTTTAACACTACTAAAGTGAGCCTGTTTTTAATCATATCCAAAGGTGTTTACTGAATAACAAAAATAATTTTGGCATTCAGTATTCCATATTCAGGTAGTTTCACTTAGAATGAATGCAAACGAATGTTATAGCTGCTGCAGTGTACAAAAACTAATTATTACCCCATGCATGCAGGTTGGAACTTTAGATCTGGGGGTAGTTTCGACCAATTCTTCTCTTATCCCACTTCAATCTCCTTTTTTATACAGGACTCTGAAACTGTCAGTCCTCTGCTTAAAAACCTTGAATAGCTTCCGATCACTCCTAGAATAGAATCCGAATGAGGCAAAAACTTACTCTGTCTACCAGGCCAACCTCGTGCCCTCCACACGCCCTCTACGCTGCAGCCACTGGTCCTCCTGTTCGCCTCATGGAGCTGCTCCCACCTCAGGGCTTGTGTACCAGGTGCTGCACCTCAGCAGGGGCTCTGAGCTTGGATGCCATCCCTGAGACAGGCCTTCCCTGACTACTCCACTCATCCTTTACTCCATTTCAGCCTCTCGTCTGTTCCCTTCCTAAAACTTATAATCGAAACAATTTTTTCAAGTGAAAAATACTGCATGTCTCTCACCACTTTATCTCCAGGGCTTAGCATATATTGCACACCATGTAAGTATCTATGACGTGAATATACAAATGAGTGAGCAAATAAAAAATGGAATAAATGTGTACCTTAATGGATTTTCTCTTTTGAAATATCCTTTAATTCTATTAGAAAAGAAACATTCAGCATTTTAAACTCACGACATTCTATAAATAAATAGGCCTATTATTTGCAATTTACACCAAGATACTTGTTCAACTCTTTGGCAATGATAATTTTTCAAAATCTGTCACTGCTACTTGATTTGGTTTGCCAAGAGCTACGGGCAAAATGTGGTAAGAAGAACGTCATTTTAACAGTAAATGCGTAAGTGAAGTCACAACAGGATGCAATTAAATTCTAGTCCCAGGTGGAACTATAGATGCTTATGGTCTGTGAAAAATCCCAATGTATCAGAAAACAACTCAGAGCAATCAGCTGAATAAAGCTCAATTCCTAAGGGGTCAAACTATTAAAGTTGTAATTATCTAGAGTAGGCACTAAAACCCATTTACCTAGATTAATTCTTATGTGTAAACACAATGTAGCATTTTATCAATCATATGAATAAAAAACACTATTGGCCTCTATTTAGCTATTTCATTGATTGAAACTTAATTTCATAAAATAATTTTAGGAAGCTCTAGTTTCATTGTATTTCTCCTAAAAAGTTCCCATATTACAGCAGTGATTAATGGCTTATAAACCATATTTAAAATTATACCTTGGAATTTTCAAATTCCTAAGAAGTCGAAGTCACAAGAAAACTGAAACCCCAAGAAAAGTAATGCTAACAAACATTGGAAAAGATTTATTAAGAGAATAAGAATGGAAAGCAGTTAAAATGTATATTCATATTGGTACAGACCTATTATTAAAAACAGAATATATCATCATTAAAATATTCCAAAGAGTCTTTATCTTTTAAGGATATATACTGTAATATTTACAGATAAAATGATACGACATCCAGGGATGTACTTCAAAAGCATTTGGTGGGGAGCAGGAAAGGCTACATCTGATACAGTAAACGGGGCTGGCCATGGGTGGATTGTTGTTGAAGTGGGTGATAGGTTCATCATACTTTCCTACCTTGTGTTGAAGGGGAAAAAAGATAGAAAGAAAAAAAAAAAAACCAAAAGGTTCATCATATACACTCCTCTCCTTTTGTAAATGTTTGAAATTTTCCATAATCAAAAGCTTAAAAAATTAACCATATCTCTAAATTACGGAAAATTCTCGCAGCCATTTAAAATTTTGCTTTAAAGACTATTTAAGAATATAGGTAAGTAGATATAGATATTATGCTAAGTGAGGTAAACATTCTGAACAACATGATCCAGAAGGTGTATATCTGGAATGTTAACAGCTGTTATCTCTTGGTGGAAACATTACAAGATGATTCATTAGCTTCTGTATACTTTTACAGTTTGCCCACATTCTCTACAATGAACGAGTATTAGTCATAAAATCAGAAAAAACTATAAGTGTTATAAAAATCAAAATAATAGTAATCATTACCATTTTCTTCTGACACTGCATATTCAAACAGATTGTTCAGCTTTGGTAAGACTGGCTTTATAACATGTATCTAAGAATAAGAGCAAAATATCATATGAAATGAAAATCTACCTTTAAGAAATTAAGAGAATTGTCATCTATTTATATAACAGTAGCCCTTCTGTTTCTGTTTTTACTTCCATTCAAAAAATACACAGGAGTCTGAATTTTCCAGTTTTTAAAACATACTATGATTCAATTATGCAAGACTGAGTATCGCAAAGCTAATGAATATAACCTAGAATATAGTTACAGCAATGTTTATATTTATATAGTGATTATCATAAATTTTATCATGCAATTCTCAACTGTCTTGGGAAATAGGTAGGACTGATAATACCAGTATATTACAAAGAGGAAAAAAATACTGAAATATTTTCTCTAGTCACTCACATTGTTCAAGGTCACACACTTAGAAGTAGAGCCAGTTCAGCATTCAATGTTTTTCACACCAGACTACGTTGCTAACACCTTTGCTAGAGTTTAATTTATATAACCTTCAAAATATATGTAAATTTGAGTTTCTAAATAAATAATGGGGGTCTTATGGATCTATTGATTGAAGAAAACCATAAAAGTTTACTTGAATTTAGAAATGCTTTTTATTTATTCCTCATCCTTACATCTATATATATTTAGTATGTAGGAGTGATTCTTCATTTCATTCCACAAACAATGCTTGGTGCACATTTGGATTGACACCTTACAGTGACTCCAGGTGGCTGGCCCCTTAGTGGTCCCCAGAACAGCAGCAGGGGCATCACCTGGGAACTTGCAAAACGTTCAAATTCTCAGGCCCCAGCCCAGACCTACTCAATCAGAAAGCCTGAGGACAGGGCCCAGCAATTTATAATAAGCCATCCTGGTAATTCTGATAGACGTTAAAGTCTCAGAATGTCAAGGGATGATCAAATATAACTAAATTTTTTGAACGATAAATTTAAGTCCCTTGAAAGTATTAATTTCCTGAAACAATTTATATTCTATTTTAAATCGCCATTTATGCCAGAAAACAAAGTACACTTGGATTCTATCATCACCTGCTAGATCCAAGTTGTTCTTTCTGCATTGTTTTTAATGAACGTTTGAAAAGAAGAAAAAATTATTATCTACTGTAGGATTTGCTAAAGTAAGAAAACACTTACCTGATTTCCTTCTAGAGTTTCCATAATTAAAATATAATTTTCCCAAAATTTTAAAAGCTCATCTTTTTTCTTCTCAGACCACCAAAACAGACTTGGGCCTAGTAAGGTTGAAAAAAGAAAATTAGTTCTTCCTTTTGCAAATTGTGTAAGTTTCTTAATGATAGTAGTTGTTAAAATAATCCCACTATTGCCAGATGTTGTATCCTCTAATAATGGAGGATCAAAGCCTTGTTAGGAGGTGTGGGAATCTCCAAAGGAGTTTTGTTTTTTAATTAAGATTACTGTTTTGGAGTTCTGGGTAAAAATGACAGATTTGCACATATAAACTCTACTTTCTCTCCCTAAGCATCTCACTATAGCAGTAAAGGATTTTCCAAAGACAAAAACCCAGAAGAATGGAGAAAACAGGAGAGCAGACAACAGCAATAAAATTTAGAATTTGAAAATAAGATGAAAACCAAGCTGACTCAAGATGAGGGAGTTTTATATTAACATAGGGAAAAACCAAAAAACAACTTGATTTATACTGCAAAATTCCCCCAAACAAAAGGAAGTGGCAGCAAAAGTTACTTCTGTAAGTGGAGGTGAAAAGTGAGGCTAAAGTAAGGAGGATTTTTTCATTGTGTTTAAGAAAGAGTCACATCCCCAGGCCCCCTTTTCTATGTCCTGAACAGGAAAAAGACCGTAACTGATTCTCTGGAGAAAGTAAATAGTGGGTCTCTGAATTGAAGGCATAAGACCTAGCTGAGATCAACCCTACTGAAAATGGGGATTCAGCGAACATGTGTGCATCTGGGTGCTGGGACTCCCCTCTGCCTGCCCCCTTAGGTCCCAGAATGTTGGCCAGGCCTTCCCTATGCAGCGGAAAGCAGGAAGATGTCCTCTGCAGAATCCGGCCACCTCGAGGAAACACGTGAAAATACTTCTATCAGGGATTTCCCAAAGAAATGACCTGGTCAGATCACCTTCCAGTGAAGTTCACAGTCAACAAGCTCCACTCATGTGCTTAGAGGTTTCACCCCAATTTTGATTCCTTATTCTCAAAAATAAACTGGTATTCAAGGATCATTTGACATCTGGGGAAACCTCTACTAAAGATCAAGACCAAAACAAATACGTGGGGGAAAAAAAAGGAAACTAAAGAAAACAAAATTATGCAGGGGGAAGAAAACTTAAAAAATCAAAACAAACTTTTACTAATATCTTAGGGGAGATAATATAGTGCTGTTTTGATATAACGACAGGATAAAAAAAAAGGGGACATTCTAAGAACAAAAAATATCTCACGAGGATTAAAAATTTGAGAGCAAAAACAAGAAACCCAAAGAAAGCACTGGAAATCACCCAGAAAGTAGAGCAAAAAGACAGAGTCACAGAAAATCCTTAGAAGAGAAAAGATGCTTTGAAGACCAGTCCAGGAGGTTCAATATATAAAAGAAGAACAGAAAACAGAAAGGGAGAAAATCTTCGACAACATACTTCAAGAAAATTTCCCAGAAACAAAGAACATGATTTCCAGACTGAGTAAGTCCACCAAGTGCCCAACACAAGGATGAAAATAAACCTGTGCCAAACCTGTGAAATTTCAGAATGCCAGGACCACAGATCCTACCAACTTCAACGGGGAAGAAACAGTTCATGTATTAACAGGACTCAGAATGGTTTCAGCCTTCGGAACAGCAATAATGGAAGCTCTAGCTTCTAAGACAATAGATTGACGTCTTTAAAAATTTTGAATGGAAATGTTTTCCAAGCTAGAATTCTACCCGCCATCAAACCATTAATCAAAGATGAGGGCAAAATGAAGGCATTTAGACATATATGGTCTCAGCTTCTGTTTAGGATGTAGAAAACCACAGAAGAATTATTACTGCCATACGAACAGAAAAAGCTGGATAATCTACAAAATCCTAAACTTCTGGGGGGCCCATGAGACAGCTGAGCTCACAATGCAACTAGTAGTTGAGTTCCAAAGGGCAGAAAGCCTCTCCAAGAATAGAAAGGACACACAAACTATTCTACTGGCTGAGGACAGGAGGAAGTGGTAGTCACCAAAAAGTTTTAAAAAATGGCATAATTTTGATGAGTTTTTAAAGGCCGAGGTACGCTAGCTTGACAGCTTAGGATCCCTGGGAAGGCCAAGGAGTCCACGCCCACTCACCAGGGTCTTTTTTTCAGGCCTGTCCCATGTGCTCTTGAGAAAGACTGTGGGCAAGGAGGAGACCCTGTGCAGCACATTCAGGGCCTGACTATTTGAGAGTACAGCAGGACTAACTGGAGAGGCCCACCCGTGACCTACAGGAATACAAGAGGATGATCAACTGCAGAAACCTGCCTGCACCCTGGACCCTCCTCTGATAAGAGGCCAAAGCTGTCTGCCTCTGGAAGAAGGGCAGGAAACCCTCCATACCCTACCCTTGTCCCTGCCCTGATACCAGGCAAAAGGTGGCTGCCTCCAGGGAGGGGACTGAAATCCTGCTCTCTTCGCTCTGCCCTGGCGTTAGGCAAAAGCATCTGATGTTGTGCAAAGGGAAGGAAATCCACTCCTGCCTGATATTCTGCATGGATACAAAGCTGGTCTGTGGTTGCTGGGGAAAGGCAGGACACAAGCGCCCAAGACCTACCACAGACACACGCAGAACACAGTTGCCACTGGAGAGGGCAAGGAAATCTAAATTCTTCCCTAAGTAGGAGGCAGAGGTGACTGGATAGGGAGCAGAGGCAGTGAAAACTTGTGAACCCTGAGGCTGTGTCATATGAGGCCCAAGATGAGGCTGAAGCAGGAGTGAAAGCCCCTGTCCCTATCTCAAATCTTGCACCAAGTAACAAGGACCAGCAGTCTACACCTGAGGGAGTAACAAAGCCTTGGCAGAAGACCCCCTCATCTGTGGCGCAGGCCTCCCGGGCTGCACAGAAACCTTTAGGTATTCCAGGGTCCACACCAAGCACAAGGTAGCCACAATCCACCATGGAAGAATGTGAAGAATAGAGTGTACTGAAGGCAAACAGGGCAACAAAAGCCAAATCTGGCTCAACTACACACTAGACTGACTCAACACCACACACTAAGGGCCTAACAAAAATGTGCCTATCTCTAACCAGAAATACTTACTTCCAACTCTGCTGTTATTTTAAGACAGAAAATAGTGACTCCATGGCCAAAAAACAGAAAACAAAGCCAAACTTAGATGGTCCAGGTATCAGACTTGTATTAATAGGTAACTATAATTAAGACGTTAAAGGATCTAGTGGAAAAAAGGTAAACAACATGCATAAACAGAAGAGCAGATGTGGATTTTCAGATGCAAACTCTAAAAAAGTGTCAAATGGAAAACGAAAGAAATAAAAACATGTCAGACATTAAGGGATCCTTTGATGGAATTATTAGACATGCAAGATCTTGAAAAATTCTATCTCAGGAAACTACTGGAGAATGCACTACAGTGCTACAAGTAAAGCAAACAAGACACGAACTACAGGAAACCAGAGATCCGTAACAGGACTCAGGTGAGGGAATCCCCAGGATGATGGGTAAGGAGAGATCTAAAAATCAGCTGTGTACCAGGTACAGGGTGACATGAGCCACATTTGAGCATGTAAAGGGACTCTAGGAGAAATTTCTTCTTCAGGAAAACTTATAAAACACCTCGTGATCTGATTTTGTAGAGGAAAGGTTCAGACAACTGGCTAAGAATGTAGGGCTGAATTTGTGATTAGTACAGGCAGAACCAAACAATAATTATAAGGAAAAATTTGTGGGAAGGGAAAAATAGTTTACTACATAGATCATCTGTGAACTGCATTTACGGTGTCATAATTGTATAAATGCTAAACACACCCATTTAACCAAACTTTTAACTGTGACAATTTTATAATATGACTAAGATATATTAAGACATAATGGTAAATACCAAAATAGTCAGTTAAAAGAGGTTAACAGTGCTTGCTTTCTGAAATGGAGAAAATGAGGGCAGGTATGTAAAGACTATTTATTGTTTGTCCCTAAAACTGAAGACTGACTCGTTAAAATAAATGAGTATTTAACTTTGGCAATTTAATGTTTTCCAGTGAAAACTCTCATGGAAGGATCACCCATTTGTGGACTCTTCAAATATGTACTATCTAATGTGTTAAAATTACATGAAAATCTAATCTCACAACTTCAGCCAAAGAAAAATCTTTTACCTATAATAAATGCACAGCCAGTTACAGTTGAAAAAATACAAATATTCTATTGAGACAATTTCGAGTTAATCTATTTTGGACTTCTAGAGTGGAAGAGTGAATTTAAGATGACAAGACAAAATAATCAGTAACATACCAAACTGAAAGGAAGCTCTGGCTATTTCATCTACTATTGTTCTATAACAAAGTAGTAGAAAGCACAGCTCAAAATGTTAAAAAACAAAACTGACTCATTAGTAAATCTTGCTCCTAAAACAATTACCAAAGGAAATTTCAAAAGAATGTGAAGGCTTTTATGATGCCTAATTCTAATACTCAACACTCAATTCATTGATCGGTACAGATAATTTTTCTTTCAGTCGGATGGACATCAACCCTTCCTATTAGAAAGGATCTACCACAATATAGTGCAAATTTGGGTCTGTAACATCCTGCATGGGCTCAGTCACTTTCCTAAATTATTTCACGGGTGCTGTATTCTACCCTGCTCGGGTCAGACTGTTTCCAAATGCAGTGATTTGTGTCACTTCAGAGAACACACTTAAGAGGAGATTCCCAAGGTTTTCAGGATTGGGGGGGGGGGCCCTGGGAAAAACCAAATTCTGTGTGGACCGCAGACACGACCTGGTTTTTGGAAGCAGGAGGGCTCCCCTCCCAGGAAGCCACGTAGGTTTGGGCTGGGGAGCAAAGAGGCAAGTACCGTTTCCTTCCTGGGGGCCGCAGGTGCAGTCGGACCCCAGCTCCGCCGACACCTCCACCGCCCTCTGCAGCAGGTAGCGGGCTCGCTTGCGCGTCAGGGCGTCCTCAGCCTGGCCCAGCCCCGCCTGCACCGTCCTCCAGAAGCGCCAGCAGCGCCGGGCGTCGGGGCCCGACTCGTGCGCGCGGGGGGCGCGGTCCGCGCCGGGTTCGGGCAGCAGCTTCTCCGCCAGGGCGCTCAGAACCAGCAGCTTCAGCCCGATGCGGCCTGGCGCCGAGGGTGCCCCCGGCGCGGCCAGCCCACCCCACACGGCCCGCAGCGCCGCCCCGCCGCACTGGCCCAGCGCGGGCAGCAGCCGTCCAGCCACCAGCGCCACCGCGTCCTCGGCGGGCCCAGCTTCATCCCCGTCCCCGCCCAGCACTAGGGCGACGGCGGCCCGCGCCACCCGCTCGAGCAGCGGCGCGTCCTCGCGGGGCCGCAGGCAGGGCCCGACGGCCGCCAGCACCTCCACGGCCGCCTCAGCGCCCGGCGCGCGCCCCGCGGAGAGCAGGTCACGCAGCGCCTCCTCGGCCAGCGAGGCCGCCAGCTGCGGGCCCCCGGCCAGGCGGGCGCACGAGCGCAGGGCCGCGCCTGCCGCCCTCAGCACGCGCCGGCGGAGGCGCGGCGGCAGCCCGAGGTCCGGCCCGCCCGCGGGGCACCCGCGCAGACCCCGCAGCAGCGGCACGAGGTACCCCGCGGCGACCTCGCGCGCCGCCTCTGGGAGCGCGCCTGCGCCCCCGCCGCCGCGCGCAGCCGCGTCCTCCAGCCGCTGCAGAAAGAAGCACAGCGTCTCCACGCGCTCCACGGACGCCTTCCCGCGGCATAAGGCCCCCAGCAGGACCCGGGGGTCATGGCTCTGCGAGAGCAGCGCCTCCGCCAGCACCCACTCCATCTGACACACGCGCACCGCCGCCACCGAGCTCCCACATGGAGGCGCCGGCGTGCGCGAGCACGTGCGTACAGGCCGGGCCGGGCCGGGCGTGCGTGCTCGTGCACCTGCCGGACGGGCGCGCGTCCGCAGGGAGGGGCCTTGGGGCCGGCTGGGTTCCCTTAGCCCGTCGCGGACTCCTCCCACCAGCTCTGCCTGGAACCTACCTGGTCTGCCCGGCCCTTGCCCCTTACTATTTTTAGGAAGAAAGGAGGCTCTTGTTAAACGTTAATGCAGTGTCTACACCAGCTCCACCGAGATTCCCTAGTGGAGATGGGCCTGTCTGTGAGCATGGACCAGAAGTTCACAAAGAAGGTGCACATTACAGCCACCTAGGAGCTTATTTTCAAAAAGGTGTATGCTGGGCACCACTCACAAAGAGACTGACACAGTAGGTCTAAAATAGATTCTGGACATCTGCATTAAAAATTAATAATGAAAACGCAAGAATGTTTAGAGGCAAGGCCAGAGGTGAGAAGTATAATACTACGGCAGTGTGATAGGATACGGCTGAAAACACACTACCAGCCCTCACAGCTGAATGCCCAGGCTGACTGTAGGATCAAAACTTAACACAATGCATCTGTTCCCACGTGCAAACTCAAAAATAGCGCGTGTCTCTCTATTTTCTGTATTTCTGACAGCATGTACGACTAAATATGGAAACAGAAAACCTCACCTCTGCATGCACGGTGCTGGTTTGGTTCCTGGCTCAATCTCAGACAAACTGAATCAGTGACATTGGTTTCCTTTGCCTTCTAACCACCAAGATCTGTCCCTTAGTGGAGAAGACACAATCCCACCTTCAAAGAGCTTGAAATATAATAAACACAACGGGTAAGATAAAAATTAGTTATTTAAACTTAAAGTTATTTTTATATAATTTGTAGATATTTAAATCTAAGGTTATCTGACTTAAATTTGTTATCTGATTGGTATTGTCCTAGTAAGAAAATGAGGAAGGTCTAAAACTGAGGTATTGGTGGGACACAGAGAGGAGGGGCCACTAAGAGAGAGAACTGGAAAGTTGCATGGATAGATTTGAGGAGTGATTCTAGGGGGGAATCAAGGATGGGAGTGGTAAGGATCTTGGCTCCCAGGCTTTTGATTTAGGCAATTTGGGAATGATGGCCATTGCACTAAATAGGGAGTTTCTGGGAAGAAGTGCATTGGTGGGGAGGAATGATAGCAGAGGAAGGGATGGAGGGAATGAGGATGATGCAGTTAGATTTGTACAAGTGAAGACTGAGAGTGATGCCCTGACCGATACTCAAATGGAGACATCTGGTAGGCAGTCGCAATCACTCCTACCTGGCTCATGCAGTATGTACTCCATATTGCTCCCAGGATGATCTTCTTAAAATCAAACCATCAGCTATCCATGGCCATCAGAATAATGTTTGAATTTCCTAGCATGCCCCCCAGGATGCCTCATGATGGGGCCCCTGCCTACTTCTCCCTCCTGACAAGCCCCATATACACCTTAATTCTGAAGTCCCTAAAACATGTTGTGTGCTCTCACTTTTATCTTTACGAAAGCCCTTCCCTCTTCTGGAAAGCCCTTACCCCTTCTCCACCTGCCTAGTTTTTTCTTTTCAAGACACAGTTCAAATGTCACCTCTCCAGAAAGTCACTTCTTAATACCTCTCTCCCGCCACCAACACCCTATTTAAGTTAGATGACCCTCTTCTAAATTCCAAAAACATCCTGACATATCACCAACACAGCAATTGTCACCCTGTAATTGCAGGTGACTTCTCTGCCCTCTCCTTCCCCTCACTCCGCCCTTTCCCTCCCCCTTAGCAATTTGAGGGGTGGGCAGGGGTATGGGGTTATGGCTGTTATTACACTACTACCAGGACCTGCACCTCTAACTATATCACACTCGGGAAATTCTATTGAGTGAACAGCTGTCTCCTACTCATCCATGAAGACCCTAATTACAAGGCATCTCTCTAAGAAGCTATTCCCAATGCTCCTAGTCATAACTTACTTTTAATTGTGGGAACAATTATGGCTAATAGTTACTCGTCACACTTATGGAAAACCAGACATAGTAATATCTCTATATATATTGTTGCATTTTTATTCTCAAAACAACTCAGAAAAGAAGTGCTATTACTTTTCCCATTTCACAGATAAGGAAACTGAAGATGGAAGAGATTAAATAACTTGCCCTGGTAAAAAGGCATGATGCCAGGCACAGTGGCTCACACCTGTAATCCCAGCACTTTGGGAGGCTGAGGCGGGACAATCACTTGAGGCCAGGAGTTTGAGACCAGCCTGGGCAACATAGCAAGACCTTGTCTCTACAAGAAATTTTAAAAATTAGCTGGGCATCGTGGTGCATGCCTATAGTCCCAGCTACTTGGGAGGATCACTTGAGCCCAGAGTTCAAGGTTACAGTGAGCTATGAGTGTGCCTCTGCACTCCACACTCCAGTGACAGAGTGAGACCCTGTTTCTAAAAAACAAACCAAAAACAAAAAAACAGAAAACATGGTAAAAAAGCAGCAGAGCTGTCTGACTCAAAGGCTATGCACTCTGCTGTTACTGCTGTATTACCTCCAAAACATCAAGAAAGAAAAATACACAATTGCTGTGTCCAGTTTACTTCCTATAGAATCTCCCAGTGTCTAGCACACAGTTGGCACTCAGTAAATGATTATTGTATGAATGGATAAATATGTATTTTCTGCAGCAGTTTATGAACTCCTAAAGAATTGGGACTGTGCTTTAATTCATTTTACATCCTAAATACCAAACATAGTACCAGAAGCGTGATAGTTACTCAATAAGTACTTGAAACTGTATGAATAAAAATTCGATATTTTATATATTCTAAGTTGATTAGCTGGAAAATTTCTAGTGACATGATTACCCTTCAAACACGAGCATTTGCAGCCCAAAGTCCTTGTGGGCTGGCTCAACATGAAACAGCACGCTGCTTTGATAGAGACCCAGTGTGAGAACAGCTAGCTGCCCTCCTCGTCTTCACTGAGATAAATAGTTGCAATGGAAGTGATATGTGAATAGAGTTTAGAATAGTTTTCTTCCTTCACATCTCCTTGCAATTTTCCTGCTTCATCCATAGACAAATTAGAGTTGTGACTAGCTGTTATTTTATCATCAAAAACAGGTGCCAGCAGTATGGACAAGTGTCAGAGTTTTCCCTTTGCTTAAAGTAGTACAGTTTAGCTACTTTACTCCAGCAGATGGATCCTTAACACCCAGAGTCTGCCGCATCTTCCGTTTCCTGAGTTGACAAATATGTACGGTTTTAAGAAAGAGGGGGCTGGGTATGGTAGCTCATACCTGTAATTCTAGGCATTTGGGAGGCTGAGGTGGGAGGATCGCTTGAGGCCACGAGTTCAAGACCAGCGTGGGTGAGACCCTGCCTCTGCAAATAAATAAATCAGAAAAATTAGCTGGGCGTTGTGGCACACACCCATAGTCCCAGCCACTCAAGAGGCTGAAGCAGGAGGATTGCTTGAGCCCAGGAGTTCGTTCGAGGCTGCAATGAGCTATGGTGGTGCCACTGCACTCCAGCCTAGGAAACAGGGTGAGATTCTGTCTCAAAAATAAATAAATAGATAGATAAAAATTAAAGAGAAGAAAGAAGCAGTGACCATGCTTTTGTTGTCATGGATGTGAGTGTCCGGCAGTGGTCTCAGAGGAGTCCTTTTCTGGCCAGAGCTTCCTCCTCTCCCTCTGGCTCCCACAGCTAAATTCTTGGGCTCTGATGACACTGGTTCCAACAAACTTTATATGTATGGGTGTTAGTTGTCTATGCCTTATGTTTTAAATCTTTCCATGAGATGTCTAAAGATGGCGGTCCCTGATTCCCTTCTGATCTGAAGTGGTGCACCTATAGATGTGATTGTTCCCACGCACCTGTGAATCTTAATTCTGACTCTCCTCACTTTCCCAACTTGAGATGGATCCTGCTTCCCTCTTAGTAAGGGTAATGGAGAGCAAGAGTGAATGGGAAAGAGAAAGCATGAGTTACGGAAAGTGATCCAGTTAAATGTTCTCTCAAAGGTCCCCTTCCCTGAGGTGTGTTTGCATGAACTTGCAGTTCATGGTTGTCAAGGCACACCGCAGGCGCTTAACTTGGTCTTTTACAGTGTCACCAGGGAAGCACTAGGCAAGGACACCATGGTATAGGACTAAATAATGAATGATGAGAATGTTGACCTGAAATAGCTACAAAGGGCTCAAAATCCACTGAAAAGGTTCTTCTTAAATGTGTGCATGCCGCATGCATTCATGTTCCGGAATGCACGAGTGGTTGCATAACCAAAAACTAAGATCTGTTTAGAGTTGATGTTTCTCTGGACAGAAGATGGTGCTATTGTCAATGCAGTGTGCTTTTTCCATCCTTTCAACTTAATGCTCATAGCTGCAAAGTGGAAAACAAGTATAGAAAGAAAGAAAATAGCAATTACATAGCAAGACTTCAGCTAGAGTCATCAGCTGTTTACCTCCAAGGATCTAAAAATGGGAAGGAGCTGCTTGATAGGCTCTGTCTGAAATTTTTGCCTTGTGGCATCTCTCCTAAAGGCCCTTAGAGAAACTCCTCGGAGAAAATTGCTGCAGCAGAATCACTAGTAGGTTTATGGTAAGGGCAACATCTAGAAAACTCAAATTCCCAGTAGGGATCTGTGGCAGATACCATTAGTTATTAACCCAACAACCATCCTCCCTTCTCCCTTGCTGACAAACCCTGATTTTGCTCAGGATGACAATACGTTAACCCCTGGGCAATGGCTCATGCTTAGGCAGCCAACAGGGCAGACTTGTTCTCTGCTTGCCTGACGGTCCTCACAGTCTGGAAAAGCTTTTGCTTTCTGATAAAAGGAGAAAGACCATCCTGCCACAGTCCTCCTCCGTTCCTTCCCGCCTGGGCACAGAATATTCTCTGGACCTGTGGCAGCCGCCCCAAACCCAAGAGAGAACATGTAGGACGTGACAAACTCTGCATGAAAAATGGCAGGGAAGACAACATAGAAAGAATCTGGGTCCCTTGGAGCTGATTAACCAATGCTAGCACATATTTATATCTTGACTTTCTGTTAGAGGAGAAAAATAAGCACCTGTTTGTTTAAGCTTTCCTTGTTGAGTTTCTGTATTTCTCCCTGAAACAGAACTCCAGCCCAGTTGCCTATGTTTAGAATTGCTGGCTCAGTTTGATTTGAGCATCTCACTCTTTCCAGGGTTAAGGGCCTCTTCCTGACTGATTGTCACCATCATTTCTGCCCTGAAACCCACACTCACTGTTGCCCAGTGCTGCTTCTCCTGGCTAGACCTATACAAAAAGAAAAGCAACATAAACTTGATCCTCAGTGTCCAGTTTCCCTGTTCTCTCTTGGTCAACTCATACTCAAGTGGCCGACCAAGGCCAAGTTCGTTAGGGACTGACATTAGCAGCTGATGAATAGGTACATTTTAGCTCTGTTTTTCTAGGAAATGAGATCTTCACTTTCGTTGACCTAATCCAGTGGTTCTCAACTCGATACAAAGTCAAATCACTGTGAATCTTTAAATGTTGGGAACCACTTGTTCATACTAAATGTCTAGGCCTCACCCCAGACCAATTAAACCAGAAACTCTGGGTCTGGGGCACAAGCATCTGCATTTTATTTTAAAAGCTCCATAAGTTGTCCTCAGACTGCTGGCCTTACTCATATATGCCCTAGTCTCATGGTAGACATTCACAGTACATTGGGAAGGAAGGGAAGGAAAAACTTAAATATTTGAGGATGAACCATCCTCTCAACGCTCAGCAAATTGTTCCATGATACACAGATATTGTCTCACCTTGGCTTGGGACTGCCAAGATGGAAGATGGAAAGACAGAGAAGCGTGCGCTACTTAGAGACTCGCTGTACTAACTAGAGGAGGGAGGAGCGATCTCACTGGTCTCGTGGTGAATCTTCAGAGGAGCGTGTTCATACTGACCGCTCCCGTGTGTGTCCCCTCAGACTCCAATAAAACTGCCATGAAAGATTGGAGTCACCAAATTTTCCATCAGTTTGTCTTTTAAACACAATCTAAGAGCACTTTAAAAAAATAAAAAACAAAAAACACCACTCACTCCCACTACTAGCTCCTGTCCTTTCCTTTTTTTTTTTTTTTTTTTTTATTTTTCCGCAAACAATCAGGGGCCCTGCATTCAGTGGGCTCCACTGTTCCAATGCGTGTAAAATAATCCGTTGAGTCTCCTTCGGTCCATGGGCCTGGCTTCTTTCGTCTCGAGTCCAATCCGTCAGGGTTTGGCAGGCAGAGAGTGCAGGATTAAGCCTGCTCATACAGTCTGTTTCGGAGGCAAAATCAGAATTCTCGGGCTCTCTGCCACTGTCAGAATCTCTCACTCTGCTGCTTCTGGCACAGGGAGGAGATGGCAGTGTATTCAGTCACACAAGGATTCCTATTAAATGATGAATTGTGATTCCATAGCAGGCAGCACATCACTGCAGGGAGAAGTTTAAGCTGGGGGGGTTCTCACCAGTGTCAGCGCACTGGAGAGGCCTCTCGTGGCTGCATTGGCAATAAAGGAGGAGGTGAGACCCATTACCAGCTGTCTTTATTTTGCTAGCCCACTGATAAGCGCTTGAACTCTCTGGAAAGCTCTTCCAATCGTGTTTTACCTGCTCCATTTAGCCAGAGACTGGGAGATACCAGGCCAATCAAGTTCTCACCAATAATAGCCACTATCCAAGTAGCTTTTCTTACAATACTGGGAATTCCCTTTCCCTGCTTGGTAAGTAGGTATCCTTAGAGAGGGTCTGGCCCATGGATTTAAATTTTTGGCCCTGGACTCAGAGTCAGAGGGCGTTGACTGCCTATCAGGGAGATATCACTGATCGTTCATTGGGGATGTGACAAGGCTCTTAAGGTGAGCTATTGAAACAATTTTCAGGATTTCATGCTGAGATAGCACATGGGTTTTTTGTCCTGCTTAGCTAGGGCAGAGTGGCTTACACCCCACAAATAGATGTCACTGGTGTCATTCACCTCTGCAAGGTACTCTTCAGGCTTTCTTCTAGTTCTTCTGCAGTGTGACACCTACATTTTTTCTCACTTAAACGTGTTCTCTGCTGGGTCTTTCTCTGAAAATGGGTACGTACATACAGATGAACTTGGAATGGTTTTGGATGAAATTAACATATTGGTGAGCTCTGGGTAAAGCAGATTGCCCTTCACAGCGTGGGTGGGCCTCACCCAATCAGTTGAAGAGCTGAATAGAACAGAAAGACCCCTGACAAAGGGGAATCCCTCCAGCAGATGGCCTCTGGACTCCATCTGCCCCATCGGCTCTCCCGGGTCTCCAGGCTGCCAGCCTTCACAATCACGTGAGCCAGTTTCTTACAACAAACCTTTTCCTATGTATACACACATCCTCTTGGCTCTGTTTCTCTGGACAACTCTGACTAATACACAAGAGTTCCCAAACTCTTAAGTACTTCTGAGAAATGTTGTTTTTCAAATACCATAAAGTAAAAAGGAAAAGATATCTTTGCTGACAGTGTCCAGAAGTTTGGCTTGAAGATAGTTGTGATTTGAAATTGGTAAACTCATATCTTTCTAATGATGAGCTGTTTTATTTTTTAAGTTCAGTGTTGTTCTCGTCAGCTAATGAATACTTCAATGTTTCTGAGTCTGTAGGAAATAGGTGCTGTTTAACTATTTCACTTTTCTCAATGTAGTAATCAATCAATCAACATGGATTTAATCAGCATTCATCTGCTGTATATTCTCTATACGTTTTACAAAAATCTGTGACAGGGCAGGTTTATTTCCCTGTCCCAACACATGCCCAGGCTAAGGGAAAAGGAAGGAGCCTTTGTCACGTGAGTCAGGGAGGGGAAGGAGACAGACAGCCAGGTAGCACAAGACCGTACTGAAGATATACTAGCAGGAGGTTCATCTTTTCAGTGTGAAAGGGTCAATCGTTTTTTAGGTACTTTACCCAAAAACCAAACCTTGGAAAAGACCTCTTCCTACTTCCCTCTTCCATCCTCAAAATTGAAGACCCCCCTGCCACCTCTTACACACACACACACTCATAGCATTCCATCCCTTATCCAGCAGCAGATAATGAGAACTGAAAAAGTCTGAGCATCTCGATAGCAGGAGGCCTGATACTGGAGGAAGAAGACTTTGGGGGCAGAGTCGGGGAGAGGGGCCCTGTGAGCAAAAGTGTTAAAGTGGGAAGGACAAAGTAAGTTGTTGCAAAAGGTACCGCCCCACCATCCCCTCCCAATTTCTTTTGCAAGGAGGAGCAAAGTGCTAGGGTTGGCTGTAAAGGAAATAAAAGAAATAGTCCTTGGTTGTGTTTGCACTTAGTTTGAAAATCTAGGTATCAGTAAACTAGCACTACATCCAGTATTCTCTGGGCAATTTATTTTTGTAGCCAGAGCTGACATTATGGAAACTATTAATGTCGCTGTGAATGAGCAGGGCTGTGCAGTTTAGCACCTGAACAGAGCTATCTATAAACATCGATGCCCACCAGTTAGGAACTATGGGGATTTTTTTTTTTTTTTTTTTTTGCAGAGCTTGTTGCTGCTTATGACTTTGCCTCTCTTTTACATTCAGCGCCATCCAATGGCTATACTCAAAATAAATTTACCTTGCCCGGGGTCTTAGCACTTGTCATATCTCCGAAGAAGGGACTGGCAGAAACAGAGTCAATGTCGGCAGGACAACGTGAAATCCAGCACGTGTTTGCATGCCTTCGATGTGCCAGGCACTGCGTTAGAGGCAGTCACTATCTATGTCTTTCTCAGGGAGCTTACACTCTATCTTTGTCTACTCAGCTGCTCTAACAGAATGCCATAGACTGGGTGGCTAATAAACAACAGAAATTAATTTTTCATAGTTTAGAAGGCTGGGAAATCCTATATCAAATCAGTGGCAGATTTGGTGCCTGGTAAAGCCCCCTTCTAGGTTGCAGAGTGCCAACCTCTTGTTGGAGTCTCACATAGCAGAAGGGACAAGACAGCTCTCTGGGGTCCCTTTTATAAGGGCACTAATCCCATTCATGAGGGCTCCACCCTCATGACCTAATCATCCCACAGAGGCACACCACTTACTACTATCACATTGGGGGTTAGGGTTTCAACATATGAATTTTGAGGGGACACGGCATTCAGTCTATAGCACAGTCCAAATAATTTTATGGGCAGTTAATGATTTTATAATAACTACTGTGCAAGAGAAGCAAAGAACATGCTGAGAGCCTATAACCAGAGGCCCCAACCTGGTCTGGGTAGTAGGACTGGCTTCTCTGATAAATGGTATGTCAGCTGATTCCTAAAGAATGAGGGAGTTAGCTAGACTGGAGCTGGCTGAAAAGCTTCCCCCAAGGTAAACTGCATGGAAACCCTAAGGCAGGCAGGAACCGGGAAGAAGGCTGGTGGGAAGGGTGAAAGAATGGAGTTGAGAGAGGAGCGGGCCATGTAGAAAAGACCAGGTCAGGGAGGCCAATAGGCCATGAATTTCAGGCTTGATTCAAGGGGAAGCAACTATAGGGTTTCTTAGGGGGAGGTGGAAATGTTGAGTGATTTGAGTTGCTCATTTAAACATGTAACCAACATGTTGAAAAAGCAGGACTCCAAGGGTGCAGCAGAAATCATTCACCAACTCCTCAACTCAAGATTCAAAGGCTATTTCCTTTTTTTGTCTAAAAAAAATTGTGGTAAAACACACATAACATAAAATTTGCCATCTTAACCATGTTTAAGGGTACAGTTCAGTGGCATTAAGTACATTTACATTGTTGTACAACCACCTTGCAAAACTGAAACCCTCTACCTGTTAAACACTAATTCTCCGTCCCCTCTAACCCCAGCTCCTGGCAACCACTTTCTGTTTCTATGAATCTGACTACTCTAGGTACCTCATCTAAGTGAAATCACATAGTATTTGGTTTTTTGTGACTGGCTTGCTTCACTTAGCATAATGTCCTCAAGGTTCATCCATGCTGTAGTATGTGTCAGAACTGCCTTCCTTTTTAAGGCTGAATAATATTCCAGTGTATGTATGTGGCACATTTTGCTTATTGATCCATCCGTCCATGGATAGATGTTTGAGTTGCTTTCACTCTTTGGCTATTGTGAATTATGCTACTATGAACATGAGTGTACAAATATCTATTCAAGACCCTGCTTTCAATTCTATTGTGTATACACCCTCAAAGGCTGTTTCTTGAACTCTGATTCTGGGAATGACACTATGCTAAAAACTATGGGGGTTTAAAAACACGAGTATGACTTAGTCTTTGCCATCCCAATGAAAAGGGAAAATGCCTCCTCTCTCTCTGCAGCCTTTAGTGGAGTAGGTGAGTAAGAGATGCCTGGTATGATGAAAAAGATAGGAGTAGTTAACAGGACTGAGTAAGGTGTTTATTTAATAAAAGATGGAGGATTGCTGAAAGGTTTTTGTTTGCTTGCTCGGTGAACTGGTTGGTTGGTTGTTTGATTTGTTAAAAATTAAATTAAAAACACACAGAATGAGCTGAACTGAATAGGGTTACAGAAAAATTACACTGGAGCCCATAAGTGGGATGAATTGGGGAGGGAAGGAGGGTGACTGGAAAGAGAGGGCCTAGGTAGGAGGCTATGGCAATAGCCCAGATAAGAAAAAAAAAAAAAAAGAAAAAAAATCAGGGTCTTAAATAGCACAATATCAGTGGCAATGAAAAGAAAGGACATTTTCTTTAGAGTTAGTGTTCGTCGTAGCCAAAGCCCATCTGATACTGGTTGACCCCAATTTTAGGATGGTCTGGTCTCTGAGCCCATAATGTGCCTCTGCCTTCTGGACTGTCAGCCTCTGTCAGAGGCAGAATGTCTCTTCCTCCAGGGGATCCTGCCATTAACGAACATCTCGGTCTGCTCCAGCCCCTGCTTCCTTGTGACCAAGTGAAATCGGCCCAGGAGAGCTGAGCAGCACACACCAAGTCTCGGGGCTTGTCTGCAGCAGCATCTGTGAAGGACAGATTCTCCGAGCAGGAATTCCCACTGGGCAAGCCAAGAAGCCTCTGGGAGGCTCAGTCCCTTTAGCTATTTTTAGTGTGCCTTTTAGATTCAGAAAATGGCAGCATTCTGTAAAAACTCATTTTTTTCTGCTTCCCTCGGGCAGAAAATTTCAATCCTAAACCTTTACGCTAAATGACACAGTGTTTGAGAATTTAGCTTACTTTCTTCCCTCATTGTTACCAGGCTATTCATACCTCTAAGTATGCTAAAACTCCAAGACTTACAGTCCCAGCCCAAGCAGCAGTCAAATTGCAATTAATGGGTCTCTAACGGTATTAATGCCGTGATGCCAAGCTGGGGTCGGGGGAGGAGGATATGCAAACTATACAGCAATTGCGAGATACAAACTTCAACCCCCCACTCAAACACACTACAAAAAGTAGTACCCTAAGCTTAAACATGAGCACCCTCTCAGAGGTCCTCATCTCAAGTTCATCTTAAAAGATTTATTTCTTTTAAGAGCATTGTTTGGGAATAGGATAGATCTAGCTTTAAAAACAAAAACAAAAACAAAAACCTACCTTTACATCTTGTTCAGTTGATACCATTAAGAATTCTAGAAGAAACTGAGCCACACGACAATAGAAACATTAATGTTTCATTTACTTGTTCTTATTTGTAGTAGCCACTGCAAAAAGTCAGACTGCTAACAAACGTCTGTAATTGGCTACTCTCTGAAGTACTGAAGAAACATCCAGAAGTGTAGGACATGGAGCCAGCTACGTCCTTTACTGGGAATATAACATAAACTTATTCCCCCTAATTTTTTATTTTGAAAATTATCAAGCATACAGAAAATTTGAATGACCAGCACACCATTTGAGAATACTATACATCCTTCACCTAGATTCACTAATTGTTCATCTCTTAACCGTGTTTGCTTTCTCTTTCTCTTCCCCATATATGCGATATATGTGTGAGTATGTACACATACACACACATATGTATATATATATGATGAATTATTTGGAAGTAAATTGGGGGCATCGTGACACCCCACCCTAAGTGCTTCAGTATGTATCCCTAAGAGCAAAAACACTGCTTCATAATCCCAATGCCATTATCACACTCAAGAAATCTAACATTGATATGTTAAAGGATAATTTTCAAAAAAAGATAAAATTAGGACTCATACAGATATTAAAGCAGCATGTGTTAAAGATTTTATTCAACTCATCATTAATAAGAGAACTATATGTTGTGATAACCAGTTCAAAAGAGGATTTGAAGAAGAGACATTTATCCACGAGGATATTGAAAGGAATGAACAAATTGAGGCAAACTGGTTTTTTCTTGTCTGTGGGCAAGGATTATTTTTCATTACTATCCATTATCTACAAATTGCTGAGTTATAAAGTAGCTCAAAGGCAATGAAAGGTGCAGAGCCCCTATAGGATCAACATTAGATAACCCTGAAGGGTGTGCTCTAAAACAGGGGTTGGCAAACTTTTTCTATAAAAGGCCGGAGAGTAAATATTTTAGGCTTTGCAAGCCATATGTTTTTTGTTATAACTACTCAAATCTGCCATGGCACATGAAAGTAACCATAGACAAAATGTGAAGAAATTGAGTATGTCTGTGTGCTAATAAAACTTTATTTGCAAACACAGGTGAAAGGCTGGATTGGGCCCACTGGTTGTAGTTTGCTGACCTTGCTCTAAATAATGCATAATTTTCAACTGAAGCACAGATTTTTCCCAACAGAAAAATAAGATGTTGTTATGGGCTGAACTGAGTCTCCCCAAAGTTCATATGTTAAAGTCTTAACCCCCAGTACTTCTGAATGTGACTGCAGTTGGAGATGTGGACATTAAAGAGGTGATTAAGGTAAAATGGTGTCTTAGGATAGGCCCTAATCCAATATGACTGGTGTCCTTATGAGAGGAGATAAGGATACAGATACCCAGAGGGAAGACCATGTGAAGACACAGGGAGAAGATGGCCATCTGCAAGACAAGTGAAAGGCCTCAGAAAAAACCAACGCTGCTGACACCTTGATCTTGGACTTCCAGCTCCTAAAGCCATAAGAAAATATGGCAGCCCTAGCAAACAAATACATGTGTCTTCCAGTTTTGAAAATGTAGCTATGTAATCACGGGTCAATTGAGTAGGACACCCATTTTTCCCTAATGTTGTTTCATCAAATGCAATATCTTCAAGATGCACTTCAAAGGTGGAGGTGGGGGAAAGGTTTGATGTCAAATAAGTTTAGAAACAGTAGTGAACTACAGTTCCTTCTTAGAAACCCTCTACCCTCTCAGTATGTACAAACCTCTTGAGATGTCCTGCAATCGTATCTGTTTTTACTTCGTGTAACCCGAGTTTCCCAAACTTCGAATGCCTTTTTTAAGATACAATTCTGATTAATAAAATCAGCATTCTTGGAACACACTGTGGAAACACTACTATGAACAAAAAATGAGGCAAAGAGCCTGAGGAACAGTGGGATTCAGAAGGCTGGAAGAGAATATGTGTGTGTTCCAGGAAGGGGCAAAAGGGAGACTCCTGTGTCCTGATGTGTGGGGTCATGACATGGAAAGGGGGGCGTGGAAGGCCCAGACTATGTCGCTGTGTCATGTGAAGGCTGGTCCTGAAGGAAGGAGCACTGTCCCCTTTTTGAGGAGAACCTGACGCCTTGAGAATCCAGTTGTAGAAGAAGGGATGGAATTGAGAACATCTGGCCTTCCCTGTCTCCCTCTGGGGCCCTGGTGATCCCTTCCAACAGAACCTAAAAAGCCCACCGACGGGTTCTTCTGTGAAGCCCACAGCACCGGGGTAAAAGCCCGGATGCTGCGCCCACTGTCAGCCGGAGCCACCAGATGGCGCGCGGGGCCCGCAGTGCACGGCCAGCCTTGCGCTTGTCCCCGCGCTGGCCCTAGGCCTTGGGAAATGTGTTACTGTGTCTCCCCGACGTTTTTACGCTTTAGAAAGCTCGTCTTTAGAGACGCGTGTGAAACGCCATCCTGCACAGCTGTGCGCTTCCTGCCCTTCCCCTGCTGGGGACACGTCAGCGGCCTTTCCCCTGGTCTGAAAAGTCAGGAGTCTCTTCTCGCACGTTCGTTCTCACTCGCACTCCAGGCAGGGAGCGCTGAGCTTCCATTTTGAAAGCCACAGGCCTGGTGAGGAAAAAAAATCTCAGGGATTGTTTATTAGGGCAGCCACATTCCCGGTGTGAAAACAAGCCCCGCAGACACGCTGTTACTCCGGTATTCTGACTGCTAACACAGTGGGATGTAAGATTTTTACGTAATCCCAAACCTCAGCCCCGAAGAGTTAATGATGTTACTCATGCCACCGGGGCATGAAAGAAGGACTCGCAATTTTGGGTGGTTATTGCTTGCCCGGAGCGGTGGAATGAACCATAAGGCTGAAGGCCAAGGGACTCGGGCCACCCATGCGGTGAAATAATCCCCCAGAAATGCAGTGCCGGGAGTGGAAATGAAAGTAAAGAGAACAGTCATTCCAGGCACTCACTAAACAGGACTGATAGTCATTCAGCCTGAAGTTTGCTTGACTTCCAAACTGCAAATCTCAGATCTGGGGACGTATTCCACAGATACCAGGTAATGATAGAATTCAAGCAATTGGAACACTCTTCTTGTCAAGCTCTGGGTCTTATAAGCACTGGGCTCTGTTCTTATTTTCAGTTCCAATAGCAATGAATAATTAATAAGCTAGTTTTTGAATGGAAAGTACATTTCAATGGATGGGCAATGCTTTCAGAAGGGCCTCTGACAGTTACTGTTTATTTCCTTCTTTCTTTTTCTTTTTGAAGTAGGACCCTGGAAGTGAAGACAGACGCAATATTCAAATATATTATGGCCTACATTTTCGCCCCACCAGAGACTTGTGTGAATATAGAAAAGCAGAATCTAACATCTATCTTGGCACCTGCTGTACACCAGGCACTCTGTTCCACATTTTTATGTAAGTACTTTTTCATTTAATCCTCAAGGCAATGACATAGTACTTGGCATCGGGCCAGGTTTTCAGAGGAGGACCCCAGGCTCCTAGGAGGCTAAGCAACCTGCTCAAAGTCACACAGCTAGTAAACCTGAGAACCAGGAGTTGGAACCAGGTGTGTCTGACTTTGATTTTCCTTCACCCAGGCATTGCACAGACTCGTGGGACCTCACGGAGTCAGCAGGGATCTGGGAGGGCATTTAGATGAACACTCTACATAATGCATGAATCCCTTTTCCAGCATTCGCTGTAAGTTGAAAGCTAAACAAGTGTGAATGTGCTTGAAATCAAAAGCTGAAACCTAAAAAGAAGCAAGAGCAAGACTTTAGAATTCAGACATAGGGCCTAAAATAAATGTAACAGATTTTGTTTCTGTTTTCCCTAAAAATGGGAAATATATATATATATATATTTTAAGTCTGTGAGAGGACCATAGAAGAACCCAAGGAATTAGTCCAGACTATTGTCTGGACTCTTAGCCCAACTCTAAGGGGACTCATTGAAGGAAAATGACCAGGAAAATAAGGTACATGTTGGTGTTTCTGGGTGGGGTCTCTGTAAAAATATGTGTGCTGTGATTAAAAGAGATTCAAAGGAATGTTACTAACTCAACATACGGCCCCTGACAGGTCCCATATCTGTTGGTAGAAGGTACCCCTCTCCCGCAGTATTGGGGAATGGTAACTAAGTGGCCTGGGAGCAGGTGACCAGCCTCAGGCCACTCAGCAAGTGAGTAGCAGAACTAGAAATAGAGCTGAGGGCTGTGTGTCTCAGTTGTACCCGTGCTGCTTGTCCTTGCTACCTCACACATCTCTTGTCATGACTGGCTCTGTGTGAATTTGGTAAGGAAACCCAAAACCAGGTTTCAATTTTCATGACATACCGGAAACTTGGCCTCAGATCACGAAAAAGTTCACTATGGTTTGCGAACCTTTCGAGCCAACAGAGCCAGCTTTCTGCCGTGGGTCAGCCCCCGCCCATGCCAGAAGGGGTTGATGTGTTGGAGGGGGAACCAGGTATGATTCTGTTGTCTGAATATTGACATGTTCCGTGGTGTATGCTGGCCTGGAATGACACCTGGAAACTGGGAGCCTCCATAAATCCCAGCTGCTGTGGAGTCTCTCAGATCCAGGCAGGGAATAACTTGGGGAGAGGAAAGGAGGGAATGATTTAGGAGGTGTGCATATTCATTTGCAAATGAAGTTATGGAAGTTGCTAGTGAGATTTATATTGGTAATTAAGTGATAATGTCTGTGTAAAGCTGCTTGAGTTGGAATTCCTGTAAAATACTGAAGGGACTGAGGCCATTTGGAGAAACGTCTTATTGTTTAGTATTTTCAGAAACAATTTAGGTTTCTATAGTACCTCATATACTCCGACTAGTAACTCCTCAGGCCACTGGACTAGCCTATTTGTGCATCGCCCCAAGATTGTACATTTGTATGCAGAGCATAAATTAGATGATCACACACGAGCGCACACATGCACGCACACACACAGAGCTCAAGGTAGTGGGGGAAGGATAAGAAAATGTCCTTCAAATGGCACGGCCAGGTAGAGAGTGTTTTGTTTTGTTTTAAATCATTAAGATCCTCTATACAACCAACTTGAAATGATCTAGTTTAATTGATGGAATCAAGGGCATTAGGAAGGAAGCAGGTACGATGACAATCCAAAGACCTTGCAAGAATTCACATTTGATTTGGTATGTGAAAAAGTCAAGGCTCTCTTCCCTTGCTGGCCGGCAGTGGTGTGGCTGCGATATCCACCAGGCTGGGGAAAAGGGAGTAAAGGAGGAAATCAAGAGCCTTGCCCCAGTCCAAACTGGATAATCAGCCCTTGATTAATTAATAGCTGCCTCTTTTCTAAATATATTATTTGATATTGAGAGACAGAGAGAAAGAGACTTATCTACACATGTGCTATAATAAAGTGTATCACTTAAAAAGTAATGGTGCTATGGTTTTCTTATTTTCTCTTTTCCTTTAATGGTGGAAGTCTAAATATATATTCCACCCTAGAAATCGTGTCAGAAGTATACCTTATGCAAGAATTTACTATTTTGAACATTCAAGGTGCTGCTTGTTTGTGGGAAGTACTGACAAGCTCGGCTTCCACTCATACGTGCCCCCTTTCAGGGTTCTAAACTCCTCTTTCGATTCTTTCCATTTTATGAGCTAGGGCATGAGTGTGCGTCTGTCTGCAAGCTGGGAGACAAAGACGACACAGGACTGATTTTTAGACATATGTTGGACTTGATTCACTGAGAAAGGGTGAGCGCTGACCCTTTAGCATCTTCGGGACGGGTATCTGCAGCCAGCATCTGTCAACAGCCCTCGTAGCTCAGGGGACTCAATGAGGCCTGGAGGCATGGTGGTGGCCCATGGCAGGTGCTTGCTGTCCGGTTGGGAGAGAAAGCACCAAACAAGGGGCCCAGTCAGGAGCTCAGAGGGGCCACTTCTGTGTGTGATGACGCATGGAGGAAAGTTCAAAGGGAGGAGGTGTTCTTGCTGGGTCCTGAAGCAAGCCTACCACTAAGGTCAGGGGAGACAGGGGAGAGGCGTGGAGGAGTCCGAGTGCAGATGGGACACTGGGGCCTTGTCTGCAGTGAGAGGTCAGCCTGGACAGGTAAGTCAGAGAGGTCAAGGCCAAACTAAGGAATTCCAACTTATTAATTGACTCAAGAGGATACTTTATTGTCTCCAAAATATAAAAAGAAAATAGGTTAAATTAATGAATGTCTAATCCAAAGTCTGAAAGTGTAACACACTAACCTATCAACCATGACTGAACTCAGCTCTTATGTAGTTATCTATTAACATGGGAGGTGGGTGTTCTTGAACATGCTTGATGATATGCTGTTGGGGGTTGGGGTGGGGTGTGCCTCCAAAAGGAAGAGTGTCTGGCTCCAGGAAGGGAGTTCCCCGGGCCCTGAGGGAGGACAGCTGAGGGAATGGTGGTATTAGTGTCAAAAATGTAAAGGGAGAGAAAACTTGGGAACAGGGAAGATAAACATCGCTAAAGATTGGTGCTTAATCCTGAATGTTACAACACATACCCACTCTTTCTGGGGGGCCTTAGATTATGCCCTCTATTAATATCATAGATCTCCTAAGCCCAGATAACGTAATAGTCCACGTTGTCATGGACTCCCCTTTGCCATTTCCTGTTTGTCTTACTGTTTTCTTTTCTTTTCTTTCTTTTTTTTTTTTCGGAGATGAGGTCTCGCTCTGTCACCCAGGCTCGAGTGCAGTGGTGCGATCATAGCTCACTGCAGCCTTGAACTCTTGGGCTCAAGCGATCCTCCTGCCTCAGCTTCCTGAGTAGCTGGGATTACAGGCTCGAGCCACCGTGCACAGCCTATTGTTTTCTTGAGACTAAAGTGACAATGGAGATCTTGAAGGTGATGGACGTTTTGCCAAGGCCTGTTAACGAGACTATGAAGTGTATTTTGGAGATGGCTGCTTGCTAGGAGTTTCCAGAGATGAATTGAATTGTCATGGTATGTTTAGCATAATTATTAATACCTGCGAACCCTATCCATTTTCCTTCCCTTGTTTAGCTACTTCTGGCTCTTCCCAAAGGATGTTAGTTTTAAATTTACTACTGATGTCCAAGACTGAGGTTCAGGCCAAAAATCTTAGTCCTTGAAAGACTGTAAAGCAAAGTTACCTTTCAGAGTTTTCCAAAGACATATACCAGAGAACAGGAGGGAAAAAAATGTCAACCAGGCATTTGAACACACATTGCTAATGGCAACCATCCACTGAAAACTTACTGGGTAAATGACACTCCACTGTGTCCGTTTCACAATGGGATGAATGAACAATCAACTTAATCAATCACTGTAATTGTTGGCCCCTCTTCTTCACTCATCCCTCACCCCCATTGACCTTTTAGCGTCTTTATGCTCTGTTTTAGCAAGCTCGTCAAAGAGTTAAATATTAATATCTGCTTTTTACTAACCCCTCCCAAACTGACATTATTTTCCTTGATCTTTCTCCTATGCCTACAAGATTTCTTAATCTGTTCAATCCATAGCAAGAAAGAGGAGAGAAAGAGAGACAGAGAGAGAGAGATATCTGTGCACCTGCTCACCACTTACTGGCTTAGCCACCTGGCTAAATCACTGCCTCTCTCTGCTTCAGTTCTCTCCTCAATTAGATTTCATTCTCTGGAGCTATGTTATAGGTTGCATGGTGTCTTCCAACAAGATATGCTGAAGTCCTAACCTCAGAACTTGTCAATATGACCCTTATTTGGACATAGGGTCTTTGCAAACAAAATCAAGTCAAAATGAGGTCATGCTGGAGAAGGGAGGGTCCTTAATCCAATAGGAGTGTTGTACTAATTAAAGGAGAGACATAGGACACACACACAGGAGGGGAGAAGGCCATGGGATAACAGAGAGAGATTGAAGTGCTGCCGCTACAAGCCAAGGGATACAGGCATCACCAGAAGCTCGAAGAGGCAAGGAAAGGTGCTTCCCTGCAAGTTGGAGAGGGCGCATGGGCCTGCGAACACCTTGATCTCAGACTTCCAGTCTCCAGCACTGTAAGACAATCTGTTGTTTTAAGCCACTGAGTTTACAGTACTTTGTTACTGGCACTCCTAGGAAATGAAGACAGTGCTATGCTATGCGGGAGCAGTTGAAGACCCTGGGCTCTGAAATCAGATTTAAATTTGAATCAAGGTTCAATTACTTAGGAGTTGATGATTTAGGGCCAGTTTCTCACTGAGTCTCATTCCTTTGCTGAAACCTAAGTGGCCCATAAAAGGGGAACAATGAGACCAATCTTGCAGGACTATTACAAGAATGAAATGAGATAAGGTATGAATATTAGGAATGTTTTTTATAGAGAGGAACGAAAACTCCACATGTCTAGGTAAGAATGGGACTTTGATGTAAGAATTGTGGGATCTCGCAGAATCCAAGTGTGAGAACGCAGCTCGGCCACAGATCTGAACATGGGCAGCTCTTCTCCTTTCATCTCTGCCCCTCAAATATCTGAATGCCAGCTTTCTCCTCAGCCCCTCTTCTCCCCCTTCCTTTAGAACAGCTGCCTCTGCTTTTCCACTCTTGCAAACTTTGCCTCTTACAGCTTCAGCCACTAGAAAGAAACTAAACTGAGCCTCTTTTGGCTTCCAAATCCAAAAGTCCAATGGAAGGGACTTGATGTCCCATTAGGGGTGCTGAGGTTGCCCTCACCCTCACCCCAATCAGCTCTGCCCAGGGCACAGGGACGTATGTTCCCAAACGTGTTAAGAAAGGGATGTGTGATGGTCAAAATCACAGAAGACGATATGTGAAACCACTTGGAGAACTGTGGCAAATGTAAAGTAGCATCATTTCCCATTTTAATGCATCCCATCCTAATGGGGACCTTCCATCTTTCTGTGTCTTCCACTCCCTCAACCTTCCCCCAGGGCTCTTCTTCCCACTATTGCACCTAAATCCATCCCAGACTTCAAGTCCTTGTTCAGATCTCTCCTCCTTCCCATCAGCAGCCACACACATCTCTTCCTTTTTAAACTATTACCCTTAGAGTCGTTTTCTAGTAGTTTAGTCCTTAATTGTCTTCTAATTGGTCCTTGGCCTAGATCCTAAGCCGCCAGAGGGCAGGAAGCGTGCCTTTTTGTGTTTTTAGATCCCTGTGCCTTAGCGCATTTCCAGGCATCAGGAGGTGCTCAGCGGGCTGCGCTGGCCCCGTCCCAGCCTCCTGAGCTCTTTGCACGGCGCCCCCTGCAGGCGGCCTCCCCACTGACCTGGAACTCAGGAGAAGCTCCATGGTGAACACAGCAAAAGCTCTCAAGTCTGCACACCCAAAGATGTAGATTTAGATAGTGTTATTGCTACACAAGGTCTGAGGGCTCTGTCCCCCCAGAATACCTTGTGAGGTAACGAATTCCCCTAATTGCACCCCATTTCAACTCCAGGCTATTGCAGTTTCTGTCTCCTTAAGGTACCAGATCCCGGAAAGGTGCTAGTCCTACCTAAATCAGCGGGGGACGTGCTTGCGGCCTGTTTTCTACCTTCTTGTTGGCTTAGTCATACTCAGGAGCCTGGACAGGCCAGGTGGGTGCTCCCCTGGGCTGATGCCGACATGGGGGCACACTGGGAAATGTGACAGAGGATCATTATTACTAGGCAGCAAATTAAAGCCTTTATCAAGAAGAGACAAAGTCTTGACCAAGAAGAAAAGAGCACATCTCCAATTAAAGGAAAGAGACCAGCACAAAGCAAAAAAAAAAGCTAAACATAAAATACAAGATGTTCAGGCTTGCTAAAATTAAAATAGCTCCTTTCCAGATTCTTCTGTCAACAAATTCTAAATACGTTCATTGAAGCTGAACTTTTAGTCTCTCTCTCCCTCCCTTCCTCCCTCCCTTCACTTCTTCCTTCCTTCCTTCCCTCCTGTCCTCATTATTCCTGCCCTTGTTTGCCGTTTCCCTGAGCAGGAACATAAGGCTCCTAGTCCAGCTTTCAGCTACTGGAGAATGCTGGGAAAGAGATTCACGTGTTATTTAGAGGTTCATCTAAATAACTTCCCAGATCCTTCCCAACTCAGAGGTCCCGTGAGTCTATGAAATGCCTCAGTGAAAGAGAAAGAACACAGGTTCTGAAGTCAGACATACATGGTTCTAACTCCCAGCTCTCACATTTACTAGCTGTGTGACTTTGGGCAAGCTACTTAACCTCTCTGAGCCTAGGTTCCTCATCTGGGCCAATGCTAACTACTGAGTTATTGCCATGAGGATTAAATGAGAAACTGCTTATAAAACACAGAGCAAGGATGGAAATGGGAAAAAAGGTCCAAAAATCTGCTGCTAGGGAAGCCAGGGAGAGAAGCGAGTTCTGGTACCCAGAGGATTCAGCACTGTTGCTTAGGGAAGCTTCTTGGGCCAGTGCATTTCCCAGAGCCTGGCCCCGCTCTGTTCTCCTGGCCCTTTTGTGCCTCTGGAGTGTTGTGAATAACCCAGGTCTATACCTGGCACTTCCACCATGTCGTACTGTCCCTCTGAGGCTCCTGTCCCCACCCCACAGTGATTTCTCATGGGCTTTGCTGCCTCTAGCCTGGATCTATCCCACCCCTATTTGGACTTTCTGACCATTGTCCCTTTTTATTCACTTATGCATTCATTCTACAAAATATTTTTGTGTCCATCTGCCCGGTGATCCTGCTGTCGCCCTGCCAGCTCCCCAATAATGCCGCCCTCGGGCTTGTCCCTCCCTCCCTGGAGGCTGGCTGCACCCTGGGTTACCTTACCCCCTTGCCAGGAGCAAATTCTGACTCTTGGTCGATATTTGTTGGTTAAATAAACACATAGATAAAGGTTGTTTTTTTTTTTTTTAATTACCACCCTACTAGATCCCCAGCCCCCTTTCAGACGGATGCAATCCAAATTACTCTGCACCGTGATGAGTTCAACGCTGGCAGCTCGGTGATTGCGCATAAGCGAGGTTCCCAGCTCTCAGGCAGCCATTACTAGCACCTCTGTGAGTTTCTGATTTTCAAGTATCCCTGGGGCTTACAAATGCTAATGGTGGCGCTCTTTATATTACTGTAATAATACTTAGCACTCGTGTCCTGCTACATAAAATCAGTTCAAGTGTGCCCACACCCCCGGGAGGCAGCTCCCTTATTAGCACCCTTCTGCAAATGAGTACCCGAGAGGCACTGGGCTTTGGCTAAGGCCACTCTTGGCTTTGATCTGAAAGACCAGTTTCTTCTTTTAATTGTTTTTCTCTTTTTCTTTTTTAATTTTCATGGACACATAATAGTTGTACGTATTAATGGGGTACGTGTGATATCTTGATACAAGCATATAATGCATAATGGTCAAAATCTGGGTAATTGGGGTATTCATCACCTCAAACATCTGTCATGTCTTTGTGTTGAGAACATTCCAAATCTTCTCCCTCTGGCTATGTTGCAATATACAATAAATTTTTGTTAACTGTGGTCACCCTACTGTGCTATCAAACACAAGAACTTTTTCCTTCTAGCTAACTGTATGTTTGCACCCATTAACCTATACTTCTTCATAGTCCCTCCTCCCCACCGCCCTCCCCAGCCTCCGGTAACCACTATGCTACTCTCCTTCATGAGATCAGCTGTTTTTAGCTCCCATAGATGAGTGAGATCATGCAGTATTTGTCTTTCTCTGCATGGCTTTTTTCACTTAACACAATGTCCTCCAGGTTCATCCATGTTGTGGAAAATGACAGGATTTCTTTCTTTTTTAAGGCTGAGTAGTATTCCATTGCGTGTACGTACCACATTTTCTTTATCCATTCATCCGTTGATGGACACTTAGGTTGATTCCACATCTTGGCTATGGTGACTAGTGCTGCAATAAACATGAGAGTGCAGATATCTCTTTGACATACTGATTTCATTTTTTTTGGATATATACCCAGCAGTGGGATTACTGGATCATATGGTAGTTCTATTTTTAGCTTTTTAAGGCATCTCCATACTGTTCTCCATAGTGGTTGTACTAATTTACACTCCCACCAACAGTGCGCAAGGTTCCCTTTTCTCTGCATCTGCACCAGCATTTGTTATTTTCTGTCTTTTTGATAATAGCCATTTGAACTGGGGTGAGATGACGTCTTGTGAAATACCAATTTCGGACTGCTGTATTCTCAGGTGTATCATCCACTGACTACAGAAGCCCCTGCCCAGAGATGTATTTGCTCTCTTCTCACTGTGCAAACATACAGCACCTCCCTAGGACCCCCAGCCCATGGAAGGCCTGAGCAGACTGTCAGGAGGGCAGCTGCTCCTCTTTCTTCCCAGAGACAAACATCAAAACCATCATAAATACATGAAATTAGCCATGTAAATTGTGAAACATTAAGTTACAGTTCTATTGACCATGAAAATAGCAAGGTTTCCAACAATGTTGAAAAGTTAATGAACACCAGGAGCAGATGAACAGGATACCCCAGTGTTCCAGGTGAGGAGAAGCCCCAGGTAGGGTCACCCGGAATAGCCCAGAGCACCTGCAAAGTGGCAACCTCCCATCTGGCATACCCTGGGAGAAAATGTGGAACTCCACAGGCCCCGAAGCACCCTCCATAATGCTCCCCTCTCTACTACATGGGTTAAAGACAAAAAAAAAATTTCACTGATATGCACACATATCCCTAAATGCACCTATATAAGAATGGAGAGAGGGAGGGCTCTGTGAAACTCAAGAAATACAACTAGTCCTTCTTTCAGCTGCCCAAATGGTTTGTTGCATTCATTCCACGTTTCTCAAACTGGAGGCAGGTCCAGAAAGGTGTGGGGGCAGAGAAGGGTGAGGCGGCTCTGAGAGTATTCAAAGCCATGGACTAAACTCTGCACATTTTCTTGGAGTTTCAGTCTTACTTGTCGGTTAGTTTTCCTATGTTTTTCAAAAAACAGCATTTTTGTTTTGAAACAGATGGGTCCGGTATGGAGTGGAATGCAAATTTTCCATGAACTTCTAAGATCAAACATAAGGTTTCAAAAAAATTTCTTACTTCTGGCCAGAAAGATGTGTTTACATCTTCTCATTTCAGGGTTCCTAGGTGGCAGTTGGAAGACCACCACTGAATTAGTTTTCATGTCAAAGACACAGAGTCCCATCTTGATGGAGTGAGGTTCCCCAGGCGTGGCAGGTGACAGGTAGGCGGGGCGCGGGGGGGTACAGGTTGAGATGACGTCAGGGTCAAGCTTGGAACGGCCAAGTGGCAGCCCAGAGCTCCTCCCCAGGAAGAAAGGCCTCTTCCATCATGTGGCCTGTGGGTCTTAGCTCTTGGGCTGGGGGAGCAGACCCATGAAAGGCTGGGAGGTGAGTTCGTAGGGAAAGCTGGAGGAGAGATGGGGAGAGGAAAGGGGAAGGAGGCATGGAAGAAGAGAGTATAGAGAGGGAGCCCTCAGTTACCACAACAATAAATCTGTGAACAGTAATGCCCAAAGCCAATCCAGGCTTCAGAGCCATAGAATGGAGGCACTGAAAGGAACTAGAAAAATTCTAGTCCAATCTCCTCATTTTACACTTGGGAAAACTGAAGTCCAAAGCATTTAAGGGACTTGCAGGAGGTCACACACCTAATTAGTATACCAGAGTTATATTTTTAATATTAACATGATTATCAAGATACTAAATTTAAGTTGCAATGTATATCAGCATGACAGCTGAGCCAGAAAATCTTACTCTGCTGAAGTAAAACACATATGAAAAGATAATTGCAAAAAGGAACAAAATTAGTTTAAAAGCAAAAACATTAAAACCGTAATAAGAAAACAAAAGAGGGGTTACTAATCAGGTCAACATTTTGACCCAATGAGCAAATGAGTTTGTTTCCCCCAGATTAGTTTGCAGATTTCAAAGCTATTATTAATAGATGTAGTGCAAACTCTAAGTGTTTTTTGATCAAACAAGATTTAGGACTCCCGGTATAGTCCCTGAAAACATTTCGTGCTATTTTATGTAAAAACAGAAAAAAAAAAACAAAACCTTATGCCACTTGAATTTGCACTGCCTGACTTATTTGCCTAGAAACTGGAAACTTCACCTCATTACAAAGACTCAAGTTAGAGCTACAAAATGCCAAAACCAGAGTGCAGAACAAGCCATTCTGGAGAGGCAGCCTTCACAGTCGGGCAGGGCCTCTGACAGGAGGTCACCCCGCAAATTTTCCCCCATGTTTTTATGGTAAGGAGGACTGGGGACTGTTGCTCCGTGAACACGCATGCCGTGTTCTAACAAGGATCAGCTTAGCAGTCGCTCTAAGGTCGCCTCTGTCTTTGTGAAAAATCTCCAAATGGCAAAAACTAGGTGCTCAGTTTGACTGAACAACGAGAATGATGAAAGTTCCCATTCTGCAATTGCCTGCTAATTATTCCAGGGACATTCTTCCTGCCAATCTTTTATTAATTATCCAGGGGAAGTGATTCTGTAAAGCAACACACAGTGAAATGATTCATCTGACATAACTTCCTTCGTTTTTCATCCAATTGAAACAGTTCCAAAAGCCTCAACCAGCAATAAAATTGGGAGAAAACTAAACTGAATGTCCTCCAAACACACAGCCGTGTTCTGAGCTGTGTCCTGCAGCAGAAGCAGGGACCCAGGCGAAGGCAGTGGGTGAAGACCACGTACCTCCCCTCTCCCCAAATGTTTGTAATGAATAATGGATTCAGTGAAAAATTCTAATAAACGGCTGAATACATTTCCATAACTAATGACTGAAATTATGAGTAAGAACTCTGCAGAGTCTCAAATATATATTTCAAACACTATAAATTATAAAAGCTTAAGTTATAAATTTAAAAATATTACATAGGAAACTTTTAAAAACAAAATTTACTGTAATGTTGCCCAATTATACAAGTATTATCAATTCATGTTATCTTACTATAATATACACTTACAATATATTACATGTTATCTTAGCTATGGACATGTTATCTTACTATTTCTAATACTTTAGCTTTTTTTTTCTTTTTTCCTTCTTCCTTCTCTAACTTTATTTCCTTAAAAGTACATACCCATACATACATGTCTATATTTCTCTTTTTCTAATTTACTCCAATCAGTGGAACAACTAACTGTGAGCAGAGATAAATGCTAACAAAAGTATTCTTTTAAATACACAGACTGGATTCAAGGAAAAGACATGAGTGAAAGACAGTAAAGCTGTGCCCACACTACAGGACTAAAAATATACTGTCCCTTAACCACAGGCAGTTGCTGGGTACACTGAATTTCAGGAGCCTTTAGAAAAGATTTCATCAGTCATTCAAAGGCATGGATTTTAAATGCAATTACTGTGTATAATTAGCTGTTTCATCTTTGGTGTCAGTGAATTTGGAATTTAATCTCTGATTGCACAAAATAGAATACTAAGCAGCTTACTTGATAGACGGGCTGGTATTGTGTATTGGTGGCTGGAGAACATGGCCAAGTTCCTTATATCCACCACAGGACAAAGGGTGGAGGGAAAAGAATGGAAACATGGCACTGGCTCCTATTAGACTTTTAGGTGTCTTTAAACTCATAGTGAAGACACAGTTCACAAGTCATCTCTTCACTGAGATGGAGTTGATCTCCCCAACGGTAAGTGCAGCGTTTAACACCGGCTGGGCCACAACTACCCAACTGTCTCCATGTCTGCTTTCCTTATAGGATTATGAGCTCCTTGAGGGCGGGGATCATGTCTTATTAAACTTCGTGTTTTCACACAGAGCACTGTGCCTGGCCCATCACAGCGTTCAATAGATGAATGAATGAATGAGCGGCCAATTAAAATCTGCTAGGGGCCAGATTTACAAAAATAAGCAGTTTATTTAAATAGTTGCTTTCTATATCTCGAAAGAAAAACAAAACCTTATATTATATTAATTATATTAACTTATCAGTCCTCTTCTAAGGACTCAATCCTCAAATTCAAGTCACCAATAAGTGATTTGATAACAGAATTTTTAAATGTATGAATAAAGATAGGCCATCAAGTTCGAGTGCTGTTTCATGGATTGACACCTTAATTCTAGTTTTGGTTTATGACCTATGAAATTTATTTTTAGCCATTCCTGGAATATAAGCTCCCTAAGATCACCGTTTTAGTATCATCTGCCCGAACAATGCCTGGACCACAGAAGGTGCTCAATGAATACTTCTCAAGTGACTGAAGTCGTATCTGTGGCAACCACTGGGATAGAAGTTTGCTAATAAAAAATCGTGAGCTACTTCTTGTCTCCAGGAAAAATGTTCAAGGAACCCACCATGAAAGAGCATAGATATCATAGGCATAAAAAGATTGATGGTATTATTGCAATGATTTTAACCCTCTGAAGAGTAAAAGAAAACTCTAAAACCTGTAGAGAACATAAAACAAGAAAATTTTCCCTCAAAATATGTCCACGTATTCCCAAATAAAGTCTTTCCCTTGGTACCAGGGGAAATGCAGAGATGCATCTCAGAACATTGTGGCAGATCCCTCGCTCGCTCTGGGAGTCGGCTGGCCAAATCTAAAATTGCTTTGGTGAGTCAGAGGCAGGAGAGGCAAGGTTGCAGCCAATCGTAGAGAAATTGGGCTAGCAAACGAAAATGGTACCTCCCAGACCAGCCCCCTCCAGGCTGAACCAAAAGTATACGACTGTATGCAGAATGGCCGCCCCCACTGTGGGAATGGGGGACATGGCAAAAACACAAAGACCCCGCCGTGGTTTCTAAAGACTAGGGTTTCCATAGGTGATATGAAAGATTTGTAATTTCCATGCAAAGCTGTTTCCCAAACGGCTCATTCCGAAGCTTGGGAGAGAAAGATTGATTCCCAAACCAGCACACTCTCGGTTTTCACAATGGCAAAAGAGACACTGGGAAACAAAAAAAGGGAACGTTCCAGTTTTCCCTGTGCCCAGGCTTTCAGTTCCAGTCCCTTTGAGGGAAATGAAAGCTCTGGTTACAGAGTGAGTTGGCTTACCTGATCCTAAGTCCAGTGTCAGGGAGCCCAGAGCTCTGCCTCTGCGGCCACCTCTCCATGCACTAAAGACTCCTGGGGAGCTGGCGGGAGAGAGCGTAGACATGGCGTTTGTCAGCACACATAACTCACGCCTGTATGTCACTCACCCTGAATGTGCCTGTGTGTGTGCGCGCTTGTGCATGCACGTGTGTGCACACGTGCATATTTGTACATGTATATGTCTGTGTGTGTGTGTGTGTGCGTATGCATGCATGCTTGTGTGTGCGAGTGTAAGTACGGCAGCAGGACATGCAATGAGGAAGGAATATTTCCAGGGAGGAGAGGAGAGTCGAAGCCTAACTCCCGACAGTTGTTTGCTCTTCAGTCTGAGACAAATCCTTTAGCCTGTTAAGAATTTGGTTTTCATCTGTGAAAGCATGGTGATAAAAAACACTACCTTGGCTGCTTTTGCAGAGATCATTAAAGCACTCCCTAAGTGGCAATGTGCCATGAATACGCTAACCATTCTTACTTTGACGCTTCTTTTATCTTTTTTCGCCACAGCCATCTCCAGGGGTTAGGCTGCATGGTAGAGCCAGGTGCCCACAGCTAGGGCTAAAGGCCATTAAAAACAGACTTTTGGGCGCTCTGGCAAGGGCAAGCTGGCTCTAACCCTCACATGAGATTTATGTTGATCGGCAGCTCTGTCAGGGTCCGGGTGATTGGTGTTGTTTCCACCACCTAGTCTGCCCTGTCTATGGCTCCCCTTACTACTCAGCAAACTGACACAGTGATGATGCATGCATTCCCACCTGAACGCTGAAAAGATTTGTGTTTATAAATTGCCTTGAGAACTCTCTCTGAAAGCTGTTCCATAAGTGACAACAATAGCAATGACTAAGGTGTACTGGCTCCTTTTGTGCCAGGCACTTTGCCAAACACACTACAGACTTTATTTTATTTAATCCTCATGACATTCCTTAAAATAAATAGTATTATGTCCATTTTACAGAGGAGGAAACTGAGGCTTAGAGAAGATAAATTCTTGCCCAAGATCCCACAGCAATCGAGCAAAACCCAGAGGCTTTACTGACACTAAAATCCTTGCCCTGAGCCACCGTCACTACGCTCAGCCAGTTGTTCAGCATCCAGCCCACAGGAGACGCATGGAGGTTGGGGGAAGGGAAGAAATGAAGGACGAGAAAAAATCATTCTGGATGAGCAAGCCCTGCGGCAGAATTTCAAGTCCCTTTTCCACTTCCGTATATGTGCCTATTATTTCCCGCACCCGCCCCCCACAACCAGCTCCCATGGGAAAGGGAGTGAGAGTCTAGTTAAATGCTGTGCCCAGGGCGGTCCAGGTTCTCTGCCTCTGGCCCCTTGCTTGCCTGTCCAGTCCTTCCAGGAGACAAGTGCCACCTTGGGGACAGTCTTCCCTAGCCAGTCTAAGTGGAGTGCAGAGAAGAGAGCTCTCCTGTGGGCACCCAGCTGAGCAAGGGGAGTAGAGCTGTGCTCAGGTGACCCATCCTGGAGTCACACCCCATTCTTACTGCTCACTTCCATGCTGTACATGCCTAATGGTCCCAGAGCCTTACTGGACAGGGCATTGTGCCTGAGCAATAAGCCCACAGCCGGCCTCAGCCCAGCCCTGCCCTGGACACTTGCTGGTTGCTGAACTGAATGGGGCAAAGCCCAGTGCAGAGACGTGGGCTCTGGCCCCGGGTCTGACACCAACTTGGCCACACCCACAAAGTCACTCACTTAAATTCTCTGGACTTTGGATTTCTATTTTCCAAATGAAATGAGAAGCTTGGGTTTCACTACATCTCTAAACATTCCTTTCAGTTCCCAAACCCAGTGATTCTGACTCTCTCCCCTCCTGAGCAGCTGTTTCCATTCTGCCCAGGTTCATGGGAGAGGACCTTCTGCAGGGGCACTGGTCACAGATCTCCCGGGGACAGGGATGAGGTGGGGACGGGGGGTGGAGTGGAGTGGGGAATGAATTGTGGAACAGAAACAGGGATTGTTACAACAGCTGGTGGGGTAAGGAAGCAGTGGTCTTGGAAGCCACAGCCCAGAGGCAGATTCCCTGGCCACAAAACCCCCAAAGGACAAGACCTGAGGTCCCACCAACAGTTCTCCTTGGACTGTGGAGTATGGCTGCAAAGTTCAACTGGGGGGTAGTGGCTCTCTTCTCAATCACCTCTTGTGATCACTCATGATTAAGTGAATGTGATAACGTCTTCTCCTAACCGCCCCCAAAACCAAATGACTCCTCTCCATATTTAAGCTACTCAAACTATTGACTGTGATTAGCTGCTGTAGCAACTGTGGGACAAGCTGGGGGGGGGGGTTCCGCATAGGGGGACACGACTGAACTACCACGAGCTGCGCGGACTTGCAGAGAGAGAAGGGCGGTGGTGAGGCTTAGCCTCCATCTACCCACCTGTATGTGGTATTTTTCAACGTAAAATATGCCAAGATCAATGTGGAGATCAAGTTACTGGGACAGCAAATAAAGGTGTCGGGAAAACGAGGAAAGAGATTTCACGTGGGCAGGGGGTGACAGGTCTCGTATTTGTGGCTTGCAGCGAGCCATGGATGGGCACTCTTAGAGCGGGTCAGAGAGCAAGTCGTAAATGGGGCAAATTCCGGGTGGGTCTTTCAACCCGCCGTTTTGTTCCATGAATGTCACACTGCAGCAGGATAATTGGAGGGTTTGGGTAAGCTGGTGAGGGAATAAGAGCTTTTCCTAAGGATGATAAAAGCGAAGAGGCAGCTCTCAGCTCTAAGCTGGCTGCCCTGTTTCTTCAAAAATAGGTCCTCAAACATGGAGAAGCAGAAATCTAAACCTTCTTAAATCCCTTCTAATGTTTTGAATAGAACAAACACCTATTTCATGAAAGAAATACATTTTCAAAGATCATAGCAACAGGATACGCTAGCTGCTTGGTCACCTAAAGTGTTTTTGGAAAAGGAAAAGAGCTATTCAGCATTAAAGATTCAGGAATGTCTGTTGACATATTAAGGAAACAACCTCAGGGGACAGCTGACAAGGCTCCAAGAAGCATCACCAAGGGAACAGTGACGCAAACGCGTTCCGTTTTTACAGGCTGGCAGGCTGCCAGGCTCCCTCGCCTGACGGCTGATGTAATGCTAATCCCTATCTGGGTTAGCGTTGCTTAGATATCAACTCAAGCGGCTCACTCAGCTGCAATCAATAGCAGGCTCCTTTTATAGAAGATAGTAAAGAAAAAAATATATGTATATATAAAGAGAGAGAGATATAGATAACTCCAGATTCTGGTGTGCTGCAAACCTACACATTATGCAAAAAAATACATCATGCACTCAGGTGTCTTGATGCAGAGTAAATCCAGTTGTCTACAAAAGCTATTGCTATTTTTAAAGTATAACTAAGGAATATGCCTAATTCCCAGCTGAGCTAAATGATGATGGAAGAAAACAGAAGACATTAGGTGGGAATGTGAAAATAATGATCTTTTTCATTATTGAATAAATGGGCTGATTCCTTTTAAACCTATGCGTACAATATCACTTTTTAAGAACTTTCTTCAAGACCGCTGCTTTTCAGTTATTTGAGAATAAATAAAAAGAATAATAATTATGCAAATTTTAATCAGTCTTGGATTGCATGCTTATGTGAAGTGTCCTCTCTAATGTGTTGAGGGGGCCACCTTTCACTTTCTCTCTCAGGCCTAGCAATTTTAACTGTCTAAGAGCAATAAAAAAGAACCCATCTTAAAAATTCACTTCAATTATGCATGTTCTTACTTATTTACTAAATTATACTTAGATGGAAGGAACCTATGTTGTCCTACACAGAAGACCAATAGCAAATACATTGTTGGTTCCAAGGCCTTCAAAGTGTAAACAATCAATTTAAAAAAACAAAAAAAGTAGGAGAGGGGGAATGAGCACCAACAGAGATAGCAGAGTTATTTTATTAACAATAAAATAAGGGTAATGGCGATGACATAGGCCAATAGATGCTTGAATGAAGCCTGCAAAGATGGCATCACAGAGAGAAATGTTTTGCATGTATATAGCACTGCTCATTGAAGGTAGATTTGTTTTGTTTTGTTTTGTTTTGTTTCCAACCTGTGGAAAGTTTAAAGATAAGCTTCATGGGTTTCATAAATCACCTGAATTTATGTGAAAAGTTTACGGTCATGTACATATTTTTGTGTGTTGCAGGAGGGCTCATAGATTTCATTAGATTCTCAAAGGGATCCAAGAGTTCCCATCCTTAGGGTAAAAGTGATGAATGTTAAGGAGTTAAAAATCCTTTAGGAATTTGATCTCGATTATCCTCCACCTCCCAGTGAGATCATTTATTTACAGGTAGAGAAAGTGGGAAATTGAGAGGCTATGTTGCTTGCCCAAGGTCAATGAAGCAGCCAGTCTATTATTATCTAGGCCAGGAGATCCAACAGCCTCCTTGCATGAGTTTCCATGGCATGTCCACTTGGAACATCCCATTAGAACAGTGCTCATAAGAGGAGGGTCAGAGAAGCTTGGGGTGCCTGCTGATGAGTAGATTTCAACTCAACAGATATACTTTGCCTTCCTGCATCTCCCATGCCCACCCACCCTGCCTTCCCCTCCCCACCTCCTGCTGCCCAGTCAGTCTCCTTCCACAGGCCAAGGCAGAGCAGAACACTCAACTGCAGTATTTCAGCGTTTTAATAGTCTCCTGTAAGAATGTAATTTTAGTGTCACCTTTCTTTCATAAACAAGGTTCACTTCAGAATTGTGAAACACTTTGTATCTGGAAGAAACGGTACAGAACAGGAACTGAGAGCACACAGATATGAAGGAACTTCCAAGCATCGGAGAGATTCGGATGCTAATTCGGTCCTCCAGACTCTAGCCTTGTCTGTTCTGCATTGGCTTTCATCCGCTCAGCCTGGTGAATAGAGTCATGCATTCTCCGCGTCCAGATCCGTGTGCCTGGGGCAGAGGCTAGTAAGGGCTGGCATAGGAGAGTCCATTCCAGCTTCAAGCAGGGAGTTGAGGGAAAAGTGTGGGCTAGAAGGCATGAAAGTGAGAATTTCATCACTTTTTTGAAGCAATAGTGTTTGATGTCATTTTTGTGGTTGTAAAATAATATTTGTTCATTGTAGAAATTTGGGGGGGGGGAATAGCGAAAAGAAGAGGAAGAAAACAAAATACCTGAAATCCCATATCTTCGAGATATCATCCTCAATAAACAAATACCTTAGTTATCAGGACTGAGCTCTTCTCTTTCCGTGACTCTGAAGAAGTTACAAACTCTTGGTTTCTTTTTGAGGAAAGTATGAATGATTAAACCTTTTTTGCCTGCCTCACAGGGTGGTTACATAGCTCAGATAAAATTATGGATTTGAAATTACTTGTAAATCACACAGATCTATATTTCAAATATAAGAGATTGTCCTTAAAGATTGTTTTGCCTGATCATATTCACAGCTACTAAACTACCCCCTTAAAAACATGGCTTCCCATGCTAACTCCTGCTTTAGAATTTACTGTGGCTCCCCACAGCCTGTAATTTAAATCAGAGCATCCCTGGTCAAAGACTTCTAGGTGCTTTCTCAATGTAGAATTTGATCTTGTATTTGATGCTGCAAACCATGCGTCTCATTGATCTTTGACATAAACTCCACTACGTCCAAATAAATCTTAACATCATTGGCACACATATTGCTTGTTTTATATTCTGGAACTTTCTATATGCTTTCCCTCATATATGACATTTCAGCCCACCTCAAAATGCAGATCACTTTTAATGCCTCATTTAATATCATTTCTATCAAAAGGCAGCATGCCAGGGGAAATTCAGAGCTGGTTTTATACATGATAATTACATGACATGTCACTTAAATTTACACCCATCTTCTGATTTTTCTTTTGCAAACTTTTGTCTTCCTTCTCTCTTTTTCTAAAATGGTTAAAAAAATGGATTTTGTAAAACATTGGACATGAATGTCATTTGTTGTGTATGAATTTGCTAAGAAATAGGGTGTACCACAGCTGTTATTTTTTCCACATAGCCTACTCAATCTGTCATGCATTTACTGTGTTTTATAAATATGTGGCATATTTGGAAATATATTGTTCACATATCTTGCATGTTTTCCATTCAAGGCATGCTAAAAATATACTATCGGTTTGTCAACATGGCTTTCCAAAACAACAAGAACCCTTCATTTGAAAATTCCAAGAAAGTCCATAGTTCGGACCAAGCAGTTATTACACTTGCTGTTTCTTATTTTGCCATGTGTACATCCCTGTCTCGTGTGTAAGTTGTATATTGAGCATCTCAGATAAAAAATATCAGACGTGTGGCTCAAAGGCAATGTGGTTCGCTCAAATTGCTTCATGTTCTAGAATGCAGGTTTAACTCAGTGCAGGAATACAAGAGAAAGAATTCGATTTGTCTCACGAGGAAATGTTCTTTCTGACGAGTCAGCAACATCACTGTGAGATAGTGCAATTGGGGTGTTTCCATGAACCTAAAGCTTTCACATGTGCAAATCATAAACGGAGCAGGCTTCCATGTTATTAAAAGTGCTTGTTTTCTTTTCGTGGAAATGACAACAGCCCTGGGTGGATATTTAAATAATGGAGTTTCCTGGAGAATTTAGAATCCAGGCAGAGCTTTGTGTCTATAATGGCAGCTTGGAGTAGGAGATGTGGAAAGTAGAATCTAAATATCAGTTTTTTAAAAAACAAACTTACTTGTCCTTTCTAAGTCAAAAGAACAAAGCAATGATTGAACGAGGAAAATGAGCCGTTGTCCTCCAATTCTTTGATTTTTAAATTATCTTCATTTTTATAAAGTACATCTGTCAGTTTCTTTTAAGTCAGGGGAAAATTATCCTAAGACATCCATAGTGTAGATCTCATATTTTCAACGGAAATAACCATTGCAATGATAGCCACTATTTTTACGCTATTATTATTTATTACATGTTTATTTCCCACATTAATCTGATCTTAACACATTATCAGCCGAGTCTCTCCTGGCAGGAGGGAAGCCTGCTCGGTGGGCGGCAGACGTGCAAAGCTGTCTCCTCAGCCCAGACCGTCGCTGCGTTCCCTCTTTGCAGCTGCACGCTCGGGCTAACTAAGAGGGAATTCTCACATGACCGAGGGTGGCCCCAGACTTCCCACTATCGCACTTCCTTTGTGTTCCTTGCAGAGACACACGGAGGACTATGGAAACCAGCTGTGGAGGCTGTTCCAGAGATTTTTGACCCAGAACTCAACTTTGGGGTAAAACTTCGAAGGACATTGGAAAGGTCTCTCTTTCCCTGCTAATATGTGCACAGAAAATGCAATTTCCCATCTTAATGGGAGAGACTTGGGCTATCTCTCAAGGTCTTACTGGTGATCATTAGGAAAAAAAAAAAAAAAACCTTCTCTTGGTTATGTGATCGTGTGTTCACCTTGTGAGATAGCAGCGTATTATTAGCTACTAGCTCCTTAGCAGTCTGCAACAGGAGAATACGACCTTTTTACTCACAGTTTGCTCTTCCCAAGCCCTCTTAGCCCATCACCTCATTTTGCCGGCTCAGCAGCCCTGCAAGGGAAGGCAAGGACTATTTCCCCACTTCCCAGATGGGAAAAGGTCATCCAGCTTTGATAGGAGGAACTAGATGCCCCAGTTCATTTTCTTTCTTTTAACCCACGTGCTCTTTTGATTGTTACATATCCACGCTTCCCTCTGTGCCAACCCATTAAGACCTATTAATAAGGGGGAAAAAAGTGTGTTCTGCAAGAAAATTTGTGTCTTAAAAATACTAACTCATTTCCAGTCACTAAATTCTCCATGTCCATCAACTATTTTTCCATTGTGTGCCTATGGCTCTGCTAAGCAGAATGACAGGAAAAGAAAAAATACCCAAGACAACCTTCCTATCCACAAGTAGCTTATTGTGGTTGGCAGAATTCTAAGATGACCTCCAACGCCCCAAACTTGTGTATAATCCTTTCCCCTCGAGTGTGAGCAGGACCTTAATTTGCTTCCAACCAATAGTATGTGGCAAAGGTGATGGGATATAGCTCCTGTGATTATGTTACGTTATAAGGCAAAGGTGAAGGGATTTTGCAGATGTAATTAAGATTTCTAATGAGTTGACTGTAAGCTAATCAAAAGAGAGTTTATTGTGGGTGGGTCAGACACTCAAAGCAGCAGATTCTCTCTCTCCCTTTTTGGCCTTGAAAAAGCAAGCTACAATGAGACCTATAGATTCCAGGAAATGAATTCTACCCTGTGAGCTTAGAAGAGGACCCTAAGCCTCAGATGAGACCCCAGCCCCAGCTGACAAGGTTGATTGAGTCTTGTGAGAGATCCCGAGCAGGGGACCCAGCTAACTTAACACTTATGACTTAGGAAGGAATAGCCATGCAACCTAATTTAGCAAGTGTCTGTAAGAATCTAAGATTTGTAAAAAAAAAAAAAAGTGAAAAAGAAAAATTTAGTTTCGTGGAGTATTACATAAAAAAGATGGAAAGGTGATATGTCACACTAATAACTATGCCATAGTAATAAAACCAGTCTTGCCATTTAGAAACAATGGTGACGGCTATGCTTTCTTCCTTTTTCTTTTCTTGTCACACACACAGTTGCTTAACCAACTGCGAATAGGAAGGTCCTCTCGCTAACACCAGCAATCACATTTAGACACATCAGATAGCTATTCCAAGAAGGCATTTTTAATTTCTTTCACAGTTAGAGCTGTCACCTTGGACAGAAAGAGGTAGGTTCTGTGCAAAACCACAGGAAAAGCTTTCTCTAGAACGCTGGAATTCAAGAGGTACCCATGCTCTTTCTAAGCACACAGGCTCTCCAAAGCAGTGCCGAAAACAGCTCCTGGCACTTAGTGGGAACACAGCAAGCACATAGTAGGCACTTAGCAAATATGAGATATACGAAAGTGGCATCAGCTCTTGAAAATACTCTTCGCTTTAAAATGTCAGATGAAATGGTCAGTCTTAAATATTTATTAGTGGATTTGACCTAAAAGCTTAAATGTTAGCGATCCTTTCTAACATTAACTTTATTAACAAAAGTGTGAGATTTTCCCATAGCTTCCCTGTAGCTGTTGTGATAGCTAGCCGACAGGATGAGATGGGGGAAGGACAGGAGAGAGCTCATTCGGGACAATACAAAAGCCCTGGCCAGGAAGACACTGTCTCAGGCCTGCTCTGAAGACGTTACAATACACCTGGGAAGACAAAGCAGGTAAAATAATGTAGCACACAATGGAGTTCACAGGTAGAGAAGAACAGAGAACGTGTGTTTCTGTGGGTACCCCCCAGGGAGCCCATTTTGACAGCAAATTCAGGAATAGTGTGATTGAAACAGGAGGGTGGTAGGAAGACAATAGGCCAAGGCCTGTTCCGTGGCTGTGTGGCACCCTCACAGGACTGCTAAAAACAGGCCCCGCCACTACTAGCTGTGTGAACTTGGCCAGGTCACTTAACCCACCCATGTCTTGGTTCTGTCAGGTGAAAAACAGGAGTAGTTCTAGCGCCTACCTTTCAGGTTACTTCGAGGATTCAACAAGATAACACACATGGCATGCCGTGAGGTGAAGGGTGCGCGGTGAATATTTGTGATTATTATTCACAGAGATAAAGGACAAAAAGCTCAATAACATGAGTGACTGCCTGGATGTTACACCATCTGGGGAATGCTTCACAACTTGACTCTTATTCTGGAAAATTCTACGTGCATCTTTGGGACTGCACGCACATCAGCGCCAACTAACTACTCTTAATGGGGAGACTGGAGTGCTGGGCGGGGATGGCCCCCGTGCTGTGGATGAGCCACTGGCTGTTGTCACTGTAGGCACGGCAGCGGAGGCGGCCAGGCCTTCTCCACTCCTACCTTTCCTCCTGTCAGCCCTGCTCCCAGGCTCCGTCTGCACCTTATGGCTGCCCCACAGTGGCCTTCTGTGCCCCTTTTTGTTCAGTGCTTCCTCGGTGGCTAGGACTCACCCTGATTTGAAAGCTCCTGACCTGTTCTTGGCAGCCTTAAGCACAGAAGTCACAGCGGGGCCAGGCTCGATGGCCAGTAGGGTACTGTGCTTAGTGGGGAAATCGAGAGGTGGCTTCCTCCAAACAGAGGAAGGAAAAAGGCCCTTGAACCAACCTGAATTTAAAATCCAGAAATTGTGGCCACCGGGAGGAAAACAACAGTAACAAGCTGGCCAGGAGGACGGACAGGGTGGGAGCGAGTGCGGTTGGCCGTGCACATGTGGTGTCTGAGCCGGACCGAGACCTTCGAGGGAGGGGAGAAAATCCTTTTTGGCTGACTCTCCTGACTCTGCGTTTCCTACAATTCTACAACAAAGATCCAGGAACATGAGAAAAGGAAACTGAGAAAATGTGTCCTGTGATCCAAATTTAAGCCAAGAACAGGACAGACGATGTGAGCCAAATAGAAATGAGGCCAAGAGCGCTTTCTTGGGGCCCAAGCTTTTTTTTTTTTTTTTTTCAAATGCCCAAACCTGTTTAACTGCTTAGTGTAAACTCCAGTTCTAGGATACAGTTCACTATGGGAGAAGAAATTTAATTAGCCCTGGCGACCTTACCTTCTTTCTTAGGTCAGTATAGCCAAATGGCACATAAATAGTGATTGCTACCACCAACTGATTCCTGAAAGGAGAGAGAGACAGAGAAAGACAAAGGGAGAGGCAGAGAGAGAAACAGAGACAGAAAGATGGGGAGGGAGTGACACACTTTAATTAAGAATTGTACGGAGAAGTCATCCTACATCAGCTGCAGAAAGCAGCAGTCGCTTCTCGTTGCCCACCCTGATAAATTTCCGGATTATGTTATGTATGTGCATCGACTACTTTGACCCAAACTCTCTGCATCCTGTTTACAGTAATGTAAGTGATCAAATTTCTATAATTAGGACCTGAAAGATAGTAATTAATCACAACCTGCATTCCTATCTCGCTTTAGAGTTCCCAAAGCAGTTGCATAATTATCATTCCGTTTGGTTCCTCATGACTGTGCTGGGAGAGAAGTGTTCCTTTCCCCATGTTAGAAGTGAGGACACAAAGTTACAAGTGTCCAAGCCAGAACTTGATGCCAAATCCCATGACCTTTCTGCTGTACTGGGCTCCACCACACCCTGGGAGGATGGTGACCTGCAAACATTGCCTTTCTCCCAATGCAGAGGGAAACTGAGGCATGAGCTGGAGTAACAACTTGATGGAATAGCACAGCTGAGACCATTAGCTCTTAGTTAGAACACCTCTGAGTTTCAGTTTACCAAAATCGACGCTATTATCTAAGACAAAAAAGACCTCCAGAAAAGAGGGGTGGAGAAGTGACCTTATAGTCATGAGAAAGGCTGTGTGTCAAGACAGCGTACCACCTAGTGGGAATTGGGAGGATTTAGCTCTACTTTTTGTCTCTTATGCGCTAATATGATTATCTCATATTAGCTGTTATGTTTGTGCTATGAATAATGTCATTCCAGGGCTTCTGGGGAAGAGGAGTCGAGCTCCAGGCCCTTCGAAAACAACCCTGGGCAGAGTCTGAGTAATGTGGTAGATCTGAATCACCAGAAAAAGACAAGTCTCAATTTGGAATCAGAAGACACATGATGCAAACCTTTGTAAGGCCTGGAAAGGAGGGAAGCACAGGCAGAACCGGGATCTGAGGGGGAGGACTGGCTGTCTCTGTCCTGCCCACTCTCCCTTTGACCTGCTTGGCACGCTCTTCTGGGCCCACCCTCTGCTTGCAAAATTGCCCGAGTGGTTGACAGTCCGCTAGACTGTGAGCCAGAACCCAGGACTTCATGGTAAGCAAGCCTCCTAACAGGGGTACAGTCTCAGGCACAGAAAGGGCAGTTCTGCTCAAGAGTTCCTTTCTGATCTGAGCAGAATCCGTCAGCAAGGCCAAAGCCCCAGTGGCTGGACATGCACAGGGCACATATGTTTTTCCCCTTCCAAGCTCTTTTGTTGCGTTTTATTGTTTTTCCTACCTAGATATTAGGCTGTCTCCATGATGCGAAACATCCTTCCTTTCTAGAATTTCCAGGAAGCATTGTTGCCTCCCACATGTTAGATTGAATGTAATTCAAACCAAAGTTTGAGGCTATTTCTCCTAATTCAGGAAAAGTTGTGAGCTTGGCAACCCAAATGGAAAAACACACACACACAAAAAAAATGGTAGTGGATTTTTTGGGTGTTTTTCTCATTTTGGTTGTGTGTATGTTTCATAAAGCGTATAGGAGAATTAAGCTCAAAAAGCAACTGCTTGGAGAGATAGAAACTCTTGTAATTCATGTTGTGCATAATGGATTTGGCAGGCCCAAGCACAGAAATTTCCAGAAGTGTTTGCGTGGCAGCAGTTCTTAGCCAATTCACATTTTTTAGCTGTCCTGGCCAGCTGCCCAGCCTGCAGAAAAAGTCTTGTATCTCCGCAAGTTTGGCTGGCCTCACTGACGAGTTTCCAAACTGCATGGCAACATTGGATGAGCTTATTTTCAAGTGCCAAAAAAACTCCTGCTACTTATATTGTTACTAAATACCAGATGTGCTTAATAAAGAACGAGCGGAGCCAAACCTAGGGTAATCAAATAACCTATCATTAACATTTTCTAAAAACAAAAAATGCAATTGGAACACCAGATTACTGTTTTTCTTTGTTTGCTTTACGCCCTATTACTGGAACCCCTAGGGTGAGGCGAACAGGACACAGGCGGGGAGGCCGGCTCTGAAGACGCTGTTTACAATCACACCCCTGCACATCTGAAATATGTGTGAGAAAGTCAAGGCCTGTACAGATTTCCTCTGGGCTCTGCACCCGCTCCCCTCCCGCCCTCCAGGGGAGGGACGCTGCAGGCGAAGGCTCTCATAGGGCTGCACAGCCCTGAAAGGCTGAGAAGCACTGGAATCCGACCTTGAAGGAGAGAAATGCAGAAGGAGACAGGAGGGTTAGCTTTGGGGACTTGGTAAATCAGAGAATAGGCAAGAGTTGGAAGCTGCTGTTGCTGCCGCTGCTGGGAAAATGCATCAAGATTCTGAAATGCTCGAAGAGACAAGAGGCTGCTGCGTGGCTTTGTTGGAGGCCCCGGCTGGGCTTCGCTTGGTAGATCTTGAAGTATTTAATGCACAAATCTCCAATTCCATGTATTCCCCTCTTGGCTTTAATTATTTATTTATTTTTGTAAATGTTCTGGGAATGCAATGGTGTAAAACATAGCTGGCAGATTCTCTCCCCTTGCTCCCTTCAAGGTCATTCTTGCCATTTGGGACCCACACCCCCATTCCCCAGGGACTTGCTTCTCCAAAACCTCTATGCCTCCCGCCTCTTGAGCCCCTTCTTCCCCCCGCACTCACAGCCTGAGGGTGAAAACAACGTCTTTCTTTCCCCAACGTTGGTGGGTGACCCTGGCAGATAGTGAGCACGTGTGTCGGGGGTGATTGGAGAGAGAGAGATGGCACATTGCAAAACGAAATGTCACAGCCAGAGATGGGGGCCTGCAATCAGACATCTGAGTCAGTAACTCTTCCGAAACTATTTATCTGCTTTAAGACAACTACGAGCAAATAAAGGAATAAGTGACTCAACACTCGGAGAGTTGTTTTAAGAAACCTACTACTAAAAATGTATTATAACCCAACTGTGCCTTCAACGCCATTGCGGCAAGCCAAACTCGGAGCGAGAAGATGCATGGCGTTTCTCCGCTGTGTGGAGCCGCCAGGGTGGGGGATAAACCATGAGCTTGGTCTAATTAGCAATGAAATGCTTTGAAATTGGTTGACTTAGTAAAATAATGTGCAGCTGATGTCTCCCATACCTTTTGAACTTTCCGCCTAACCATAGTCACATGTGTTTTACGCATCTGAAGCATTTCTGAAAAGTCCGACGTAAAGCCACGTGCAAAACGGAATTATGTTTTAAATGTTCTAGAGATGCTCCTGACATAGAGGAATGAAGAAACCATGGAGAAAGTCAGTACCCACCCCTGATTCCCCTCTGTTCGGGTTGGACGCCTCACCCCTCCACGTGCAAGGCCAAGCCTTGGAGCAGGTCAGCATCCGCTGCCCCTCACTTTCACTGTGGAGCCACTCAGAGGAAAGGGCTGGTCCCCCAGAAGGGTCAAGGCAGGGCTGTTTTGTTCTCTAGCAGCAAAGCAGAGAATGCTAGAGGAAACCACCCAAGCGACAAGCTCTGCAGAGGGCAACTGAAGCCTGAGTCTAAAAACAAAAGTGGAGGCGCCCATCTCCTTGGAGCTGTTTATATTGCATAACTCAAATAAACACACAGCTCAGGAACAGTTCCCTTGGCAAGGGCCAGGACCACAAGAGGCAGACAAAGGGCGTCTCCTTCAGCCACCCTGGTCAGAAATGGCTTTTTAAAAACAACAATAATAATAATACTCGGTGATGCAAGTACCATTCAGCAGGATATCCTGAATAAATTAAAGAGGAGTGATTCTAATTAGGAGTTGTAAGGTCCCTTTATTTTCTCTAGCTGAGGAAGTAAATCCTAATCAGAGCACCCGAAAAGAACAAAATTGCCACCAGAAGGGCTATTGTCCTTTGCAAAGTAGGGAAGTGAAGTACTTCCAGTGGATTTTCTCAACACTAGAAGCCGCTGTGAAGTCAGGCCAGGGTGCAGTGGCAATGGAGAGGCGGCTTTCTGTGACTTCAGCCCCTTCTCGGCCCAGGGCCACGCCGGGGGCCCCCAGCCTTGCGGGGAGCATCAGGCTGTTTACATGGAGTCTAGGTGAAGAATTAAACGAGCGCAGGCTCACAGGCTGAAAGTCTGAACAAGATCAGAGTCCTGAAATTGAGAGCAGACGAGAACCTACTGAAACCTTTTTCATCAGTACCCTGCAGTCTCTGGGGACAGCAACCCCTATCATATGCCAGGGGACAAGAATAGAAATAAAAATTGAGAACACAACCCTTAGCACGGGCTGACGGTACTAGCTGCCAACAGTTGCCCCATTAATAGGCTATGGGGACATGCTAGGGAACATTTTCTCTACGAGGCTTAAAAATATATCTTTCTTCAAAGCCAGCCCGGGCAGTTAGATGGGAGGAAGAAGCCTTCTTTCTCCGTGCTGACTGGGTGCTAACTCATTCTGTGATTTGCTGCAGATCACTGACCCCTCTGTGCCTGCATGTGCCATGTGAGAGTGACTGAGACCCTGTCCCTTAGCAAGTTAATGTCTTAGACAATTCCTCGATGAAAGCCACGCTCTGGAATCATCCCCCTCAGCGTGTTTGCTGGGTGCCCAGGGGGCCAAGGATGAAAGACAACAGGGGCTAAGGGTAATGCTTTACTGCCGAGGGCTCTGACTCTTCTCACTCCACGGATGTGTCCCTGAAGACGTTTGTCTCTGGTTTCCTTATTCTCAAAAGGAAGACAACGCCTCCCCGCCCTCTAAGAATGTTCGGGAGTAATAGCTAACAGAAGTCGCTTGAAAGGACTTGGCAAATCAAGTTTAGGTTCAAGTGCTGAATGATTCCCTCCCTCCCACTACCCTGCCTAATGCATTACCTACGCGCTCCCCTTTAAAATGCTCTGTTGACAGACTTCCCTATGGGGTGTGGAGCTGGTCTGGACAGAAGAGGTCCCAGGCTCCTCCGGAGAAGTTCACTTTGCAGGAACCACTGAAATAAATCCTTACGTGTCCAAACATATGTTCTGGGTAGAAAACAACAGGAGCTGAGCTGGAAGGCTGAGGTTGCCAGGACCCGCCCGTGGGCACCCGGGGTTTGGCACCCCTTCTCCAGGGGGAAACGAAAGTGAACCGATCAACGTGGCAGGGGGAGGTCAACTTCAAGTCTGCCGCAGTGAAACCCTGGGGACTTCCCTCTTAAAAAACAACTGGGACAGCGTGACAGCTGTTTAAGGATGCCAAAGAAAAGGGTCCCGGGGGAAACGTCCCCAGGGACTGCTCTGCTTACAAGAGTCTGTTCTGAGTGACACAAAAGATAGAAGGCGGGGATGGGGCAAGCCAGACCCAGGTGAATGCTCTAATTAGCGACTCGACACAGACATAAGGTCTAGCGGTGACAATGACAATGATAATAATAATGGCAGTGATTATCACTGTTGTCATTGGGGTCTCCTAAACAGCAGACTGCCCTTAAGCTGCGGTCCCTCTAAGAACCTCTCCTGTGACAAGTGTACCACGTTGCAATCCTCACACAGCCCCCTCAGTTGTTCCATTGGACGTCTTTATAAACAAAAACACAAATCAGGTTTTATGGTTGCCAGAGAAATATTCGAAACTGCTTTAAAATCTGGTTTCATTATGTGAGTTGTGATTACTCATGACAAATGGATGGTGGGACATCACAACGACAGGAAAGATGGGCACAGAAATCTCCGCCTGGAGATGTGACATGCTGGAGGTGAAGACAGATTGCATCTGCGCGGCGGCCGCCGTCTCTGAAACGGGCTGGGAAAATTCCTTTTATGGAATTCACTGGACTTAGAACCCAAAGACCTGGATTTCATTCTCGGCTTAACCACTTCTCACAGCGTTAACTGGGTCATGTTAGTTAACCTGTCTAGGACTTAACGGCCTCCCCTCTAAACTAGAGCTAGGGATGCCCACCTGTCAGGGCGGTGAGGGCGGTCCAACGAGGCACCTTGCCCCCAGCAGCATGATAAATGTTAGCTACAACAAGAAAGTCTGAATCTCTATGGCTTCTCACTTCCCAGAGCATTAACCCTCACTATCAGGTGGCAGGTGGGGTGTCCCAGAGACCTCCTAACTTCCCCCCAAGAGCACAGGCACAGACATAGGAAGTCAGCCTGCCTACCTCCCTGAGAGCTGGCAACAGAGCGGGGAACAGGGCGTGCACACAGCCCCTCCGATCCGCAGCACAGGCTGCCGGCTCTTAGGGCCTCTTTAGCAGCTCACGCCAGTTGACAGATTTGCTGCCATTTTCTCCTGGGCCTCAGTGGCTCCCCCGCTTCCAAGGGACACTCTTCATGCCCCTGGGGTACCACCCAGGGAACAGAAGGCCCAGAGACAGCGTGAACAGGGAGTAACAAGGGCACCAGGGAGAAGAAGGCTCGTTATATTCTTTCTAGATGAATCTCCAAGCTGCAGCAGCCCCGGGCGAGTCCCAGGCCTGCAGCAAACCTGTCCGCTTTGGGGCTGTCTGAACATGCTGTTTGGAAAGTCAAGATCTTCAGTGTAAACTTTGTTCTCCCTTCCCTTTCTTCGGGGATTCGCAGATGGAGTTCTTTGCGCTCCTTCCTCTCCAAGTCTCTTTGGTGCTGAAATCTGAGGTCACACACCCCGGAACACGACATCCCTGTCAGAACAAGCCCGCGAGGGGGCCGTCCTATCAGAGAGAGCAGCGCAGCGGGCAGTGCCGGCACCCGAGTTCGCCGCGGCGTAGGTTTCTCAGTGGCACTATTTTTGGCAGATTTTTTTTTTCTTTTATCCTTGCTCTTTAGCACAAGCCTGTCGGGCAAATGACAGCGGAATGGCAAGCTTGAATGGACTTGTTTGACAGGCCAACTTTCATCCCGGGCTCTGCTGCTGACTTTTAAAAAGCAACTCTGAAAGGAGGAGAGTCATTTCACACTAATTCCTTGCCGTAATTTGCTTTTGAGTTTAAAATGTCGTGTTTCAATCACCCTGACTGCGCAGCGTAAGGGAGAAGATGGGACACGTGTGTGCTTAATGTGTTTGTGATAGACACACACAAAGGCACCACTTTGCTCTGCAGCAACAACCCTGGAAACGCTGATCAACACTTCAAGGGGTTCTCTCCCAGGTACAAACAAGTGCATTCAAAGGAAATCATAATAAATTGCCAGCTTTGGCAGAAATAGAGAGCTGTTTTTAACATAAAACCTCACATTTGACATCTCCATCATGCAAGCATTTATTAGAATATCTTTATCCCCCAGGCTGCATTAAGTGAAGGAAGTGGGGTGATTTCAGGCAAACCCAAAAAAGCAGGAGGGTCTGAAACCCGGATGGACCTAAATGCACTGGGAACAGGTCAGGTCTAGCGAGGAAGGTGAAATTCAGCTTGGAGAAGAGTAAGTTAATAGGTATGAGCCAAAAGGGAAAAAATAGCCTCCAGGCTGAAGGGAGCTGTGAGTCTGTGCTTGGAAAATCCTCTAAGGAAAAGGACAGAGGCTCACGGAGAGGACAGTGGAGATGGCTACGCCCAGTTCAGCAGCAGGAAGCGATGACTTTTTCTGATTTATAAATCTGCCTGTGGAAGCGCCCTAATCCCCTCCCTTCACCACCTCTCACCGCATTTGCTGTCATGGCCACACTGCCTGACCTTTAATTTTTCTCCCTGGGGATTGCTGCTAATGTTTCAGTACTTAATCTTGCTCTCACCTAGATTATAAATTCCTTGAGGTCAGGAGCCAGCATCCAGCCCCAGGCGCCTTCCCGGGACTGAGCACCTCCCAATCCTGGAGAGCACCTTCCAACTCCCAGGGCATTGCAGAGACCTTCCCACATTGCTCACAGGCTTCTGAAACAATGACAAGATTGCACAAGGGCCAGGCGTGGTGTTTCTAGAGGAACAGATCCAAGCTCTTCAGCGGGACACCAGACTGTTCACCATCTATCCTGCCTGCCTTTTGTGCCTTTCTGGCCCTGTCCCCGTGTGCCGTGTGCTCCAGCTGAGTGGAACCGAAGGCGCTCATGCCTCCATGTCTTTGCACGTCCTGTTCCCTCCGCCTGGCTGCCCCTGCCTCGCTATTCCATCTGCAGACTCCCGTCCTTTTGGCCTCAAGTCAACTTTTCCCTCCCCACAGAGCTGCCAGCATCCCTTGGGCAGAGTGGGTGACGCCCACTCTGGGGGAGGCGGGGCCGGCCAAATCGTCATCGGAGTGGTACCGCCTGGTTGGCGGCTCTGTCTCTTCTGTTTGGCTGTGCAGTTGTGCATGCCGTGGGTCAGGGCCCCCTGTCCGCCTCACCTCTCACTCCTTGGCCCCAATCACAGTGCCTGGCACTCAGTAAAAGCTTCTCGAATGAATGTTTCCCACGTTTGGCAGATCATGGGGAAGGCAGTAGCAGGGCCTGGTATGCATTGTGGAGACAGAACAAAAAGGGACCCCGCTCTGAGACCAGATGGTGCTGCAGAGGAAAGCAAGGCCCCGGAGCCCCTCTGATAAGCTGCGACACCTGGGGCTAGTCCTCGACAGGACGTGTGAGGAAGTGACGCTTGCTTTCTAGACCCGCAGCCCCGTTTTTGAGACCTTGTTCCGCTTTGGGGGTTTCTCTGTTTTCCATTTCCAAATCTTTATGCAAACCTCGTCTTAGAGCCTTCGTCACACTTGCTTGACAGGGTCCAAAGACAGGCCGAGGGTGCGGGTGTGCAGCCGTGCGCCGGGGTGGTGAGCAGAGGGGAAGGCGGCATCGTCTGGGCTGTGGGGGAGGCAGGAGCGAGGGGATGAAGATACTGACCTGGCCTCAGATCTCAGCCCACCCCTGTGTGATGCGCTGAGAGTGCCTCAGTTTCCCTACCTATTAAACAGTAATGGCTCCTGCATTGAGTTGTTTGGAAAATCAAGGAAATCAGCATAGGTGCAGCACACAGAGCGGTGCCTGGCACACAGCAATCACTTCCTGTCCGCCAGCTCCTGGCACTGGGGTCCATTCTGACCTCCTCCACTTGCAAGTTGTCTGACCTGGCCCCCGTCATCTCACCTGTCCGCAAACGTTCCCTGGTTTCTGAGATGAGGATGGTAATGCTGACCTCGCCGGCTGCTGTGAGAGTCAGGGAGATCAGGGGAGTGAATGTGTTTGCTAGGTTATGAGGTGCTTTCCCAAGGTAGTCGTGAAGTCACCTGGGTGAAGGTATTGGGGGGTGAGGTCAGCGCTGAGATCCTGCTGCCTAAGAGCTACCCCTGTAAGAGGCAATGACTGCGTATTAACTGTACTTTTAATGGCTGTAAGGTGATGCTTTAACATCCACCTATTAGGGCCTCTTAGCTAACCTAAGCAAATTGTGACTGGTCTATCGTGATGGTTAATTTTATGTGTCAACTTGGCTGGGCCACAGTGCCCAGACAGGTGGTCCAACATCATTCTGGATGTTGCCGTGTGGGTGTTTTTAAATGAGATTAACATTTAAATCAATGGACTTGGAGTAAAGCAGGTTATCTTCCATAATGTGGGTGGGCCTCATCTGATCAGTTGAAGGCTCAAGGAGAACAAAGACTGACCTCCCCAGAGGAACACAGGAACGCTTCCAGGAGACCGCCTTTGGGCTGCAACGTCAGCTCTTCCTTGGGTCTCCAGCCTGCTGCCTGTCCTGCAGATCTAGGATTTGCTAGCCTTTACAATTATATGAGCCGATTCCTTAAAATATCTCTCACTTTCCCTCCCCCTTCCCCTCTCCCTCTCTCTGAACACGTGCGTGCACGCATGCACTCACACACACACACACTCTCTCTCTCTCTCTATTGATTCCGTTTCTCTGGAGAGCCCTGACTAATACTCTCATAGACATCTGGAGTCCTCAGATAGCTTTAAACTCTACACACTCCAACAGTCAGAGTGAACGTGTATTTCGTGGGGGCGTCACTTTCTATTGTAGCTCACCAATCCTAAGCCAATGCAATGACCTGCCTTGCCCATTCCTTCCCATGGAGACCACCACAAAGGCTCCTGCCCACCTTTTCCTTCCTCTCTGCCTCCTGACTGACCTGGGTACATCCCGTGAGGCCCTGCAAGGTGTTCCCTGTTCTCCCCAGGGAACTGTGAGAACAATACAGTCTTTAACCTGTGCCTTGTCTTCCCACACCTCCTCCAAGGTGACATGATAAGACAGACTGTGTCTGCAGTGCAGCGCTAGGGAAACCATGGGCCGACTCCGGCCCCGGGACGGGCGGAGGGTTGTTTGTTCCCATGACGTGGTGCTCTGCCATAGCCATGCTGCTATTCTGTGTGCGATCCGGGGGTGCTAGGAATGATGGTAAACTTCCTGAGCAGTTTGGGCCAAAAGCACTGCTTTTGCATAAAACAGAAATTGTCATCATCAGTATAAACATGATCCTGGCCCTCCGGAGAGCCCGGACAAGTCTGCAAGGGCATGTGTCCGTTCAGAGCTGGTGTATTTACTGCTCTTCCAGAGATGTCCCACGTAGGAGGGGTTCTGAAAGCACCTGGTCTGAGGACAGGACCCCAGCTCTCACCTCACCTGGGGCCTGAGGGGATCAGGGCAGTCACTTCCCAGAAAGGAGTTCATTCACCCCGAGGGAGTGTGTCAGAACTTGAGCATTTCAGAGGCTGGAAGTGATCTAATAGGACATCTGTGTCCAACGCCCCTCATTTTAAGAGAGAAAAAACTAATCCCAACTCAGATAAAGACCTTCGCTCATCTACAGTGCCTGTTACGGAGCCCCGGATGAATGCTAATTATTAATAGAAGACTGGATGGAAGAACAGCTTTTCCCTACAGCCAGTGTTCATTTTGAGGGACTCCTCACTGATTGACTAATGGATGCATGCCTGCATCCACCCATCGTCCATCTATTTATCTGTCTATTCATCGCTCCACCCATCTGTTCCTCCCCTGAGCAAGGAATTGAGGCGGCTACCCCAAGAGCAGCACAGACTTGGTTTGCTCTCACTGCTTCCCGCTTCCTTTTTGCTTTCCTCTCCCCTCCAGGGTGAAGACAGGCCTTCTCTCGGAGCATGGCGCACGCGTGGGTGTGGACGAAAGGCCAGTGGCAGCCAGTGTCACGGTGGTATTTTTGAAACTCTCACAGGGCCGTGGCTAATATCACCATGCCAGGGTTGCTCAGCCTCCACAGTGCCTGTGTTAGAAGGAATATTGTGGTCTCCAGGATAACAAAGGGCTGAACATCACCCTGTCCTTGTCTTCGCAGTATCGTCCAATGCCAGACAGGAGGCCACTGGATGAAGCTGAGGACAAATAAATGTAAATAAACCCCCCCTGGGAGCAGCTGCTTCTCCATTTCCCATGGCCTGCAGGGGGTCACTGAGTTAAATGTTATAGCCGATGGAGGAACTGGATGAATCCATGATCAATAATGATCGTGTTGGTTTTTACACGAGCTAAGATAAGGGTAATTAAATTGTGTGCTTCAGGCCCTATAAACTGATCTCCACGGGAGGGCAAGAATTAATTTAATTCCACACATACACACAACCCTGCCCAACCCCTCCGACAGCTTTGTAGAACAGACCAAGTGCAGGACAAAGGAGACAGAGTGAAAACAGCAAGATTTGTTCCAGGCACCAGGTATTAACCGCCACACCTATCAGGAGCTTGAACTTGATGGGCCTCAAGGCTGATCCAGTGCGGCAAATCCAGAGCCTCTCACGGCTCCTCTCTGTACTTGGTTTATTGCACACAATCTGTACGGGGGCTGTTTTCACACTTAATGGCAATCCTGAATCACTATCTCTTTCCCATCTTCGCCTGCAAAACAGCAACCCAGAGCTAGTGCTACGCCATCAATACCCGGCCCCATAAAGCCACTGCTGTATAGATTTGCCTTTTTGTGCATGTGCGTCTGATTCACGAGCACTTTGGCAGCCTTCCAGGCGCGAGGAGAGGAAAAAAAACATCCTGAGCATCCCAACAGCCTCATTTTGATCTGTGATACTGAGCAACTCATTTCCACTTCACAGGCTCTGCTGAGCTGTGCCACAGAAAGACAAATCCCAGACGTGGCAGGGGCGGGAGGAGGAGGGAGAGGGCCTGGCTGGGAGGAAGGATGGTGCAGGAAAGGGAGGGAGGGAAGATGAAAGCAGAAAAGGGCCGCATTTATTAAGCTGTTTTTCTTTTGGTGAAAAGAAGCATTTATCAGTGATTTCATATATCATGTGAGAGGTGGCTTCCTGCCAATTTCCAAGAATCCAAACAACCCACTGACATCATATGCTAAATATAGCTCAGCCTTTGCTTTAGGTGAATAAATAATGCTGCTGGGAAGGAATAGGTTCTCTTCAGTTACATGTTTATTATGATCAGGCTGTCAGGCTTGTGTAATCAAAAGAATCATGTCCAGTTTCAAGGAGGAATGGTGGGCAAAGAACTCTTCCAGCAATCTCTCGGGGGATGACTGACGAAGCCCCCATTCCTCCTGCCTTCCCAGGTCGCCAGCTGAGCCTGGCCGCGGGAGGGAAGGTGGGTGATTCCGTTGTTGTGGGTCTTCAAAGCCCGTGTGTGTGTGTGTGTGTGTGTGTGTGCGCGCGCACGCTATATTTCCATCTCTGCCTGACCCTCCACCCCAGCAAGGAAAGGTGCTGATCTATTCAAGGGAAATGTACAGAACACAGACAGACTTTCCAATACAGCAGATAGGGTCGTGAGCTTTTCCTGAGGCTGGGGCAGAGGTGAGCGTGTATGAGGCTGTGTTCAGAGTAAAGATGGCCAAGGCCGGCTCTGTTTATTCCAAGCTTTCTGCTAAGGGCGCTTGTCCTAGGGCGATGGGAGAGTGATCCCCCCAGCGCTTGAGCCCCGGTGCCTTTGCGTCTGCTCCCTGGAGCTCTTGTGTTTAGCACGTCCTGTCTGGGACTGGCGCCTGTCGTTGGGTCTGAAGCCACCTGAAAGAGTAAGATTCCTAATGAGACCTCTGCCTCCTCCAGCAGCACTCTCCTTCTTCCTGTCCACCCGCCAGGCTCACGGAAAAGACAGAGGGAGCCATCCTAAAGGGCCTGTAGGTATTTGGGGGAATGGGCAGTGGCAGAGAGAAGAGAAGGACAAGAAAACTAGCGCAGGGAGATAAGGAGACGGTGCATCAAAATAGCTCCTGGAAGGTGTTGGATCTCTACGAACATCTGCATGATTTCTCTTCGCAGTCAGGGATACAATAGAGGTTGTTACTATGGAAACTGGTGTAAAAGCAGCACAGAGAAAGCAGAGGGCTGGATTTAAAGAGGAAAGAGTAAAAGGCACATAACACTTTTAAATCATCAAAAAGGCACACTATAGCGCTTTCCATCTACAATAGGAGGAAATAAGTCACTGAACCCAGAGGAGGTTGAATACTACGATTATGGGAGGGGTTGGGGACTATCAGACAGCACCATCCTTCCCCTGTAAGCCTGGGTGTCGAACCCGCCCACCCACAGCAAAGATCGTCAGCCGGAAAAGAATCTCCAGGCTGCTGAGGGTGGTCAGCTTCGTGGTACCTGGCGGGGCCGTGGCCGCTGGGAACCGCCTTGCAGGGAGCAGGCCATTTCTCTGTGTCATGGTTTCAACACCTGCCTTTCTCACAGGAGTGACGAAGCAGCTCGCTCCAGAGAGAAATGACAGCGCTACTGAAGGCAGAGACGTTTCAGGGTGTCGAGTGCTCTGCGGGCAGCTGGAAAACAGTGTGAGCTTCCACAGCTGGTGCCCCAAGGGTACCCCAGGGGGGCCATGGGCAAGACAGAAGCCGAGGCCGTGTTGGTACCTAACCACCTCCACTTCATTGCCATGTGGGTATGAATGAGACAAAAGTGTTTTCTCAAGCTGAGGAGTGTCCTAACAAGTCATTTGGTCTCTTATCCAGACTCACACACACAGTTCTGTGGACCAGTCTGTCCAGCAGAAATAGGATGGGAGCCACATGTGGATGTTCTAGGGTGTTCCAGTAGCCACATTCGAAAAGTAAAAGAAACAGGTCAAATAAATTTTGCTATAACTTGTTTAACCCCAATAGATCCAAAATAGGATCATTTTGACAAAATGAATTTAAAAATTATAAATGAGATATTTTATACCCTCTCTTTCATACTAAATCTTTGCAATCTGGTGTGTGTTTTATACTGCATAGTACATCTCAGTAAGCCACTTTTCACCGGCTCAGTAGCCACCTGTGGTTAAAGGCTACCATATTGGACAGCACAGTTCTGGAATTTTCCATCATAGACATGGGGAATACAAAAAAGCAAGAATAGAAAATTGGATGTCTTTTGCTCAGGTACTGACTCTAACCACTTGCCTTGAATTACTATGGAAGCAATAATTACACACACACACACACACACACACACGCACCCTCTTTGAACAGATGCTCAGTCTTGAGTAGTCCCCTATGCTGTGACAGTGAACACCCTGTGATTAAATGAAGGAGAATCTCCATCTAACAACCGCAGTCCGTGGGACACTGGACTCAGAAAAACCCAGTGGAAACCAAGTCTCTCTTACTTTCTGAGTGCCGCTTTCTGAGAGAGTTTCTTAACCTTTTTGAGTTTTCCTCAGCTGTCAAATGGGACTCCGACTAGGTAGGTCCCACCATTGTTCTGGAGATTAAATGAGATGTTGCCTGACACCAGGTCTAGCAGGGATTTGTGTTTGGATAGATATGGGTCGCTCCCTCCCCATCTCTTCTCCCTGTTCCACTTCACAGGTCCTCCCTTGAGTATCGGACCTTCTCGAGGCCTCTCTGAATGAAGAAACTAGAATTGTACGTTTCTTCATATGGTCAGAAAGCCACTCAAGTAGGAAGGAGACTCCAGGGACTAGAAGTGAGTTTATTTCATTGATTCGCACCAAGCTTACAGTTGGATGTTTTCCCAATGCAGAGAGACGCTGAGACTCTGCCTTTTTGAGATCCCTTCTTATTATGGCCTGGGCCGCACAGTCAGACACCCAGAAATGATGATGAAAGTATGTACTTTCTCATGAATAAGATCTAGTATTTGGTAGCACAATAGGGTGACTGCAGTTAACAATAATTTATTGTATATTTTCAAATACCGAAGAGTGGAAATGGAATGTTCCTAACCCAAAGAATTGATAAATGCTTGGGGTGATGGATTACCCATTATGTGCCTGTATCAAAACACCACATGTACCCCATAAATATAAACAACTATTATGTACCCATAATAATTAAAAATAAAAAAAAACCTTTAAAAAATGTCCTTTCTCTCCCTAGAGCTTCACTGTCCAATACAGTAATCCCTAGTCACATGTGGTTATTTAAATTTACATTAATTAAAATTTGAAAATTTATTTTCTCAGATTCACTAGCCATATTTCAGGTGCTCAATAGCTACATGTGGCTGGTGGCTACTGATTGGACAGTGCAGATAAAGACTAGTTCTGCATTCCAGAAAGTTCTATTGGACAGCATCACTTTGGAGCTTTTAGTCATTCATTCAACATGCAGCCAAAATAAAACTCAGAGACAACACAGCATCGTGAGTAAGCAAGTCTAAAGTCAGACCAGATGGGGTTGATCCTGACTGCTCCGCTTTTGATACACGTCAGCGTAAGTTTCTTAACTTCTCTGTGCCTCAGTTTCTCAATTTCATCATCTGCAGAGTGGGATGATGTTAATAGAACTTAATTCAGTGGGTTGTTGTGAGAAGTAAAGTGCTTGCAGCAGTGCCTGGCAGGTTGTAAGTGCTTGATCAATATTAGATATTATTATTAATGATGCCATATTAACTATCTCTAAAAATAAGAGAGGGCTAGCGTCATAGGGAAGGTGAAGGTGTCCTTCGTTAACCCAAAAACTTCCTGGAAGAGGTAGTCCCTTGAGCTGTGATTCAAAGAAAGGTAAGGCGCCCTCCATTATTCAAAGCACTCAGTAGGCATTTAGTGGTCATTTATTGTGTAGAAAGAAAGCACTATTTTAGCTATTGGGGAAACAAAGATGAAGAGACAGGGTCCCTTCTACTTAAAAGTCCCATGTCTGGAGATGGAGAAAGTCTATACTGTTGACCCTTGGACAACACAGGTTTGAACTGTGCGGGTCCACTCCACATATATGTAGATTTTCCTCTGCCTCTGCCACCCTTGAGACAGCAAGACCGACCCCTCCTCTTCCTCCTCCTCCTCAGCCTACTCCACGTGAAGATGATGAGGATGAAGACCTTTATGATGACCCACTTCCACTTAATGAACAGAGAATGTATTTTTCATATGATTTTCTTAATAACATTTTTTCTCTAGCTTACTCTATTGTGAGAATATAGTATATATATGCACACTATCCGAAGGATGGACATATTTGAAACACGGACTTGGGGGCGGGGAACCAAGGGCAACACACGTAACCTAAACATCTGTACCCCATAATATGCTGAAATAAAAAAAAAATTTTTTTAATTAAAAAAAAAAGAATATAGTATATAGTACATATAGCATACAAGATATGTGTTCACGGACTGTTTATGTTACCAAGAAGACCTCCCGTCAACAGTAGGCTATTAGTGGTTAAGTTTTTGTGTATTTTCGACTGCAGGGAGGGTCAGCGCCCCACCCCCTGCGTTGTTTGAGGGTCCACTGTACTTCCAGGAGTAAGGGCAACGATGGATTTGTGCACAGAGCGCTAGGGGAGCCTGGAGAAGCCCCACCTCCCAGGGGAGGCCAGGAGGAAGTGGTAGAAGAAGTCGTCCTGAGCAGACCCTGAAAAAGATGGAAAATGGCACAGGGAGGAAGACAGTTCAGAGGAGTGATCACACCTTCAGCGGCTCCTGAAGTCACAAGTCTCGGACTCTGAATCCCCTGGGGACATTTAATCAGTCTCTTGCTGACTGACAAGATGAGTGTCAGCCTGTGCACTTAACCCTCTGCACAGGCCAAGCCCCTCTAGAGTAAGGAACAGCCCCCAACACCACACTGAACCCGCAGCCCCGGGGCTGCCCGGCTCCCCCAGTCACGGTACAGATGGGAACCCAGGGACATCGCGGAAATGACTCCCACCTGAGACAAGCGTGATGCATCAGGGAGATTTGCCCATTTTCATTCTGGTCACTGTTGGTTCTCACAATGTTAAAATGTTAGCACCTACCACAATGGCTCATCTAAAAAAATCCCAACATGTATTTGTGAAGAAAGCGCAGGTCGGGGGTCTGGATGGGCCTGCGGGTCCAGCAGACAGACGGTGACACTCCAGCCTGCGGCCCCCAAGGGCCAGTTCTGTATGCAAGTCAGGCTCCGACAGCCAGGAGGGAAAGGGAGTGACAGAGCAGCATGCTTCGGGTGACTGGGAAACTTTGAGCAGACAGCAGCCCTGGCATAGCGATGAGCCTCTGCTCCCAGAGTGTCTGGGGGCTCAAGCCTCCAGAAAGCCCTGGAGATTAGGTAATTGAATTCCTAACCGGATGAAAGACGGAGCTCCAAACCCCTGTTTATGCCCAAGGATGGAAACATTGTATTTCTCCTTGGACCTCTGGTTTCTTCCCTGCCTCTTCCAGTGCTTTCCTGCTGTTGCCGGGGGAGAAGGAGGCCTTTCCGGTTATCTTTGTCTTCCCCTCCAGGTCTCGCCCTGCTGTTTGGAGTCTAACAGGTCAGAGACACTCTGAGGGTGACCATCCTTGGTTTTAGCACTGAAAATCCCTACATCCCAAGAGAGGCCCTGAGTCCTGGGCCAGCGGGGTCGGTTGGTCCCCTGCGCTTTGTCCAGCTTCCCTCCTGGTCCCTCCCGAGCAGCAACCATGCCAGGATTCGCCTTCCTCTTCCAACAAAGAGCTCTTTATGTCTCAGTCGGCAAAGGACAAGCCTAGGGTGGGCACCTGCCCCATGGCCTCAGCCGCCTGCCCAGGCACTGGAGCTGGTCAGGAGATGCAGATTCACAGGTGAGAAAACTTTGCCGGGAGACCCGTCCTTGTGCATTTGCTTCATATTGTCCCGGCCACCACAGAGTCTTTGTGCTCTTCCCACCGAGCTTCGGGTCATCAGAGGCCCAGGCAGTAAAGGGGCACAGAAGGAGAGGGTGGGAGACAGCCTGGCCCCACCCCGGGCACCGAGGAGAGCCTCGCTATGCACGTGCTAAGGTGAGGTCCAGAGACTTGGGGCTGCCCTTGAGTGCTGGTCCGCAGAACCAGGAACCTCACTTGCTCTCTGCAATCCTAAAGATACAAAATGAGATTTCTCCAGAAGCAGTAGTTAAAGTGCAGGGAGGGTCAATCACGAGGAAATGAAAGGATCTAATTGTGAGCAACGTGCACCCTACTCTACGGCAAGCTCAGACCTATATTCTCCTACACACATCATAGAAAATGGTGATATTCACTGAAAAAAAAAAGGGAAAAGGAAAGCAATTTTTTTTTTCACCATTAGAAAACATTATTTTCGTGAGTATAACCTAGAATCAATTATTAACTTCCCTTATGGATAAAGCATAACTTGTAGGAAACGGCAAAGAGGGCTGTTCATTTCACTTCATAATAAATAAAATGATGTTTGACCAATTTGATGAAGACAGTAAGTCAAACTTAAATGGTCTGGCATCTGATATTGCTGAAACTACAAATCTTGTTAAGAAGCTTTTTACATTTAAAATATGCAGAATGCAAGCAAAATTTAGTAGCGAAAGTAAAATTAAATATTTAGTGACATAATTAAGTCTTATTAATGGTATGTTCTTTATTTTGCAGATTAAATATTCACCATGATTATCATCTCTTTCATCTTTATTACTAAAGCAATGTGTTTTTCATAATTATTTGTTAGGTATTTTCATTAACATTTGATGAATATTAATAGTTAAGATAAAAAACAGTTTTTATTTCTGTTGTAATGACTTCATGGTGATCATAATATAAAACTAAGTGTTTATAATGTGCTCCACTAGCTAATATTTAGATCACTGATGTTGTTGCCACGGAGTTGAAATGTGGGTCTTTATGGGTGATAAATGACAATCGTCAGATTCTTCCATTATTCTTATTTATTTAATATACTATTCTCAATGTCGCTTCGTTGTGGGAGAAGTATGAATTGCAAACTTACAACTAAAGTTAAGTAGTATTTTAGGCTGACTCCTACTCTTGCATTAATAATGGCTTGCCTGTCTTTTCAGATGTCCTAATTCATTTCCCATTTGTCCATCATTCATGTCACGGTTTTGGTCCAGCGGAGTTATACCACTCTGGCACATTATCTCTCCATGACATTTAAAGCTCAGACTGACGGCCTCATGTATATTTTTCTTCTGGGACAAAGGATTAGAGTTTTCCTTCCTGGACAATATGAAGCAAATGCATGTGGATGTCCTGATTTTTCATTCAGACAGCGATTGCAGAGAGTAAACAGGAATGGGTGAAATCAACATGCGCGATGGAGGAGGAATGCGTATGGTGATCATCCCTCCCTGCACCAAGTGTGGCAGCCACATTGTCTTCAGTAACACATTGGGAAGCTTGTCACTTCCGGGGAAGCCCAGGAGCCAGCTCGGTCTTAGCCACCCCCACTTCTAGCTCCCACATTGCGGGCTGTGGACCCCTGCTGAGGCTTTTTCTGAAAGCTTCGGTGGATTTTCCTGGAGGATGCCTCTCAGGAAAGCGGTGCTGATGTATTCTGGTCTCACGGTCAGGCCTGCAATCACGTTTCAAAGCAGCGTCTGGATCCCTGCTCAGCATTCTGTGACGGGCGCGGACGCAGGCGTCAGAGTCCAGACAGAGTCAGTGCTAATCAGAGCAGGATGCCCTTTGGCTTCCTTGGGAGAGCTTTTTCTCTTCAGCAGGAGCGATCTGCATTTTTTAAAGCCACAGCCTGTTGGAAAGAGCTCTGAACCACAAAAATGTACATCAGGGGAAGGAGGGTTCCCAGCCGTTAAGCACCTGCAGGTAGTTCATCATTTAAGTTGAGAAGAGCCCGTATTTGTTTCAATCGCAACTACAATTTATTGAGAACCTACCACGTTGGGCCCTTTGGAGGACTATTTCTGATTCTCACAAATCCCTGCTGAGGGGGTGGGACAACCCTGTTGTGGGGACAAGCAAACAGAAGCTCAGTGAGTAAGTTGACCACTCTAAGGTCTCAGGGCTGATGAGGGACACAGCTGGGGTTCAAAGCCAGTTGTTTCTGGCTCAAAATCCTGTGCTTGTCTTGTCACCACTTGACACTCCTTTCCTTACTGCCATTTTTTAATGTGGTTATATAAGACATGAGCTGCAGGTAAATCTCATTGTTAAAAAAAGCCCAAAGACACACACAGGCACAGAAAAAAGGAGTAGGTTCCACCTCGTTCACGAAGCCGATGCTCGAACCTAGTGCACCGTGTCTCCCCCGGGCCCTGCTGCCCTTATTTGACTTGCTGGTTATTTGGCGCTGGGACTAGAAAATGCCGTGCTCATTCTCAGACTTTCCTGTGTGAGCGATTGTCTCTGCAGCCAAGCTGTCATCAAGTCCTTGTGAGAAAGGGCCAGACTTAGGTGTCTGCATGTTCCCCAGACTCCTACAGACACCTATCCTGGAATAGCTAAAACTCAGATTTTAATGCCGTATGTTTGACCATTCATGCTAAAAAAAAAAAAAAAAAAAAAAATCACCAGTTCTGGCCATTCCCAGTAACAACATGTGCTCTCACTGCCACTAAGAGGCTGGCTGTGTGTGCATGGCACTACCCAAAGCCAGTGAAGACAGTGAGACAAGCTCCATCCATCCCATCCCAGGCCTCCAAGAGCCTAGGGGTCAGGGGGCAGTCCAAGAACACGCCTTCCACATGACAAGCAGGCCTCGCTTTCCCTCTTCTTGCTTTGGGCACATCAAGAAAAAAAAAAATCACATGTGGACTCAACAAGGACAAATATGGACTCCCTGCACCCTGGGGCGAGCTGGCCGGGTCAGAGCAGTGAGGACCGCACATGCGGGTGACGTCAGGCCTGCCCGCCCTCCCATTGGTAACGTCTCTCCTTGTCGTTTGCAATGTGACCATTGTTTATTACCTATCTAGCTCCAGCACCATATTTGGCTCTGTGAGCAAGATTAATAGATTCTTCCTGTCACCAGCCTCACTCTGATGGCAGCTCTCCAAGCCTCCTCCATGCCCCCTCCCCTCCTCCCTCCCCCTTCCAACAAACCCAGAGGCTGAGAGCAGGCCTCCCCACGGCTGCTGCTGCTGCTGCAGACCCTTTTGAAGAAGCCATTTCCGGGAGAGGAGGGAGCTGATGACGGATACCCAGCCGGCCTCCATGCACAGGGACCGGCCCGCCCGGTGAATCATCCCAGCCATGGAAGTTGCTGACAGCAGTAGGGGCCTTTCTGGAATCATCTCCCTCCCCACCTGCCCTCAGCTCTCTGTGTCATCAGAGGACAGAGGACTCGAAATTCATGGACCTGGGATACACAACATCCAGTGGGAGGGGGAAAGCAGGGATGCCAGGGTCAACTGGGGAAAATCCGATTTGGAGTGTGGAATGAGGGTGACACAGAGCCGGAAACCATTTTCATCAGGTGACCTAAAGAGAGTTGCTAGATTTTGTGTTGGTCCTAGAATTGTTGTGGCTTCAAATAAGGAAGGATACTTAGGAAAGTTTAAAGTCAGTGAGGGGGAGGGACAGCATCCCAGTGATGAGACTATGATGCCAGGTCCTTGCTCTGTCACCAACTATGAATGTGACCTTAGGTGTTGTGTCCTGAAACTTACTAATGCCACACATTTGAGGCCACATTCACTGTAACCAACACAGGGAATACCTGTTTCATTAACTCAACTGAAGATGAAGAGAGATCTTGGGAGCTAAAGCTGGAGGCTGAGAGCCTGAACTTGCAGATCGAGCGGTGAAATTTGCTGACCACTGTGGTGTGTCGGGCACTGTGCTGGCCCCTGGTGCTCCTGAACCTGTGACTCCAGTCTCACCTTGGACCTGTGGCGTGCACAGCTTAGTTGTGGGGTATGGTGGTTTCTCCAGCAACAACCGATCAGTTCTCTGATTCTCTGACACCAAATGGGTGTCCTACAAGTCAATTCAGTTGTGACACTAGCTACCTGGAGTTAGCCCAGACCCCACAGGTGATGGGCTCAGTTCACCAAGACAGCCCCACTTCAGACGACAGCCACAAATAGGGTCCCCGAGTGCTGTGGTGTGAATGTTTGTGCTCCCCTGAAATTCGCGTTATACCTAATCGCCACTGCAATAGTACTAAGACGAGGGGCCTCTGGGAGGGGATTAGGTCATGGGGGTGGAGTCCTCATGGTCAGGGCTCTTATAAAAGAGGCCTGAAGGAGCTCATTCACCCCTCTGGCCACAAGAGGACACAAACAAGGTGCCATCTATGAGGAGCGGGCCCTCACTAGACACCGTGTCTGCTGGCACCTTGATCTTGGACTTCCCAGCCTCCAGAATGGTGGGCAATAAATTTCTACTGTTTAACAGAAATTTCTACCAGTCTAAGGTGTTTGGTTGCAGTAGCCAGAACAGATTAAGACACCAAGTCACCTACACCTCTGCCCAGCCGACTACAAATTTAAGCCCCGCCTCAGGTTTCCTAATTCACTCCAGTGATTCACAGAACTCAGGAAAATGCTATACTTATGCTTCCAGTTTATTACACAGGATGCAAATGAGCAGCTTGGTGAAGAGGTATGTAGGACAAGGTCTGGAAGGGTCCTAAGCGCAGGAGCCTCTATCCCTGTGGAAGTGGGGTGCACCACCCTCCTGGCGAGTGGATGCATTCACCAACCCAGAAGCTCCTCCAACCCCATCGTTTAGGATTTGTGTGTGTGTGTGTGTGTAAGTTTCATTAGGCAGGCATCATTGATTAAATCATTGGTCATTGGTGATTGAACTCAATCTCCAGCCCTTCTCTCTTCCCTGGACGGTTGCAGGGGGCAGTGGTTGGAGCTTAAAGCTCTAATCCCCTAATCATTTGTGGGTTCCTCCTCTGGCAGCCCCTCTGTGAGTTATCTCATCAGCATAGACTCAGGGGTCCAAAAGGGGCTTATTATGAATAACAAAAGACATTCCTATCACTCAGGAAATTCCAAGGGTTTTAGGAGCTCTGTGCCAGGAACCAGGACAAAGGCCAAATATATATACACATACACATGCACACACATGCGCACACACACACGCATACACATATGTATTATACCACAGGTGGACAGAAGTGGTTCAGAGAGCTGAGAAGGGGTGGTGCAGAGACACAGATCTGAGCACCCCTTCTGCTACTTGGGAAGGCTACAAAATGCACTAAATCCCACTGAAGTGTCGCCAAGGTTCTCTATGGCTACAACACCACGTGCAGCCTGAACCCTCACATCTGTGTGACCTCGGACAGATTACTCACACCTCCAAGCTTAAGTCACCCCATCCATAAGTGGGGCTAATTGCCGCAACACTTCAGGGGTATTATGGACTGTAATGAGACTCTGTAGGTCTCCACACAGTGCCTTGCACACAACAAGCACTCCCTGAATTTAAGCTACTGTTCTTATTGAGTGATGATGGTGATGATGAAGGACAATTTCAGGGGAATAGTGGGAAACCGTGTGTGGCCAAAGCATTAGCTATGTGAGTGGCCTCGATTACTTCGTGATCCGTGAGACATCTGCTTACTCAGGCAAACATATGCAGACCACTGGCTCCCAGACAATTGCTTAATGGTCCGTGGGGTGACCTGTCCTCCTCCATGCTGAGGGAACCACAGGGCTCTCCTCCTGGCATCGGCTTCCTTGAGACCTGGACATTTTACCTAGTTTGGCTGGCATGGGCTCCAAATCTGATGATGCCCTTAATTAGAAAGAGCTAAGCTTTGAAACAACAGCCATAAAATCAACCAAAAATCATTTTTGAAACAAAGCAAAAACCCTTTATGTCTAATCCAAACAGTGGGGAGACGGCCAGGTTTTTGTGAAGTGGTCCCCCAGCTTCTGGTATTTATGCCTCCAAATAGCGACAGAAGAGTCTGGCGCTCGGGGGTGCCCTTGCAGGAGGGTGGTGTGGAGACCCAGGGGCGGGAGGTGGCCTGCTCACTGGGAAGGTCATCCATCTAGGAGGCCATGGGGTCATCTTGGGAGTGTGGCCCGCTGGGACCTCGGGGCTGAGCCAAGGGTGAGCCCGGCATAGAAGACACAGCTGAGTGAGCATTTGCTCGCTGAACTGTGCCTGCTACTACTGACACCCCACCAGGGAAGGCAAGAATGAACGGTGGCCACAGTCTTCCAGCCAACTCTTCTCCCTTTGCACACCTGGCACCGTCAGGGAGTCTCTCCTTCCTCCCTGCAAAGAAATGTCCAGCACCCCACGGGGGCCTTGAGCTGGGACGGGTCTGTCACCCACATCATCGCAGCATTGTGGGGGCTGCTCTGCCTGCCCAAGGCTGGAGGGGACAGGGACAGGGGTTCTCTCAGGGCTTGGGGCACAGTTTCCTGGACTTCTGTGATCAACACTCCCCCTGACCCCAGGAGCCGGAACCGGTGAAAAAATAGCCACAGCCGAGCTCATCGCCACCTCTCACTCTCTCTGGGACTGACGTGAGCCGGAGCCAGGCCCCTGGGTTTTTAGCTCATTTCCTGATGTCACTTTTTCATTAAAGAAGAAGAGGGAGACAGCTGAGGAAATGCTGGCAGTTTGGGGCCTCATGGCGCCGTTTGCAGTCTCCTTGGCTCGCAGTCTGCCTGGAGACTCACACAAGAGCTCTCAACCACGGAGAAAATGAGATGCGCTCTCATGCCTACAGCTGTGGAGATGGCGTCATCTCTCATCTCTCTCCTCCCTTCTGGACCCCTCAGGAAGCCAAGGCACATGCTTAGAGCTCCCTTTGGGGTGCAGAATCACAGAAGCCAAGGAGCCACCACACACCAGCTGGCAGCTCCATCCAGGAAGTGCCGACCCCATGGGTCACTCTTAGGGGCCCCAAGCAGGACAGTACCAGCTGTGCCCAGCCACCGAGGGCATGCGGAGATGCACCAACCCTGAAAGAAATGGCAAGGTGGCTCTGAGGACTTAGGGTTGTCAGTGAGAAGCACAGGTGGGAAGGCAGAAGGTAAAGCTAAGGTTGGATCCAACAGGCAATCATCAAACATCCAGGAAGGCCTGCCAGGCAGTGTGCGAGATGTTAAGGAAACAGAGGAATGGAACACAGAGCCTGACAATCAGAGCGTTAGCTCTCAAACGTCAGCATGCAAACAGCTGTATCTGTGAGATTTTAAGGGGCACATTCCTAGGCCCCACCCACTGGGATTCAGATTTATTTTTAACAACCACCCCAGGTACTTATGCAGTAGGCGTTTGGTGGTTCATCTCTTGGGAATCGCTGGTCTAGAGGGAGCACGGAGGAGGAATACCACCCACCCCAGCTCAGGGCGTGAGGTCATGGGAAGGAAAGCTTGAGGAATCTTCTTGGTAGAAATACTTGAGCCAAATGAATCTTCAGGATGAGGTAGAGCAGAAGTGGAGAACGGGCGGGACATTCCAGGCAAAGCACCCCAGGAGCAAGGAAACTGGTGTGAAGACACCCTGAGGGTCAGGCGTCTTCATGGATGTGTGACCTGTGTTTGGGGTTTAATGCATTGTGGTTGCCACTTTGAAATTCTTAATAACTTTATCATTGAATTTGTGTTTTGAACAAGGGGGCACTGCAACTTCATTTTGCACTGGGCCCTGTCACAATGCACTCAGCGCCACTGGGGTACAGGGAGCTACAGGAAGTTCCGGTGTTGCTGAGGTTTGAGATGGGAGGTGGGTGTGGTAGAGGGAGCTAATTCCCTGAGGTCCTCAAATGCCGCGTCAGGGAGCTGAGGTTTTATCCGAGAGAGGAAAGGATTTAAGAGGGAAGGAAGGAGTTAGGTTTGCATTCCACGAGGGCTACTCCGGGAGCCGGGCAAAGGTGTCCTTGCACACAATACAGGGGGCTGTGGGCTAGGAGACCATCAGAACAGGACTGGGACTCCAGTAGGCAATTGGAGAAGGGGATGGTTCAGAGAAAACTTGGCGACAGTGTGGAGTTAGAGGTGGGGTTGAAGGAGAGAGAGAAGGCCAAGATGATTCCCAGATTTCTGGCCAGAGCAACTGAGTTGCTTGAGTTGCCACCAACTGAAATACTTCGTTGGTTTTTCCACTTTTCATTTTCTTATCTGTGATGATGTTTATTGTAAGAACACATCAGCATTCTTCACATTTGTCAGTAAGAGTATTTTTCCAGTAGAGAAGTAACTCTTGCCCTTTAATAAAGAAAAAAGGCCGGGGGAAATGTAATCTGGTCCCAAATTCATTTGCCCACTGTATGTCCAGGATAAGATCCAGTCTGTTGCTTAGAGGGTGGAGAGTGTATTGAAGAGGGGCTTTAGACAGGGCATCTGTAAAATAGTTTACCATACAGACAGCTTCAACAATAGACCTATGACTCTGTTTGCTTTTTATCCCTATCCCAAATATCAATGGTTTTTTTTTTTTTTCTTTTGCAGGAAACCCAGCACTGACCTTGGAAATGTTGGTACACATATTCTGGTTGTTTTACCAGACAAGGAAATAGGTGCTTTAGCTATGACCTCAAGACACCCTTGCTTCAAAAACAGCCGCCCACAGGTCTCGGCCCAGATGGGCAAGCGTCCAGTGGATCCCAGGCGTGGGGAGAAGGAGTCTAAAGTTAATGCGTTTACTTGAGTCCCTTTGATCTAGAATCTGGCTGATGATCCTGGGAGACCAGACCCACCTGGAAGATTCTCAGGCCTCCTCAGATTCAGCTGTTGTGCTGGAGAACTGTTTTCCCTCAGGCAGCTCAGGACGTGAGCGCTGAATAACTTGCTATTGCAAATTAAAATCACCCTGAAATAGGAATAAAAGATGTTAAAAAAAATTAGATTTTGTTCAAAGTAGGCACGATGCATCTGAGAAACAGGGGCTTTCCCTGAGCCAGTTTATTTACTTACCAGATAAACTAAATTCAGCTAAGAAAAAAGCCCAATCAACCAGTTCTCACAGAGGCATTAAGAAAATATTGCTTTTTATTAATCATAATTATTCAACAGATATTTTAATATCATTCTTCTTCTTTATAAAAGTTATATGTGCAGATTGTAGAAATTTGAAAATACAAAATATAAGATGAAAAGACAGAATCACCTGTACACTATCACACACAGATAGTGTTGTCAACATTTTGAGGTATTTCATCTTGGCCTTCTTTCTATGCCTGCATTTATAAATTCTTGTCTACGTAGTGCTAAGGCATTTCAAAGGTAGAGATCATGGATTAAACTATAAGGCCCATTTGAAAATGAAATTAGCTTAATAGCATATTTGGAAATCATTTTTTCCTAATTAAAGAAATAAAAAGAACTTGTAAAACACAAAAATAGCACAAAAGAAGCCAACAAAAATCACTTGGGTTCCGACCAAAGAGAACTATGATTAATGTTTTATATATGCCTTCCAGTATTTTTTTCCATGTGTATATGTGCATTTCTTATTTATTAAAAATACCAAACAGTGTATCCTTTTTGTTATTTGCATTTTTCACTTAGTGATACAGCATAAACATTTACCATAAAAATATTCCTCTACCACATGATTTTTAGTGGCTACCTAGATAGTATTCCTCCATATAATGATATATAATAATTTACCTAACCAATTTCCTATTGTGAGATTTGTAAGTAGTTGTCATTTTTCATATTATAAACAATGTCATTATTAACACACTTATGAATAAGACCTGATTAGTTTCTTATAACAAATTCCTAAAGGAAAATTATATTAAAGGAGATACATATATATGTGTGTATATGTATATGTATATTGATAGATGATACTAAATTGCCTACAGAAAATTTGTACTAATTTATACTTTCAATAGTTCAAGTTTTTGAAAACATGATTAAATGGCAAATATAATTATCTCTGTTTTGTCATTTGGGATAATTAAGGCAGAAAGCAGTACCATGGTGAGGGTTACCCAGTAAGTCAACAGGAAAGGTTACCTTCACACAGATCAGGGACATGTTGCTACATGTGCTTTACATATATTCTCATTTAATTCTTACAGTAACCCTAAAAGGAGTTATTTTTATCCCCATTTACGGAAAGTGGGGCTCAGAAATCCCCAAACCCTGACATTTCCATTCATTACACCATGTTGTCTCCATGACCACAGACTTAGCCTGACAACCCACCTGTGATATAGTCATAGAATCCTAATGTGTAATCCAGTGTTACCAGCACCAGACAGATCAAACCTTGTAGAAACTGATACGCAATTTTAAATAACTCAATGATCTAGACATTCTCTTTTTTTGATAACTGCAACCTAAAAGATCTTATCCCTTGGATTTATTTTTTGGGTAAAAATAGCTCCATGGTTATGTCCTCTTAGGGACTCAGGGTGAGGGAAGGGATGGGGTTGAGGAAAAGAAAAACAACTTCCTTAGAAGACTGAGCAAGGTGTAAGAGGATGTCTTCTAGGCCTAGATTGGCAGACTTCATGCTTTGACTCAGAAGTAGGGAATTTGCTTTGGTTTCCTGACTGGGTTACCATGTTTATCAGCCACAGGGCAAGAAACATGCCACAGCAATGAAATAAGGTTGACATGTCATAATGGGGGAAAAGGAGTTATTCAACAGGCTGAGTCACCACTCTCCTGCAGGTAGAGAATGATACATCCTACAGAAATTCAGAGCAGACTGTCAGACCGTGGAGTTGAGTAACAAAGAGAAACAGGTCTAGGGATGACCTAACACACCCTTATTATTTCGAAATTCCTGGATTGTAAAAAAATGAGAATGAAAAAATCTTGGGTGGATCTAAGATCACTCTTTTGCAACAAAAGTCAATGCCAAGGTTGCATGGAAGTCGGGCATCTAATTAACAAAATGGTGGCAGCAGTGACAGTTATTTTATTGGGGGAAGCTTATCTATATAACTTCAAACCAACATACATCTCAGTAGAGTCTGAGTTCTGTATTTTTCTGTTTTCTTCTCCATCAGTTGTCATTGTTGGCATGTTGGCACCGTCCATTTGTTCTTTGAAAAACTGAACGTCAACCATGAGCCTGATAGCTCAGCCAAGTGCAATGACGAGAGAAGATAACAGAATTCATGCCGTCTAGCCAGAGCACTAAAGAGAACCTTATTCTGCCGATACATCAGCAAGGCCCTAAAGGAGCTGCCATACCACCTCTTAGCTGGGTGACCTTTCTTGCAAGTTAATCACTCTGTGCCTCAGTTTCCTCTTCTGCAAAATAGGGTAATAAGAGGTAATTATAAAGTAAAGAAGGGGTCACTGGCCTCTTGGCCTGTGACAGGATCCAGACACATCAGCACCATAATCCTATTTACTCACCTTCACTGCTATTTCACTTGCCACCTTCCGATGCTCAGCTGCCCGAGTTCAGGCTGAGTGCGAAAAGCTTTAGATTAGACATCAGAAGCCATTGCTTTAGTTCAGACTCTATTGTTTATTATCTACCTGTTATATGATCTTACTACTAACAGTAGAAGCAGTAGCAGTAGTAATAACAGCAGTAATAGCCAACTGTTGTAATCCTTATTTTGTGCTTAGCATTTTATCTAAGTTTAATCCACATAGTAATGTATTGACATAAGGAGCATCATTCTTCTTTTATAGATGAAATAAGCGAGGCTTAAAGAGGTTAATCATTTGCTCAAGGTCCCACAGCTTATAAATGTGAAGCTGGCATTCACCCAGGAATACTGTTTCTGGAACCCATGACCCTAACCATTATTCTGCTTTAACTTTTTCAAGTTGATGTTTCTGCCCATGAATACCTTATTATTTGACCAGTGGTTGTAAAGGAAGTTTTTAAATTGTCGTTATTCAGCATCCTTTCTGGGGGAACTACCCTTCCCCTATTCCACAGGTTTCTATCAGGGCCCTCGTCTAATTCCCCACAATAGACTGGTCAAGTGGGAGATGGTCAGTCAGAGTCCTTCCCTTTGGAATGATGTTCACACAATGTGAGAATAAATTTTCTGTAGCAGTTGCTTAGCTGGGACTGCCAGGGCCATATTTCCCACGGTGTGGACAGGGCCTTTCTACAGTAAAGGAGAATGAGCTCTACAGATAAAGAGAAACAGAAAATCATAAATAAAATATGGATGGAGAATGAGATACGTCCACTTAGAATCCCTAGTTCCAGTGCAGAGGCCCTGGTTCTATCAGTTACTGATTCAATTCTATGATCAACCCAGTACTTCCAACTACGTAAGCGAACAGAGCCTCGAGCTTGTGTAAGCAAGTTTGAGTCATGTTTTTCTCAATTGCACCCAAAGGAGCCTAACCAATAGAACAGGGAAGGGGAATGAGAGGTAGCTGTAGATGACGGGTGTACAAATGTGAAGTTACCTGTTAGCAAATAAAATAGTATTAAAGGAGATAATACTTTGAAAAAATTAAGTTGCTAAGAAATCATGTACTGTGGTTTAGTGTGTTCCCCCAAAGTTCATGTGTTGGAGACTTAATCCCCAGTATGATGGTGTTGAGAGATGGGACCCTTAAGAGGTGATTAGGTAATGAGGGCTTTGCCGTCATGAATGAATTAATGGTGTTATTGCAGGAGTGGGTTAGTTATCATGGGAGTGGGCTCCTTGTAAAAGAATGAGTTTGGCTCCCTTCCCTTTTCTCTCTCTCCTTCTCCCCTCCTCTCTCTCTCACACACACACACATGTGCACACACACTTTTGCCCTTCCATCTCCTGCCATGGGATGATGCAGTCAGAAGGCCCTTGCCAGATATGGGCCCTTGATCTTGGACTCTCCAGCCTCTGAAACCGTGGGCCAAATAAATTTCTGTTCATTATAAATTACCCAGTCTCGGGTATTCTGTTATAGTGGCACAAAATGGATTAAGACATCATGTGAGACCTAGACCACACTTTTAAAAACATTTAGTCCAAACCCTCACAGATGTGAAAACTGATTTGCAAATATGTGAGGTAGCTGGCTTGATGTTAGGCGAACAGCTGGGGATGAGCCTGGGATCTGGCCAGATTCAAATAGCCTCAAATCTTTCCTAATACGCTTCCCACCATCCGCTCTACTTCCTCAGACCGGGAGGTAGATGGTCCGATAACACAGACGTAGATGGATGTATAGATAATGGGTAGATAAATGGACAGGTAAATTGATAGAAGAATATAATAGAGACAGATTTAGCAGGAAATTTAATTTTACAAAAAAGCCACTGGGAAATTGAGATTATGCTGAGAGACAGCATAACTGGAAGAACACTGGACTAAAGGAAAACTCTAGATGCTAATTCTGACTCTGTGCTAACTAGCTGTGTTACCTTGGGCAGGTCCCCGAGCCTCTGTGAATCTTAATTGGACATATAAAAAATCGTATATGTGAGTATTTTGTTAACTGTGATAATTTAATGAATATGAGACACTCACGTATTTATGAAACTACATTGCATTCGTGTGTTCCTGTTCTGACAGCGAGCTCCATGAAGGTAGGAATTACACTTATTCCTTTTTGTATGCCAGTACCAGATGCTCCACAGGTATTTTTATGGTATGTGAACAAACCGATGGCATGGTCATTATAGAAGTAAGTGCTCTTCTTCACCACCGTCACCCAGTGTGGCTCATGTTCTCATCCAATAAACTCTAAGGCCTGGTTTAGTCTTTTTATCCTCCTGTAATCTCTAATCCAGTTGTTCGTTTTTTCTTTCTCTCAACACATTCACATTTCCTACCATTTTAGAAATACCCTTTACTTTTAAAAATATGTACATATGGCAGAGAAAGGTATTAGATCCCTACTTCATACAACACATAGAAGTCGATACTAGTTAGATTTTAGATTTAAATGTCCAAAGAAAACCTTTCAAACTTTCTGACTGTGGAGCAAGGAGAGATTTTTTTAAACCAGACCAAAACCAAAAACAAAAACAAAAAAATTATGACTCATAAAAGAAATATTTGTAACTTAAAATCCATTAAAGTTTTGTATTTCTGCTTACAAGAAGACTCCACTCTCCAACTCCAATGTAATTAAGAGTTAAACTTGTGTGTGTGTGTGTGTGTGTGTCACACTTGGGTATCACCACCCCAAGGTGAGATGTCCGGCCAAAGGTGGCTGCCACACCCAGAATGGAAATAATTGAGGATGACATACACCTGGCAGGAGCTTCATGTTCCCATAAGGGCTTTTTTTTTCCTTTTCTTTTTTTTCTTTTTTGAGACAGGGTCTCACTCCATCACCCTGGGTAGAGTGCAGTTGCGTCATCATAGCTCACTGCAACCTCAAACTCCTGGACTCAAGCGATGCTCCTGCCTCAGTCCCCCAGGTAGCTGGGCCTGCAGGCACATGCCACTGACACCTGGCAAATTTTCCTATTTTTAGTACAGATGGGGTCTTGCTCTTGCTCAGGCTGGTCTCCAATGCCTGAGCTCAAGCAATCCACCCACCTCGGCCTCCCAGAGTGCTAGGATTACAGGTGTGAGCCACTGCACCCGGCCCAGCCCATGAAGGCTTTGTCTAGATAATTTAGGGACTGGGGGATGGAGTATGGGTGAACCTGCACAAATCTTTTATTACCTATGGAAATGAAATTTAATACACATAACCAAACATATGTGTCATGAATACCTCAAAATAGAATGGATTATATCTTATATGTCTTTTAATGTTAAAAGTCTTAGACAGGGTCCGGGAGAAAATAGGTCTCCAATGCACAAAGAGATGAAAGATAGCATCATTTTCATCCCAGTTTCCCATCTCCTTTGTCATTAACCTGTGCCTGTCCTCTCTGGCCTGTGTTGGTTACGGCCCTAACATCCAAAACACAAAAGTAACCAGCAGAACAGTCCTAATGACAGTGACATCCAGCTTGTGCTTTACGGTTTGGAAACGACTTCCAAATACAATGTCTCATCTGAATCTCACAACCACCACGTAAGACCAGGTATTATTCCTCTGATTCCCTAGATGAGGAAACTGAGGGTCAGAGAGGTTATATGACTTGCCCCAGGCCTCCAGGTGGGTGGCAAAGCCAGGATTTGGAATCTAAGATAAAGGAAACTCAGTGGCAAGGAGTAGATTACACACACCTAAAGGAATGGGCGGAACGAAGAAGACAGCAACTTTCTCACCAGCAACGTGTTCTGTTTTAATCTGGGCTTTTTAAAATGGGGCTGCTTCTGCTGTGTCACAGAGCCTAGAACACGTAAAAGTCAAGGTGGCAACAGCTCCTCTCTGGGGTATCTGTTGAGACTCCCCACCCTGCATGGACACCTGCCTTTTGTCTCTGAGTTTGACCTGGTTTTCCTAACTCTCACACCTCTTGAATTAGGACTCTGGCCCCCAGATTTGCCTAAGGCCTTTCTCAGAGTTTGGCAACCTTTTTATTATGATTATTGACAATAACAATAATGATACCAGCAGACGCCCTCTACTGAGCCCTACTTATTATGGGCTACCAGTAAGCGCTTTGCATGCATTGTCTCATTTAGTCTTACAACAACTCTATGAGGTAAGAACTATTTTTGTCGCTATTTGACAAAGGAAGAAACTGAGGGACAAAGAGATGAAGTAATTCGCCCAAGGTCACACCGCTAGTAAGTGGCAGACTGGTGACCAAGCTGCCTGACTGTAGACCCTTACCATGGCCACTAACCTCAGCTTAACTACCTCTCACGCGGCTGCCCATCTTGGGTTCCCTGGCATTGTCATCTGAGACCCCCTCAACTGCTGGCTTTGCACTGTCTCTCATCCTTGCTGAGTGCAGAGCTGTAGGTAATAACATTCCCTCTGCCGGCCTCTCTCCTAAGATTCTCAAAAGAGACAGAGCAAAGTCCCAGAAAGTAGATGACGTAGTAGCTGCTGTTGCGCCCTCTCCTTCGGAACCAGGGCCCTCATTTCCCCTGCTGCCAGAGGGTCGGTTGCTGAGTGTTCACAGCTGAGACCCTCTCCAGGCAGTGCCCTTACCTAATGGGAGCCACCTGACTGGGGTTACGCCCCCTTCTCAGGAGCAGCCCACATTAAATAATTGGTCCATGCAGTACACAAAGGCCCAGCCTTCCAGCCTCAACTGGGGCCGATTGGGAAGGGCCATCCCCACTCCAGAGCTCCCCATGAGATTGGGTGAGGCCTCTGTCACAACCACTTTCCCCAGCCCTGCTTCTTCTTCCCACCCCCACACCCCCCCCACCCACCAGATGTAGGTCCCAGATCACTGCCCAGTAAACACTGCCTGCCTGCTGTAGCCTCGGGCTCTGATTCCCGGGAATCCAATCCAACACAAAATTTAAGCCAAATATCGCTGGGCATGGCCTCTTTCTCCTCGCCGGCAGAGTGAGGCCTCATGCAGGATGTGCTTTTAAAACTTTCCTGGTATTTCATTTTTCCTGCCCACCTGGTCTTTGACACTGCCACATGCAGTATTGATTCTTTTTCTTTTTTTCTTTCGGTCCACTAGAATTTTCTAGTGTCCGTCGCTATGTGACGGGATTCACCTATACCTTCAGCCAACAACAGGGCCGTGTTTCTGGTCCAGGCCTTCCCAGCACCATCCTCCCACCCCAACAATGCCTATGAGTGACCCGACCTGGGACGCATGTCCTGCTGACCATGTTCTTTGCATGGCCCACCCGAGCACGCCGGGCAATAGACATGGTTGAAATGCACGCACATGAAACGTACGATGAGCAGACACGGGCAGGAGCGGAAGAACATTCGGTCTTGACAGTGTATATCCCTACAGGTAAACCCAGGAGGCCTTGGCTCAGCGTCCTCTTTATCTCCTACCTCTTTGACTTCAATCTGCCACATGCACTGCTGCCAGATTTAGCTTCCTAAATGAAGCTCTCCTCATATCCCCTCCCTGCTTAAAACCCATCGCGCTCTGCTGCCTACCAAGTCATTACACCTGTCCCGCCCTCGAGTCCCAGCCCTGCCCGGCGTGGCTGAGGTCAAAGCGGCTGCTCCTTGGCACTTGGTATTTTCAGGCCTTTGGGACTATGCTCATTTTCTTCTCTTCAAACACTTGAACCAGGAAACCCTTTTTGATCCATACAAATAGCTGTAAACAGTTTGGACTGTATTTTCTTTAATAAATTCACCTTACTCTCCCTTGAATGACAGTTATCCGTGCACTTGGTTTCTCCTCCCTCCTAGATGCCAAAGAGCTTGGGAGAAGACGTACCACTGATCTCAGCACGTCAACAGCGTCGGCACGCAGTGGGCTCTCAAGAAAGGTTTCTCAAGGTGATGTATTATCTCCAGTTGGAGCACAGATTTATTCTCGTCCCCTTCTCCCTGCCTTCCCACCAGTCTTTATGTTCCTGAAGTCAATATATATTGATGTTTTAGGAAATAGTTATTTAATCATAATAAACATAAAGTGACGCACAGCGATATTGAGACTCTACCCTAAAACACACCTTGGAGAAGGTGGATTTCAAATCGAAGGCAGACCTAAAGTGAGGTCACTGCCTTAATCTACCAAGAAGGAAAATTTACACAATTTTGAAATGATGACATTCCAACAGTGGACTACATCCAGGGTAAAGAGGGGCCTTACAAAAATACAATGTAGCTCATCTAGAAATCAAAGATAAGCAGGATAAACAACTTCTAGAGAAAAAGGTGACTATTTCACTGAAAGAATTCAAGCTCAGTGCATTTCATAGACCACTGGGCAACTGGCCACCCCTCCTGGCTGGTGGGCGTGGCGTGGGATTCTGACATCTCTGACATCCAAGCAGCTCAGGTGACTGTCCTCCCTCCGCCCCAGGGCCCAGAGTCCCAGCCCTGCAGACAGTGATATCATTTTATCACTGCACAGGCTACAAAATAACTGTCTCACATTGAAACACACTTTCTTCTTATTTTCTTGGAGTCTGGTTCCCCTAACAAATGGCTGTAAGCTTCTGGTAGGAAGCAAAGCTCAGTTGAGCTTCAGAGATCATTAAAAAAGGGTCGAGACGCAAAGAGATTGTTAATGCATGCAGCAGGGACTCTGAGTTGCATTTGGGCCTATTCTCCTCCTCTGGGCTTTGCCCCTCTGTTCCGTATCATGAGACTTCTCTCCAGACAGGCAGCCCTCTTTCAGGACTGGCTGTCAAATTCTGGAATTGGTGCTGGTGATGAGCAAGGAGGGATGTCTCTCTTCCATTTTCTGTTATAGATTGATGTCAAAACTGACACAGGCCCATGTTTAAAAGTCAAGTCATCCAGGATGGGTAAGGTATTGAGAAATGCTCTAGTATACACTCAAATGCAACTAGGGAACATATAATAGATAATGATAATTGTAAGAAGGATTGGTGCACTGCAGAAAATGTATCCCAATAAATATTTGTCTATAATATCAGTTGTTTCTTTTCTGTGGTGTCACCTTTATACATGGGCAAGGGATGCCCTGATCTAGGCCTCGTACTTCAAAGGACCCCCAGACACACACACACACACTAAAGTAAGCACAAGTACTCTGTCACCTGAGGCCCAGCATTCAGCGGATCCTAAACATCCACTCTTGCAGCCAACACTGCACAGGCCCCAGGGACATTTCTTCACAGCACTTGTCCTTGCATCTTGCCCTTGAAATAAAAGGCACCTGCACCTGAGTACTGAGAAAATGTGTCTTCACCACTGCCGACTTCAGAAACACACACAGCTTTGGAGTGTGAGGGGTTTGAGCATCAGAAGTGCTGAAATAAAAAACAAAATCACTACCTTGTGAGATTCCTCCTATCATATGGCAAGGATGTGATGGATTCTTGCATAATTAAAAAACTATTTCCCAAGAGATCATTTTCTTGTTTCTCTTCCTGTTCGAATTCAGGATTCTAGAGGTACTAAAATACTGCACACAAGTATATGCAATAGTTACACATACATGTTGGCTAACATTTTGCAATATTACATAACTCGTATTTCTCTTACTTTTGTATATAAATATAGTCCTAGATATAACATATGTGAAGCATAAAACTGGTTCTTGCCATTGGCAACTAAATGGACTTTGCTAGAACTGCAGATAGTTTTCTTTTTATATAAACATGCAATAACATGTAAATTGACTTATAAAACTTAAATTAAAAAATGTCAGATCTGTTTAAATAATTTTATTTTAATTTTTGGTATTTACTCATGAATTTGCATTTTGGTTATAACAGGTAATTTTGAATACTTGGGAAGAAAAATAATTTTTTGAAAACACATCCAAAATAATTAAATTTTTCATTTTTTACATTAACATTGATTTACATATTGATGAAAATGCTTTTGAATTTTGTATATTTTAATATAATTGCATTTATTTTCAATCTGTTAGATTATTGCTGTCAATGGAACACAGATTATGTGAAAATTGTGATGATGAGGATATAATCAGTGATTTTACTGAAACGAAGGCAAGAAAATGAATTTTTCTTAATAAATGTATAATCGGTGAATTTATGTGTGTGTATTCTTATTACTGGTGCAAACATTGCTAGCTGAACAGCATCCTAGATAGGCCCACGAATGCTCAGACTCTCCTTCCTCCTGGAGATTTTGCTAATGTTCACTGCATCCCACACCCGTCATAGCACAGCTATGCATAAAGCTTTATACATATTTTCATTTTTTTACAGCTTTATGCATATTTTCTATTTTGTTGTTATTGGGGAATATTTGTCACAATGGAAGGATGGAACGTATTTAACAGTTTATTTGTAACTTTTTAATACCTATACACATAGCATCTGTGCCCCGGACCCCACCAATGACAGCAGTGCGCAGCTTCTTGGACCACTCTGGTTACTGGCACCGTGCGGTTTTCTCGCTCTTACTGAGAGCTCACACTGGGGCAGACACTGTCCCAAGGTCTTTCGTGTACAATATGTCATTCTTTCCTGTCACAGCCCTTTGAGGTAGGTACTGTTACCTCGTTTCGATGAGGACACAGGGACGCAGCGGTGAGATCACTAGTCAATGTCTCTGAGTGGGTGAGCCACCCCCGCCTGGCCTTTCAGACTCCAAATCCCTCTGCATCTCTGCCCTTGCTGCTTCACCCTCTCTCCCTGGCAGAGGCTAAAAAGCCTCTTCTTTGTCTATTACGTTTGCTTCCTAGAGACCAATCGTTGCATACTTTTATTATGTTAGCTGTTACGTATCTCCTTAAAAATATCTGGATCAATGTATCTGTTTTGGATTTCAAGCTCATGGATAATCTAAACCTCTGTACACATGTGCAAATAGCCACCTCCTAAATTACATTTTTAGCACAATTATTTTTGTAAGATCTTCAAAACAACTTAAATACATAGTACATTTAACTGCATGAGTGGCTGAGTTAAAAAACTTTGGTATAGCCATTGAATGGACTATCCTGTAGGAAGTGAAAATGAGGGTTATGAAGGTATAATAACATGGGAGAGGCTTACGACAGGTACAATGTTAAATTTTAATAGTACTGTGTAAGATCGCACATATCACATGTCAAAATTATGTAAAAAATACATGTGAAAAAAGATACATAGGAAAAACCCCAAAAATATCTCAGTAGTTGTGTTTAACAGTGGGTAGTAATGTATTGGAACATTTTTTTTCCATTTTGGTTTTTTCCCTGTTTTTAAAAAGATTTTGGATTGGATTAATTTCATAATGAAAAAATTTAGAAAACATTTTTTTTCTGAAAACAGTGATGAATTTTGGCACAAGTTCTCATAACTTGTGAACTCCTAACATTTGCATAACACACTCATCCACCCATTCTTCCTGGCTCTGTGAAATTTTTTAAGATGAAAACTACCCTGGCTGAGGAGGCTCTTCATGATTCTGCTTGCTGCTGGCAACATACATCATTTCTTTATTTGGAGACAGGGTCTCACTATGTTACCCAGACTGGCCTCAAACTCGTGGGCTCCAGCCATCCTCCTGCCCTAGCCTCTCCAGTAGCTGGGACTACAGGTGCATTCCAACACACTCTGCCAAGATGCATTTTACAGATCAAGCATTTCAGGCTTTGTCTTATAAATTAGGAAGAGTGGAGATGACAAGATATGAGGGTCTTGAGGCTTCATACAAACTCTGCAAACAGAAAAGTTCTATCACTTTCCAAAGGAAATGTTGGCCCTCAAATGTTCCCCAGGGACCTGGAGCCACACCACATGGTCAGTGAGCTTTCGATAACAGCAGTACCTGATCAGAATGCCTGTGGGCATGTCACAGCTCCCCTACCTTGGAGACAACTCTGGCATTCTCACAGGGATGTGCCAAGTGGGAGGCTTGCCTTGGGGACAGCAAGCACATCTGTGGATATGCTGGGATGAAACCCTCTTGAAAAAAAACTTGCCACTAGCCTTATGCAGCTGTTTCACCTGTTCCTGTCTTGGTTTGGGTTTTTGTTGTTGTTGTTGTCGTTGTTGTTTTGTTTGTTTGTTTTTTATTCTAATCCCCTGATAGATCATTGTCTTGCTTTTCAATAAGTGGTAAATGTTAAGAGCAAGAAAGATTTACTCAATGGAAAACTTATAATCTCCTCTCTGTCTTTTCAACTCTCTTCTTTTTCTTCCTTCCTTCCAAACCTCTCCAGTCACATACCTGTGTGCCAGCTACAACGCTAAGCACTGAGGACACAAGGTCAAATCAGACCCAACACTGGCCCTCAAGGAGCGTGGGGTCAACACCTCCCACTGCAAGGGTGGTCCTCTGACCAGGAGCAACAGCATTGCTTGGCAGCTTGTTGGAAATGCAGACTCCCAGGCCCTTCCCCAGACCTACTGACTCGGAATCTGGATTTTAACAGGTTCCCCAAGGGATTCGTAGGCACATTAAAGTTTGAGATGCACTGGCCTATATACGACTATAGAAGGGCCAGCCTAATTTCTCCTGAGTGCAGTTATGATAAGATTTGGGGTTGGCATTATTATTTGGCTTCATGAACAATTTTAGCTTATTTCACAAATATCGCCAGGAAATAATATGTGACCATTGCAGGACAGGACGCACAGGCTCAGTCACGAGGACAGTGACTGCCTGCGGGAGTGGAATGCTCTCTGACCAGCATCGCCCCCCCCCACATATCTGGGAGGCTTTGTGGAGGGGGACAGCAGGGACAGGACAGGGAGTGGGAGGGGAAGAGGAAGTGGATATTAGCTTCTGCAGTGCAGCAGTCTGAGCAGAGCAGGAGGGTGGAATGCGGGCGTCCGCTTGACAGTGGATGTACCTGGGCCCGAGAAAACATGTATGCAAGGGAGGCCATTGCAAGGTGGCTGCATCTGAGGCACACGCCTTCCTCTCAGGCTCAGAAACCGAATCATTTCCTGTACTTTGCCTTCTGCACCTGCAGGCTATGCACTCAGTCACTCGGCAGAGGGAGTCCTTCCAGGGCATGGGAACATGTCAGGGGTGGCGAGGGGGCTGGGGAGTGGCAGGGATGCCAGTGACTTCCACTTTTCCCTCCTAATGCTGCAGAAAGAAGGGCTCTTAGGAGTTGCACAGAACTTATCTATTTATTTTTTAGAAGAGGATAGTCTTATTTTTGTTAAGGTCAGACTTCCCCTTACTAGATAAATTAAATTTGAAAGAGTGCACATGTTTCAGAAAGGATACCTCAGGAATAACAAGGATTTGGGAGTTAGGCTATATATACACCTCTTGGGGGTTACCCCAGACCTTACTGGCCTCAAGAAGTGGTAGGTGTTTCTAAGTTAGGAGTTAGAAGTTAAGACATCCACACAGTTTCTCCTGAGTCTCCAAAATCTCCTCATCATACAGGTGTTATAGAGAGCACCTGTGATCTTTCCTTCCTTTCAGTCCTCTGACTTTCTGTTGCATTGGGTGGAAACCAACTCTAGACATTAGAAATTATTAGGAGGGAGAGGCGAAGATGAAGATTTATAAGTCCTCCCTCCATAGGAAATCACATATGCCAACAACATAAAGCCTTTATTTATGTATTTGTTTGTTTGTTTGTTTGTTTATTTATTGGCACGTGCAGAAAGAGTTCAAGTATATTTATTCTAGACGGGAACAAAAACAGTGAGTTTCTTTTTTCCTACAGTGTATGGAGAAACAATTTATAAGGTACCAACATCCTGTATCTTAAAAGTGGTACTCTTCAAGTTATATACAGATCATCAGGAATCACCCAAAAGAGCCAAATCCAAGACAAAATTCTTAGGAAAATGGAATATATCTAGGGCAAGGAAATAAAATCTCCTGAAAATTGTGTTGACATAAAATTGCAGTACATCTAGTACCACTATAAAGAAAGATTACATTGCTTTTGGAGGAATATGGCTATTAGTCAACTACACTATACTTGTGGCCCCAGACCCACACTTCCCATTGTGACGGCAGAAAACTATATTACTTGCTCAAAATTGTTGTAGATTAAATTCACAGTAATTCATCTTAAGCCCCATAGCATTTTTTCTAGGGTGCATTGGAAAATGTTTGATCATTCCACACCAGAGATTGTAGATTCATGGCTCCACTGAAAGTTCTGGAAGGCTGACAAAAACAGCCAAATCTATCTATTAAAGAGAGATGAAAAAGATCCTTTGTAAGAGAATGGGCAAAACATGGCTCTTCAGGTCCAAGTGAATATGTTTGTCCACTCACACGATGCCTATCTTGATGAGGAATTCAATACTTGACAGAAAAATAACTTTTATTTACACTGACACATTTTGTAAGACTCAAAAATGGAAAAATATAACATGAAGTTTTTTTCAGGGTTGTCTCCTATGGTTATCTGATGATAAATATTCATTTATCCATTTACAAACACTTATGGGCCAGCCACAATGTCATAATAGTTACATTACGTTGAACACAAGCAACCTAGACTCTCCCTTCTACTAAAAACCATAGCTTCCCATTGTCCTTAAATTAGAGTAAAACTCCTTACTTTAGCTTACAAGGACGTCCAAAATTTAAATTTAGGCTTGCTACTTTTCCAATCCATCTCTTACCAATTTCTTTGTTTTCTCTTATCTGATCTAATACATTTTTTTCCCTTTCTAGAATGTGCAGCATTGTGTCTGGCTAGTAGCAGCTGTTTCTTCTGCCTGCACGCCTCTACCAACCACCTGGTTGACCCACTAAGTCCTCCTCACCGGCCAGTCCCAACTCAAACATGTCTTTTCTCAGCAAGGTCTCCTTTGACTGTCCCCAACTAGGTTAGAGGCTGGGTTTTGTGCCACCTGTCCTGGTCTTCATCCCATGGTAGTCGTTTGATTATTGGCCAACTTCTCCAACTGGAACAGGTTGGGCTGCTCCTCTCAGCAGAACTCATGAGTGGGGCAGCTTCTTTCCACGGGACTGTGGCCCTGGCAGGCACCAGGACTACCTCACTTAATGCAAATGCCAACCAGAGCCTGGGACTTTGGGAACAGCTTGAGAGGCATCAAAGATGGACAAGACAGTTTTTGTATTTGAGGATCTTGTCATCTCTTACAAAAATGAGAAACACACTGCTTTCAAAGGTGAAAAGTATAAATGTGCTAAGAACCACAAAGTGTAGTGACTGTCCTGAGGTGGGAGGGCACCTGTCTTTACCGTGCACCCACGGGAAGTTGTGTGAAGAAGTTGGTATTTGAGCTGATTACAGGACAGGCAGAATTTCTATGGGAAGTGTCACAGTGAGTGTGCAGAGGCCCATGTGGGCGGATCAGTTAGAAGCAAAATCTTGGATGCACAAAAACCTGAAACTGATGCCAAGAACAGACAATCTCATATTTTGCAGAGTTCATAGGCAATTAGACATTGACTTTTTTTTACAAAGAGGAATTGAGTCTAAATATTTTAAAGACCTTTTCACCTAAGGTAACTCTGAGAGCACCTGAATAATGCAAGAGTTGAGTTTAGGCTTCCTGCCTAAAGCTTAGATGACACCTTAGTTATCCTTCATGCTTCCTTAGGATAATTTTCAAATCTGTACTAAAAGTCCATGACAGAGCAGGTAACCATGTGGCCCGTGAGCCAGGTGTATGTGTGTGTAGGGGGGACAGACAAGTTGGAAGGGAGCATGGGGGTGGCATGGAGTGAGAGCCGTGTTCCCAAATATGGCGGTGCCTCAGTCCTGACATGGACGCCGCTCTGTGGGGCTGGAGGAGTGCGTTACCCCACCGGTGATATCTTAAGCCAGGATTCCCTTTCACCCCCTGTGGACAGAGCATAAAAATATCTCCCGCAGGCAGGCCATCTTTCCCAAAAAGGGGGAGGCAATTCACTGTTATGGGAAACACCGTCTAGAAATAAAAACAAATTGGGGGAGGGAGGGTTAAAGTTAACTGAGGTACTTTACTCAGGGCATTCGGGAGGACCACAGTGCCAAGGCGCCTAGAGGGAAGAGTGGACATCTCACATCCCCTCACAGGGGAGGGAGGCTGACCCACGGAAGGTGAAGTTCTCCAAGTCCTCCCTGAGGTGGCCCGGGGCCAGCCCAGCAGCTGGCAGCCCCAGCCCCTGGCAGGACCCTCTCCTGACAGAGTCCCTCCCTGTCATCCCCCACACTCCTCCCACCCCCTTCCTGCCACAGCCACTCGGGCACCTTGTCCACTCCTCAGCCAGCCTTATTTTCATGCTACCCAAAAATAACAACATTTGATACGAGGGCTTGAAGGCTTTGGCTGGGGTCATGTTTCCAAATTCTTGACTCAAGTATTGTAAATGAGAACTACTTTTTTTTTTTTTTTCCAGTCAGGCTATTTTTTCCCTCCTTTTTTTTTTTCTCTTGAGATGTTGGGAGAACCCCAACCAAGGAATCAGTGCTTATTGGGTCACAGGGTATAAATAGTAGTGTTGAGACCGTAACACA
>NW_012152618.1:4519390-4542689 GCF_000956105.1 Propithecus coquereli | reverse complement strand
ATTCTTGTTCACATAGTCGGATTAACCAGGAAATTAGCAGGAAAACAAAGCAGCGGGGTTGAAGCTGTGCTGTGGTCCACACTGTACCGTGGAGGTACCTCATAGATGATTCTATGTATTAATGAAGTTAGTATTTCAGCAGCTGATACTTGAGTTGGGTGCCAGGGGAGAGAAGCAAATAAGGGTATAGGCAGCACCGTTTAGTCCTAGGACTCACACAGAACATAGAGAGAGCCACATTCTTAATAATACCAGGGATCATGCACTGAGCATTTCTTGGGCCATAGACACAAGCCCAAGCATTTCACATACGTTATCTCATTCAATATGCACAAAGTCCCCATGAGACTGGTGCTGTCTTATGTCCAGTCTACGAAGGGAACTGAGACTTAGAAAGTAACTTGCCCAAGATGAAAGAGCTAATCGCATTGCGGAGGCAGAATTCAACCCCAGAGTTTTTGATGCCCAAACCTGAGCGATTAACAACCTTGCTACACTTCATTCTTTTCCCTGCACCTCTTGCCCAGAGCCTAGGACTATGCATCTAGGACTCAGGGAATATCTCAAGAGGGTGCAGTCAGGCAGAAGTTTCGGGGTGAAATGTCAGCAGTGTTATAGGGACCTAAGAACTGGCCCTGGAGAAGGAGACTCCCATCTCCGGGCTCCTTTCCAAGCGGGTAAACGCCCAGCAGTCTTCCTGAAGAGGAGGGGAACATCTGAGTGGCCGGATGGAGGTCCAGTCTCCACCACTAGGGAATGTTCTCCGAGCTGGGCCTTCCTTGCCTTCTGCTTGTACCCATCAGCGTGCTGTCCTCTAGAAGCAGAACTGCTGGGGAGCCTGCCTTTCTCCATGCTTGGTGCCTGGCCCTGGAGCTCGTGACCTGCAAGGGGAGATTTGAACTTATTCTCTGGACTGTTCTCTCTCTGTACGGCATACATCAATGAAAAGAAAATCTGTGTTTCACAACATTACTGAGCACTCATGAAATGGTATTTAGAAGTATCCTAACTGGTCTGAAGATGAAAAGGAGCCAGTTGTCTTTTGCTTGATTTTGTCCTTCAATTTAAAAAGCATATGTTCTGCCTCTTAGCCCCTTAGGGGCCACACCGGTTCCTGTAGGTCCGCTGAACTTCCTTAGGCTGCTGGGACGACAGTCCTAGATTCTCCGATACGTTCAACTTTGGGACACAAATTTCTAACCGTAAATCCTGCTGCCCTCTGTTTTCACTGCTCCTGCTGAGAGTTCCTGAAGGAAGAGCTCTGAAATCTTTACCCTCTTCTGTCCCGAGTCAACACAGCAGCCCTATGGGTCATTTCTGAGAAAATATCCCAAATGCCTACTTCAGATGGTCTCCTTGGAATTATTGCTTCTGTTTTCAGTTCTGGAAGTCTGTTTATCTGCCCCTTCCCCTGCAGGCGAAGGGTTTCTTGAGGGCCTGGCCTCTGGCTTATTTCTTTTTGCCCTGGTACCCAGCACAGTGCCTGGTGCGTGTGTGTGTGATCGAGTCACACATGTCGAATAAATGAGTCAGTGGAGGGACAAAAGAACAAATACAAAGACAGATCCATAGACTGTGAGACTGGAGGACTCTTGTATACACCTGCGTCTTGAGCACGGAGGAAACTTCCGTTTGGGCTCCTGACCACAGACTCCACTCTGCTTTGTCCCTGTGTTCCTCTTGCACCCTCCAGTCTGGAAGCCCCGATCTCCTCCACCCAGAACTCCTCTGCCCCGGCTCTGGCTCAGCCCGACCTAGCCACTCGGCAGTCTGGCCCATTTCCTGTCTGATGTTCTTCGGGGTCACCCACTTCTATCTTTGCCTAACCCTGGGAGTAGGGGGAGGAGGAGGAAAGTCTTGTTTCTGCCCTGAGGCATGTCCCAGAATAACATCAAGTCATTCTTATATATTTATCTGGGCCTTTATAATCTTCTCCCAAGATGGGTACTGCTCCTGTTCTCATAAGTGACCCACATTTGCAACCTTGAGTTATCTTCAAAGCCCCTTTTACATCTGTACCCTTAAAGAGGTAAGACTCTGAGCCTTCACAATCTCTTCTTTGACGTGTCTCATCTACACCATCTCTGCTGCCATCCTGGTCCAGTTCCTCAGAACTGGATGGATCTGGCCTGTCAGCAGCCTTAACCCTATAACATCCTTGTCCACCCTTTATGAATACCTCTACCAGGGCTGACTTCCTGACTTGCCTCTGTCATCATGGGCCACCACCGGATCCCTGGTCCTTCCCTGCACATGAGTTTATGGGCCCTCAGAAGTCCCACCTCACCCTATTTATCCAAACTTTATTTCCCACAACCCCAGAGTAATTATCCTCGAGTTATAGGCTCTGTAGAGAGTCCTTCATGGCTCTCACAATACACGACGCTAATTTCTGCTTAGCAGCCCCATGTCATCTCCTTGTCCCTGTCTGATGTCCTCCTCTCCGGCCTCACTTGAATCTATCTTCTCCATGAAAACTTCCCTTTCCCTTCCACTCCCCTCTTTGAACTACCACGAACCCCTAATCTAAGGCATGCCACTCGCCTCCTGCTTGTCTCCTGTATTAGTTGGGTTTATTACTGATTGTGCACTCCCTTGAAATTTCCAGATAGACCCTAAGTTCTTTGAGAACAGGGTCTGAATCTGAATCTTAACTTGTGTTTCTCAGAGTACCTGCCAGAGGGCAGAACTTACAGAAATGGTGTGATACGCCTGTACTCATGATCGACTGACCTTTGCCGAGGGATATCAGGGGAAGTGTCAGCTCAGAAATATTACATGTATTTTACTTGGGAAAAATGAGGGCTTGCAATGAGGATTGTGTTTGCACTGGCTGCTACCGCTACTTTCATTTCTGCTGTTTTCTTTCTCCTTCTCTTTCCCCTTTTCCTTCATATTCATCAAATCTCTCTGTGATCCAGTCCTTTTTCTGTAGGCTACAAGACTGCTGGATCTTAAAAAAAAAAAAAAAAACTGAAATCCTCAGTACTTCACATATAGAAGGTACACAATAAATGTTTGTCGAATGAACTAATCCGTGAAACATCTGAGATTTAGAATCCTTAAAATCCCATAGTGTTTAAGCCAAATACCTCCTTCTTTGTTCTTAACTCCAAAACACTGACCTTTCCACGTTTTAGTCCCTGAGCGCTACATCTATCACTACGTATTGCTCTGTTTTCTCTTCTTTCTTCCATTTCTATCTTGCCCTATCTAATCTTCTGGTATCCTCTTAAAAGTGATTATTTGGCTTTCAAAACATCCTCTCATGAAATAAAGTTCCATGATTATTAATTGCAATTATTGGACATTATCATATTTGCTATAGCAAGAGGTAATCCAAGGAGATTAATCAGTGCAAAATGTGCAATTTACAAAATGACCTTTATATACCCTAAGAAAAAAATTTAACACCCTAGTAAGTGATGACATTGCTGGTACATTTGTTATTAGACTCTCCAAAAGCGATCATACATGTTTCTAAACATCACCTTGGCTTCTGGATCAGAGCTGCAGATTCAAGTATGTGTGGTCATTGATGTTTCCCCTAAAGCACAGTGTGTTGACTTTGAACACCAACCTGCATCTACAACAAGGCTTTGATGGAAGTTAAATAATAATGTCACATGCCAGGACACTGCATTGTTGAATCATACTGCCACATGCCACAATAGAACTGAGGAACCCATGTGAGTGCCTTTTGAGAAAACCTAAATAAAAATCAGGAAGAGGAAATAGAAATATTCCATTGAATATTTAGGTCCAGCCATAGATAGTCTGTATTTTAAAGCAAATAATTTATGTTTTATTTGTTATAGCAATTCCACATTTTATTCAGCATAGCAATCACCACAATTGATTCATAAAAGCAAAATTGCCTAATCAATGGACTAGAAATACAGTCACTGTGAATATAAATTCTTTCCTCTTCTAATGATCCCAAGCTAATCATTTCAGCTCTTCTGGCTCGTTTTCCTGATTAAACTAGGAGAATAAAGACAACAGTAACATGTGACTCCTACATTAGCAAACTAAGCATGAAGAATGAGTATAAACCAGTCTGTGAGCAAACGGGTTTGGGGGATTTGTATAATCCATTCCATGGTACATCTTAACTAATATTCCCTGTGCTGATAGGGCCCAAAAAAAAGTGTTATCTCAAATATTGAAAAGAAGAAGATGGGATTAGAATTAGAAGATCTGGATTTAAAGAGAGACTTCACCTAGTAACTGTATTACTTTAAGCAAGTTGATAGACTTTTCTTTGCCTCAGTTTTCTGTCCTGTAAAAGGGTTTCTCACAGATTTTTTTTAAGGATTAAATGACCTGACAGAGGCAAAAAGCTTTGTAAACCACAAAGCATTTTGTTAGGATTCAATAGGACGGTTTTTTTCCCTTATGCAATTTAGAATTATATCCCTGCTTGTGTAGCAGCACTCTTGTGAAATTCCAACCGTGTTTTGTCCCCGAATGCCTCTCTCCCTAGCCCAGAATGATACTCAGGCCATGAAAATTTCTTTTGATTTTTCTCTTAGAGTCTTTTCTCAGGTCCGACAGGGTACGCTGGTACCTTCAGCACAACACTGGCATGTGTCTGCTCAGACAGTGGGTGGTCCTTGTCGTCCAGCAACTGATGAGAAGGCCGAGGGTACATGGCCACGCCCGGGCTGACCACAGTGACACGCTGCACGGTCCCGTCTGAAGAGAACATGGTACATGAGGAATCCGGCATACTTTTCAGCAAGGGTGCACCTCCCTCCACCCCCGGCATTCCATGTGACATGCCTGTACCAGAGACTGTAATGGCAGCACAGTGAAGAAAGAAGAGGTATAGACAGAGAAAGGGGTGGAGGAGGCATTTTATAGCTTGTTAAGATATGAGTCCTGACACCTCAATTGTTGTTTTTTTCAAACAAAAACAAATTACAGATCAGAATCTCAGAGACAACCCCCTTCTCTGGGCTGCCCCAACATGTCTCCAAGCCACCTTTCTCCTTCCTTCTTTGTCCCTGCCAAGTCACTAATCAGAACAGCGCGAATCACTCTACTCAGCTTCGGGTGGCTCCCAGCGGCATCCCAGATCCCGCAGCTGTAAAGCTAGCTGCTATGAGTTTGGTCCTGTGGAGGTGCTCACTCCCTCAGCGGCAGAGGGAGGGGCAAACCGGTCAGAGACAAGGACATGTGAAGTGAGCACAACCAGCCAGCAAGCACCGTGCTCCTCCAGGCTGGACTAACTCTGCCCTGACATCCAAGCAGGGAGCACCCCTCCTGCCAAGCAGCTGTCATTTCTTGGGATCAAGACCACTGCCCATGACCCCATGGGCTGGGTCCACTCAGCTCCAGTGGGTACCATTTACATAGGCTGCAGCGCTGGGCGTGCACCTGGCTCTAGGCAATGCAGCAGCCCTGCTTCGGAGGCTGACGTGGAGCACCACAGTTATTCCCCAGCACCCAGTCTGCCTCTCAGCCACTGTGCAGCAACCATTTATTTTAGTGGGATGGATTCTACTCCTAATCCCAGGGGAGACCCCTAATTAGATTCCAGTCTGGGCAATCCCATCCCCTCGCCCTGGGATTGGTTAGGGGACGGGCAGACCTAAGCCAATCAGAGAGGAGTATTCCCTTGGCCACAGTGGTAATGTCAGGACTGAGCCAATCAGAGAGAATCAGAGCTCAGGGCCCTTGTGCCCTGTTCTGGAAGGGATACTCTGCTCTCTTGCCTCTTGGATGTGAGTGAGGAAGTGTGTCAGCCATCTCGTAATCAGGGAAGAAGGCTGCCTGAGATAATATCAACACAGGGAAGGTAGAGCCAAAAGAATCAGAGAGCGATGAAGCTTAAACCTTAAGTGAGTCAGACCTGAAGCCTGCCTGCCTCGATTTTTCAGTTCCAAGAGCCATTAAGTTCCCTTTGTACTTTAAGCCTATTGGAGTAGGATTTTCTGTGACGTTGCATTTGAAAGCATCATAACTGATAGAAACAATAGGTCTGGGGAAGCCAGGGGAGGAGGAAAGGCAAACTTGGAAAGTGGCCATGATGGTTACATTTTATGTGTCAGCTTGGCTAGGACATGGATGGAGCCCAGGTGGTCAAACACGTCTAGATGTTGCTGTGAAGGTACTTTTCAGATGTGATTAACATTGAAATCAGTAGACTTGGAGTAAAGCAGATTACCCTCTATAATGTAGATGAGCCCCACCCAAACAGGCCTTAAGAGCAAAGATTGAGATTTCCCAAAGAAAAAGGAATTGGGCCCCAAGCTTAAGACATAGAAGCCCTAGTTGAGTTTCTAGCCTATAGATCTCAGACCAAAGACTAACTCCACTAACACTAACTAACACTAACTCCACAATGAAATGCCAGCAGCCTGGCCTGTTCCACAGATTTTGGACTTGACAGCCCCTACAACTGCATGAGCCAATTCCTTAAAATCAATCTCTCTTTCTCTCTCTATGTACATATCCTATTGGTTCTGTTTCTTTGGAGAAGCCTGACTAATAAAGTGGCACCAGACTTGCTCACTAGGATGGGACAGGCACTGGTTCAGCTGATTTGGTGGCAAAGTCAGATTTGGGAGGTGATGGTAGGGGTGAGGTACAGCATCCCTGGGCTCTAAGAGTCTCAGGTACAGTCCGGAAAGTGGTTGGCAACATAAAGCCCATGATAAAGTAGCAGAGTTTCAACAAGTGAGCCTTGGTTGATGACAGAGAACCCAGGGCAGAAAGCCATTCCCTAGGACATGCTGGGAAGGACATCGGCCAAGCATTGGAGTCCTCGCTATAGGGCTGGGGCTTTAGGTAGAACTCTAGCCCTCCAAGAGACCTAGGGTGTGGGGGGATAGGGAAACCTATAGAACTTAGGCACAGGCCAAGGCAGAGCCCAGTCCCATTGACTTGGCTAACATGGGTCAAGAGACGGAGGGAGTAGCTGAGAACAGTGATCTAGGGGCCATGGAGCCATCCAGAAGCCTTTTCTAAGGGCAATGGTCACAGGAGTGGGCAGGAAAGGAGACTTAGGGAGCCACATGGTAACTCAGTGATGCAAGGTGATCCTGGGACCAGGAGAGGCCACTCAAAAGTCCTCCTTCATGCCTAGATTGCCCTGGGGACAGGTGGATGTGAGCCTTCATGGTGGGACCAGGGAGTTCAGGGCAGAGGAGTGTCAGTGTCTCTTCCGCTATGCACCCATCCACCTTGCTACCTCTTTCCTGGCAGAGTGACCATGTCTTCTCAATGCTTCTGTGGTGTCACATAAATGCATTTATTAGGGCTCAAGGAAAACAAAGCAAATAGGTAGTAGCTCCCGTGTTCACAATCTCACGTTCAATCTTGACCACACATTGAAACGAGATACTCATTTTTACAAGCCCCCTATACAACACCTTATGCATGTCAGTAACAAAGGTCCTTCTGACCTCGTGTCAGTTATGCTCAAAGAAACCAGCATCCTCCTGCTTCCGTATTCAGACTTCTATGTTGCGTGCAGCCTTCTTTTGCGGACTAGAGTGAGGGGCAGCTCACCTGGCAGGTTCTCCCAGCCTCACCAGGAAGAAGGCTGCAGACTGTCCTGGCACCTTTGACCTCCCAGCTCCCACTGTGGACCTCATGGCAAACCTGAGCAAAGCATTTCTGCAAGGCAGTGCAGAAATGCGACCCAGTGACTTACAACTGCACCAAAGCCACAAGAACCAGGTCCCAGAAGAGGCAGTGTCCTTAGGACAAGCTCAGGATTTGGAAGAACGATGTTGAATAAATACTTCACAGATGGCTAGAGAGGAGTTAATCAGTGGAGTTGTCCAGATGTTGGTCTCAGTCTTGATAGTTTTATAAATTATATATAAGGGCAAGTCCCTAACTTCACTAAAGTAAAGCTTGGGTAGAAAATCCCAAGTTAAATAATAAAAGCCAGCATTTTTATGTTACCGTAGAATTTACAGTGCATTTTCATGTTTGCAATTCTACAGTATTACCATTCCCTCCATCTCCATGCCTGTGGTGTGATGACTAATGTATACATTTATTTAATTTAGCATAACACTGACCTCAGCCCTTGCTGCCAGGGAGACAGAACCCAAACTGAAGCATCCTTAGGCTTCTCCTTATCAACCTCTTCCTGGCTGCTAGAACATGGTGCCCTTTCTTTGTCCTTTTCCCCAGAGCCAAAAGGGACCAGAGCTCCCCTGGGCAGAGCTGGTAGCATAGGCAGAGCAGAGCCACACAGACTTGCAACTGAAGCCCAAGGGCAGAGTTAACAGGGCCTGAGAAGGGACAAAGGACTAGAAATCTGTTACCATTGGAAGATGGGGAAAGGTTCCAAAAAGGGGAGTCTGGAGAGGGAACCCTGCAGTTGGGGGTTGGGGTGTAAATAGGCATTTAAAGAAGGACTATCAGGAGGAATCCGGGAAAGACCTGAGTGGTGAGGCCTCAGGTGCTGTGTGAGGGGAAGAGCAGGTGACATTGTCACCTTCCCAGACCTCTGATGCTTCCTGCTTTGAGATAAATAATAAATCCCAAGGAGATGTTACATATTGCTTCATTTAACCCTCACGATGAACTTAAGAAATAGGCACTCTTATTATTCTCATTCTACAAATGAGGAGGGTGAGGTCTAGAGATATCAAGGAACTTATCCAAGGATACACACCTAAGCTACGGTAGAGCCAGGATTTGAAGGAAGTCGACACTGAATCCACTCATGAGAATCTTTCAATAAAAGGATTGCTGCTGCAACCTGTTGCTAACCCGCTTCTAAGGCCACCTGGGGATCTGTTAGGTGAGTTGTTGCCGACCCTCCCTCTTTTCCCTCTCCCTCTCCCAAGCCAGGAGCAGGGGGAAGACCAGAGTGATCCATCGATCGATTGGGTGACAGCAGCACCCAGCTGCGGTTCAGCAGTCAGATCTCAGTCTCACCACTGCAGTGGGCTGAGTGTGAGCGAGGCTATCACCGCCCTATGCCTCAGTGAGGACCGGCTTCCTCCTGCTTTATCAGAATCTCCCCTAAACCTCACACCTGTAAAAGCATCTCAGGGTACATTACCCGTCTGATTCGGATTCTGGTGTGGTTAGTTAGCACGTGGCCCCCTGACTGTTTATTTCTGATTTTTCTGATCCGAGTCTGTCCATGTGGACCCTCTGTCCTGGCTGAGCAGTATCTGCAGGACCCCTGTGCTTGTTCAGCACCCAAGGTCCATCATACCCAGCTGAGCTCTGCCCCTTCCCTCACGCTCCTGGCCAGCCCTGCCTCATGGCTGTGGCACTCCGTGGATTCTCTCCCCGGGTAGACCCATTGGGGTTCCACTGTGTCTTATAAATGCATTTTTATGGCTCTTCTCTTACTGTCTATTATTTTTCACGATACTGCCTCTGTTGGGATTAGAGACTAAATTTATTCCTTTGACAAATATTTATACTGCACATGATCATGGCCCTGGGGATGCTCTGCCCTGCCTCATGGACTTTACACTCTAGGACATGCAAGGGTTGCGGCAGGGGAGACAAAAACTTACAAATCAGTAAATACACACAATGTCAGATAAGGAAAAGTGCTAGGAGGAAAAATATAAAACAGGGACAGAGACAACAGGGTGTGCAGTGGCTTGGGGGGTGCATTTTTATAGAGGGTATAAAATAGATTGTGGTAGCTGAATAATGGCCCCCCCAAAGATGTTTATGCCCTAATCTCCTGAACCTGTGAATATGTGACGTTACATGGTAAAAGGGACCTTGTGGATGTGATTAAACTAAGGATTTTGAGATAAGGAGATTATCCTGGGCCCCATGTAATGACCTGGGTTCTTATAAGGAGGCAGGAGGAGAGAGATGATGGAAGCCAGGGGCTGGAATGACATGGGGAAAGAACCAGGAGCCAAGGCATGCAGGTGGCCTCTAGAAGCTTGAACAGGCAAGGAAGAGGAGCCTCCTGGAAGCCCCCAGAGGGAACCAGCTCTGCCAACACCTTAATTTTAGATTATGACATCCAGAATTGTAAGATAACAATTTTGTGTTGTTTTAATCCACTGTTTGTGGTAATTTGTTACAGTGGCAATAGGATGCTAACACAGGGTGGTCAGGGAAGACCTCTCTGATCAGGGGACATTGGCATACAGACCTGAAGGATATGAGGGATGAGCTAGCATACATCTGGAGGAAGAGCATTCCAAGTAGAGAAGAGCAAGTGCAAAGGCCCTGAGGCAGGAGCATGTTTAGCAAGGTCAAGGACTAGCAGAGGAGCCCATGTGGCTGAAATGGAATGAGCAAAAACAGCAGCCCCATCTGGGAGTCAGCAAGGCCTTGCAGACTTTGTATTTGACTCTGAAGGAGACAGAAAAGCATCAGAGGGATTTGAGCAAAAGAGGAACAAGATCAGATCAATAGTTTAGAGATTTATTCTGGCCACTGAACTGAGAATGAACTGCAAAAGACAAGGATAGAAGCTGGAAAAACAAGAAGATTCTGCAATACTCTAGACAAGAGATGACGGTGATTTCAAGCAGGCAGTGAGATGTGGTCAGATTCTGAATATATTTTGAAGGTTGAGCCAAGAGGATTTGCTGATAGACTGGATAGAGAGTAGGTGAGAAAAAACCCAAGTCAAACACCACTCCAAGGTCTATTGTCCAAGCAACTGGAAGATGGCACTGCCAAGACTGAAAGGAGATTGGGGAGCAGGAGGGGGAGATCAGGAGTTCGATTTTGGATATACAAGTTTGAGATGCCAATTAGATATTCAAGTGAACATACTGGGCACATAGCCGCATATACAATGCTGGTACTTGGGGGCAGAGGTCCAGGCTAGAGATACAAATTTGGAAGTTAGCATATAAATGTTATTTTCAAACCATGATTCTGGATGAGATTGCTAGGAGTAAGTGTAGACCGAGAGAAGAAACCTTCTGAGGACTAAGCCTAGGGCAGTCCAACAAGTGAAATAAAGAGGAGCAGCAAAGGAGATTGAGAGGGAGCAGTGAGGATGAGGAAGCAAAATTAAGAAAGTAGTTTCTGGAAGCAAACTGAAGACACTATTTTTTCATACCTATCCAATACTAAGGTTAGAAAGAGGCAGAGCTGGAATTTAAGCTTAAGTAGTCTGACTCCAGAGCCCACGTTCTTTACCATGAGATAGATGTGTTGCAGTGAAAGAATAAGCGAACCAATGAATGAGTGAATGAATGGCTATGATTAGACGTTGGTCCCCTCATGCAATTTTTCCTCTGCAGTCTCTCAACTCTTGCACATACCATCTCTTTTCCTTCTTAACTGCTTACAATTCATCTCATCCATGAAGAGTTTCAACCTAATTCCATCCATGTCCTCAACCCCTCTGTAAACACGGCACAGATGAAAGACCCCTGGCTCAGTCTGGTTATGGGTTGAGACTCAGCTCAGCCAATGTTTGTCGCCAAGACCTTGAATCAGTTCCTTCCAGGGCTACAGATTTGTGGCTGATACACCCAATTCTTCATGACCTTGGAAGCCTTACTTATGGATCCATTGGCTGGCTCCTATGTAGAGAAATGTGATTGATGAGAATATGAAATGATTTTTTAAAAAACACAATATTTTTACCAATGTAAAAACTCAATGAAGGTGTTCTTTTTTCCCATTATACGTCATTTTTTTGTTGATTCCTTATGTAAATAAATGTCTAAAAACATGAAATATGTTCAAAGATATCCTCAACTGCCTTTCCCCAAAGCTGCTACTGGCCACACAAATACCATCTTTGCTTTTAAAACCATAAACGGACTGAGGTAGACCATTGTGGTGGTTTATCGGTAGGCTCACCCTTTCGTGATTAAATCCGAGCATAGATGCTTTAAGGAAAATATTGATATCCTTTATTTGTGGTCAGTAGTTTTATTTTATTTCCAATAAAACTATGCATCATCTATGGTGATGATAACTTCATGAATCCTCTGGTACTGTGATGGACACCAGTGGGTGTCCCAGGTACAGGACTCTGGCCTACAAGACAATGCATCTTCTGTGATGACAGCAGGGGGAGCCACTTCTCTCCAGTGTTTCAAAGTGATTTGCTGGTACCCTCTTTAATATAATAACTGAAACTCTCTATTTTCAGCAGTACACACTCACTGTGCCCCGCCACCTAATGATGTCCTGTATCACATATACAAAAAATCAGAAACCTGTCACAGAGGTCGCCCAATTTGATTTCTTAGCTCCCCTATAAGGTGAGTACATGTCTTTTGTTTGTTTTTTAGTAATTATAAAACAGACACAAAATTTAAATAAATTACCTGAGATGACCATCACACAAGGCCCAAGAACATCCGGAGATTTCCTGACCTTTATTCCAGCGGTTTGTTTACCTGGGACAGAATTGGATAATTGTGAGGTGCGTTTTCAGAAATACTCAAGTTTGCCTATCTCAGCATAGTTCTCCGAGCAGGGTCTTTGCGAAGGAGCAGGGCCATCACCACTGCATCAATGCTGTGTCAAGACAAACAGCCACAGGAAAAGGGCAAGAATAATTTCCTAGGAATCACATTTCAACCTGAAAAAGCTTCCAGATTCTTGGATAAAACATGTAAGGAGTAGACTGTTTTGCATGATTTCCATCTCAAGCTTCTAAAATGGTTTTTGTGCCAATTATCTGGAAAGAAAAATAAGTAGGTGAAGGAAGGCTTTGGGCAGGGTTGTGTCTAGGTACTCACCAGCCTGGAGCAAGCTTTATTTTTTTAGCTTCCCCATCCATGTACCGCATTCACTTATAAAGGATGACAAACTATTATACAATGCTCAATCCACAATGAAGTTGCTACTTCTGATAGCCACCCCTCACTCCAAGGCTGGTGATGGAGAAATGTCATTTTAATGTCATTTTTAAAGTGACAGGGACCAAGCTGTTCGTTTTTTGAGATAACATTGCAGAGTATTAAAGTGTTTAATAAAAACTGGAAGTTAATTAATTGGGTGGCACCTCAAGTGCACAATAATATCATACTACGATCAGAGAAATACTTTTTTTTTCTAATTTAAATAAAAGTTTCTCCATTAAAAGTCAGCTCCCTTTTAGGCAGTCGGTTGTTTCAGTACTTTATTTGACTTGGCAGTTCCTATATGGGCATGTCCTGAGGTTTGCTTAATAAATACATTTTTATTAACATGTACTGTGCATTAGTGTGCTTCCTGCTAACACAGATGCCCCTTAAACACGCATGTTTACTCCACCAGCGTGGAACATTTGGCTTATTATAGCTACAGCCTTAAAAAAAAAAAAAAAAAAAAAAGCCAGCATCATGATTTCCAAAAAGGGAGTGACATTTGGGGCAGCTCTTGTCATGCGCCATCTCCAACTTAGCAAATCCACCCAGCACAGTCTGGCCCGCGTCGGGGACCCTTGCAGGCGGCAGCCCCGGCTGCTGCTGACGCGCGTTTGATCTTTTCTGGGCCACCGAGGGCTCGCCACACCCCTCCGCTGGCGCGCACGTTCGTCGCTCGGCCTCGCCCAGCAGGAGCCAGACCTTTTACTTTATTTGGTTCAGCACGCGGTGGCCGCGCCGCAGAGCTCGGCGGCGGTGCACGGGGGCCTCGTGCTCGCACATTCCGCCCCGGGACGCGGGCGGGGCGCGGGGAGGCCGCGGTCCCTCTAATTATAGCGCGGCAGCTGGAGCGCGGGCTCGGCCTGGCGCTCCGGGACAGGCCGGGTCGTTTCCCGTTTCCGGGCCTGCACCCGCCCCGCCCCGCCTGGGGTCGCGGCTCCACGTGCGCGCAGCGGAGCTCGGAGGATCGCGCTGCCCGGGCCGGGGTAAAAGTTCTACGATTAAGGGTTGGCGGAGCGAGTCGGGGGAACGCGCAGGAAACCGCAGTGAGGTGTCCGCGTGGACCTTACGCAGGCGGCTGGAGGGGGAGGGAGCCTCCTCCTCTCCTTCCCGTCGGGTAAACGGGGCTTGGCAGAGCTGGAGGCTTTCTTCCTTTTAAAAAAATGCCATTCTGAACAACGATAAAAAGTTAAAAAAAAAAAAAATGCTACAGTTTCACCCTTCTGACCCAGCCTCGTTGTTTCAACTGGCCTCTTGATTTGTATGAAGATAATGGGGCCCAGCGGCCTGTGTGATGCATGAGTGTTGCACTCTGTGCATAATGAACTTACTGTGCCAAAGGCCTTTGGACTTCGGACTGTGTTTCTGTGTCAGAATCGACTGTGGTTCCAGATACAAATCCTAGGAAGAGACTATATTCTCCATGTAAGAATTTAGCCCTTAACTATACTTTTCAAACTCCTGGAAGGAAACCAACTCGTGGTTGACTGTTGTCAGTCTGTGCCCTTAACCAAGCAAACGGACATCCCCTACCTGCGGCTTTGACTTTAAGCTCCACAAAAGCTGGGGCCTACATTCTCAGCCATTCAAAGCCTAGAATGACGTGCCTACTTAGTAGGTGTTAAATAATAACCACCACCACCCATATGGTGCTTATTAAGAGAATAGTATTCCAAAACTTCTCTAATGACTGTGACCCTCCTGTGAAATTCTGATTTCAGTTGTGTATGGGGTACAATAAATCTTTATCTTTTATCACCAGAAAAGCTAATTGAATTGGCTGTTTGCAGACAGAAATAATAAAATGGGGTAATGGGCTTTTAGCCTGGGTTAAGTCTCACAGAATCTCTCAGGTTGGGGAAAACAAGGCAGGCACAAGCCAAGGCTGTGTGTAATTTAAAAACGCTGATTTATTCTGACCTAGACAGTCCCTACTCCTATCACTTCTCTGCAGAACTCTTCCTACTATAGCAAATATTTAAAAATCAAAGGATAAAGGAAGGCAAAGCTCAGTAGTTTGAGGTTCACTTTTAATAAAAACTCTCTCCATATATTAAAATAAATTGAGGCCCTTAGCTCTGGTGAAATGTTGTTCCTGGGTTTTTGGTTTGTTTGTTTTCTTCTGGAGACATAAATAGCCACATACACAGTTCAAAATACTCTGTTTGAACTGTTATAGGAAAAACGTTTTCTAAATGGCAGAGAAATTTGCAGTGACCTAAATATTTGTCTGCCAAAGCTGCTACCTGAGTGTCTACATAACAAAACCTGACTCATTGGTTGTGCATGATGCCTGTGCCCTAATGGGCATCAAATGTCAATGGGTGGTGGTGATATACTTAGAAATATTAATTGCTAAGTAAAAGTAGTAAGTGATGTGATTTACAGATTATGTAACATAGTTCGTTTTCCCCAAAATGTAAACTATATTTAGAAATATTCAAATGTGACATTATTACCCTATACAGGATGTCTTATCTCAGCATCAAGGGCTTCTGCTGAGCTGTTGGAGGAGGCTCTTTAGATTATGCAATCTAACTTCTAAAGCCCATTCAAAGGATGAGATCAGCCAGTGTGTTGAAGCTCTCGATTTAAACTAGGAATCCCACGGTCTACTCTCCAGACTTGTCTGACCTAGGAGGAAATCATTCACAGCTTTTCGTGGCTGATTTTGATAAGTTTTACTTGCACTGAAGACTTGTTATTCTATGATTTTGAGTTAGTGAGTTGTAAGGGGTCATTCTATATTTTTCAAAGAAATGTTTAAGATCATATTATAGAAGAAACTGCTTATACCATTCTAATAGGTGGTTTAATAAGGAAGTTTACTCAGTTGTTTTTCAGATTCAAAATAAAAGAACAGCTTTTAAGATACAATGTCTAAATGATTCTAAATAATGATTTAACTATGATAGTTATTTTTTGCCCTAAAATACCTTTTCTGTGGGTTGTATGGATTGTTTTATGTTGGTCAGTGTCATGCAGAAGCACACAATATTCTGTGATAAAAACCAGTGCAAATATAGATTTCATATTCTATAATCTTAAAAAACAATAAGTTATACTCAAATTGACAAATCAAAGGAAAGCTGGTTTAAATCAAGCATTTTAGGCTAAGCTGTATTGACATGGGGAGGGAGCCAGTGACACACTGATGGGTTAAAACAAAGTTCACTGTTAAATTAGATATAATTTAATTTGTTAATGATAAATAAGGGTAGTGTAGATAGCCCTAATTATGGATTTACCTGAGGATTAATAGGGGAATTCACAGACAATCTATAAATCCACTCATTTTCCATCTTCCAACCTTTTAACAAGTAATTTACAAATTCTTATTTGTCTGTTTTTGTGTCTTTTAAGTTACAGCGAGGGGTTCAGAAATACTGAGGAAAATGCAGGCCGTCAACAGAAACAGCAATGAGGGATCTAGATAGTTTATAATCTGGAAAGTCACACCTGTAATTTTTATTTGGTTGTAATACTATCACTGTCAGAGGCCTAACCAGTGGCACTGAAGGAGTTAAAACACCCCTTCCCCAACATCACCACCATTTCTAGAACCCCAGATGCTAAATTGGGTAAATACGTATTCCTTTCATTGCTGCATCTAACCTTGGTCTGTGACTGAGGAAAGCCACCTCTTCTCATAGTGTTCCCTATGAACAAAAGGTAAGCAAACGAGGGTGACTCAGGACTTCCAGTGGCTGACACACAACCGAACATTTTTCTGAATGATTCCAACTATACACTCAGGAATCAGGAAGAGAAATATTTTACTCTTCACTAGCCAAATATAATCATCTATAAGTCATATGCAAAACAACCTTGAGTAAAGAGGGCCTTGAAAGTCTAGGAATTAAAAGGAGTTCCATATTTGCCTTTTAACTCCTCCTCCCCACTACCCTTTGGGGAATAAACAAAGACATCTGCCACATCAAGAGTCTGGTTTATTTTTTTAACTGAAAACTGAATGCAATCATTAAAGTTTATCTTTGGGAGGAGGTTGTGAAATTTTTAAAATGACTTCTGCAAGCTGCACTATTTTAAATTTCACTAAAAATAAAACAGCACTTTAAAGTTAAAAAATAAAAACTGATTAATAGTTTAACCTATTTCTTTTAACCTAATTATTAAATGAAAAATCATGCTATGTTATAATCTATTACTAAGAATATGGTTTCTTGAAAATTACCTTAAATGGACTACTAATAATGAAAAAAAACTATTAAAAGATATATAATGATGGGCCCCCCTACTTACTGGACCACCCGATGTAAATATATTCAAGCACACATTTACTATTGCTGTTTAATTTGAAACATGTAAGTCTATGTATATTTTTCCCTAAAACTCTTTATGAGTTTCACAACTTCCTTTCATAGAGAAGTCTGCCAAGCCATTGATCAATAAAGAATAAAAGCTGCAACATCTAGGAAATTACTATGTGATAATAGACAGTAGTTTTCAAATGTATATGAGTGCTTTCTACTCTTTATCTCTATTTATAAATGTAGGTTCCAGGATATCAATAAAGCTCACACATGGCGTTAGCTCTCACTTCATTCCAAAGCTTTCCAAAGTGTAGGGCTTTTTTTTTTGTCCCTTTTGTCTTCAGTGCATTTCCTGTGGCCATGGCCCTTTTACCAAAGCTCCAGGTCTCGACAGTCTTTTCAATGTCATCACTATCTTCCCCTTCCAATCTACTATTGCAGAATAGCTGGCTCTATTGCTAGTTGAAAAATAAACAAGTGCTTTCTAGCCGTACTTTGTTCAGCTTTTATCTGTTTCCCCTATCCAGTTGCTCTTTCTCCAGTCCCTAGCACTTCTTTTTTCCACCATCAGTTGCTTTTTTATTCCATGTATTTTATCTCCTGCATTTCCAGGCAAACCTCAACCCCGAACCCACACATCCTTTAGTCACATTGCCATTAGTGATTAAAATAGCCATTCTAAGCTTACTTTCAAAAATTAAAAAAAGCCTCAGAAAATGTTCAGTGCTCCCAATTTTATTTTTATTTAATGCTAAAAGTTAAAGAAAAAAAGGTACTGTAAATCTGACAAATGACAGAATGCAGGTGATATTTCCATAGTGTGATTTTAAAATATAATAATGTTGATATCTGAGATTACACTCACTTCAGTTGACATGAGTTTCATCATATATAGAAAAAGTATCACCTTCAACTTAAAAAAAAATAAAGGTTAAAAGGTGGCACACTTTTAAAATACTTGGTGGCCAAGGAAAGGTATATAGTAAAAGTTGTAAACCATGTGTACGTTCTCATAACTTTATATGTGAGGCCACATGAAAGACAGTACATCTGTTAAATTCTATAAATTGTTAAAGCAAAAAAGGGAAAGCTTCAACACCCCATCCCCTAATATTTTGAGTATTAAAAGCACAGCTGAAATATTAGGATTTGAAATCTGATACTGCCCATGTACAGTAAGTAGCTTTCTGACATTTTTATCCAGCTGTGGAGAATCTCTGCACTGTCATCAGGTACAACAAAAGATCAAACCCATGTCCCAATGTTAACTTTTTAACTTAAAAGAATGTCAGAAAAATAACCCAGATCAACACTTTCCAGCTACAAGCCTTCCACGAAGGCCACCCGAGGGCCAGTCAGACTTGTGCAGATCTTATTTTTTAATAGTAGTAACTGCAATACACAGCCCTTTAAAGCTGTTCATATTCTCCCCCTTAAACACCAGCACAGAGAAACCATAGGTTGCCTTTTCCACAGCTGGATAGACTTATCCAAAACAGCAGGATGGTTCTTTATTAATCTTTTTGGAAAGCTTATCTGTATTAAGATTGCAAAACATACAGACAGCTACCACAACTGGGTCAAATGACTGATCAAGTTGTAACATCTATGAAGTCAAATTCCAGTTATAATAAAGTGCCTACATACACATTTATACAACAGACCATAATAGCTGAATTCTTTACAAATGTCTCTACGGGCATGTAAAATTGACTTTGTGTTTCTGCATGTGTGCATTCACATAAGAGAGACCAGTCTGATCTGAGTCATATATATTCCAATTTAAAAAAAAGTGTAACAACAAACTGGTTAATCATGCAAGTCTGTTTGTAATATAACAATGACCGGTAACATGAATTCCCACAGCATTAATAATAGTAGGTGCAGTCATTAAAAACACTACAAAAAAATACTGTATTTGGTGCAGTATCTGATTTTCAAGTGTGATAGTAACTTGACCATTGGAAAATATTTTGAGCAATTTAAAAAAGAAAAACATATAACTAAAAAAGAATCCAAAGTTGGTAACAATCTGTACTTTCAAATTAAAATAGAAGCTAGGCTGTGAACCATACACATAAATTGTAGTAGACTTTGAAGCCATGATTCGGCCTAATTAAAAGGCCAAGTTACAAACACCTGAACATAAGGATTTAAAATAGTGTTCCTGTCAATGTTAAATCGTAACAGCACAAAAGAAAAACCAGCATCACTGTGAGACAACTATTTCTAATAACTGATGATTTATTGGCTTAAAAAAATCATTTTACTGATGCAAAACAGTGATCAAAAGAAATTAGTTTACAAAAGGCTTCTAAAAATAGTTTTGAGAGGTGGGGCCTGTCTACTATAAAACCCTTAATTTCTTTAATTTTCACTAGTTTATCATTTTTTTCCAGAAGAACAGTATTATTCACTTGGTATTTCAAACACATGTAAGAAGGAAATTACAGGTTTCCTCCACCCACATTTGGGCTGTCACTGATATGCCCACGGGCAGTCCTGGCAGCACCATGCGGCTGTTACTGTCATTGTACCATACTGTATTTAGCACTCACTAGAAACAGGGTGTAGGTGATAGTATCAACAGCAATAGCACTACAGGTAAATGATAAAAAACAAAACAAAACACAAAACAGAAACAAATCCAATCCCACAATCTCCAAGTTCACCTGGACTGTAACTTCTCTTGCAACTTCCAAAGGAAAGGACAACAGCAACAACAAACAGAGCTCTAGGGTGTTGAAAAAGACGAAGTGGCGCTGCAGAGCCAGGCTCTGCTCAGAGATGGCAGTGCCATCTTGTACACACCACCATCCATTATAACCGCCTTCCATCGCTGGAATCGTGTCTTATGTAACCAACTAGCATGCAGCATTGTAATCTTACAACTGATCACGTGGACAGTGAGCAGCGGTCAACTTTGTCTTAAAAAAAAAAAAAATACCCCCAAAAACTACACAATCCTGAAAATCTCCCAGCAGCACCTCTCAGTCATTGATATCCCAAGAACTTAACTTTAAGAACAAAATAGAGATTCAAAACCTATTTTTCTATTCCTCTGAGAGGACGTTTCAGGGTAAACCTGGTGACATATCCCAGTGGCATGCCCACTTGACAACAGTGCCCCTTCACTCGTTTCCTTTCCTTCTCCACCAATTGGCCTCCGGCCTGAGAAAGGGGCCAGCAATAGGGAATAACAGACAGTAAGGCAATCTTACAATGTCAGAAAATGTATTTGGCTTTTTTTTTTCTTTTTAAAATAAGTGCATACAAATACAGCTAGAAGCATTTCTGATTTGCCAAGTGCTCTAAAAAAGCAGTGCAAGTCACAGCCTACATAGAACAGTAACTGTCACCAGAATAATAAAGCACAAAGATATGCTAATAACGTTAACAAAAGAAAAAAATTCCTTTATAAGTACATACCTTTTGTCGTCAAAAAAATATAGAAACACAATGTATTCAAAAAAAAATCAAAATTATACAGCCATGTTTATGAAGTCTACATTTCCCTTGTCTTGGATATATATATATGGAGATATATACACAATTCAAGCAGTTTTAATTAAAGGTAATCATTGGGTTATTCTGAAACCGGAAAGTCACGAGTCTCTCTCTTTTTTCACTTTCACATCTCCAGCAAGGATGGTTGCAATTTCCCCCTGCATAAAGGCCCAGGGGACATTGGAGCCCACAAGAGGGCATTTTTCCCCACTGGGACAATAGACCTCTCCACTAGCTCCCTGCTGTTTGATGCTTTGTCTGGAGCAAGGGAAGCAGAACTTGTGCGAAGGAACGGACGGGCACTGCACAAAGTGGGTGTCCTCCAGCCGCTCGTGGCAGAGGGTGCAGCACAGGGGGGCACTGGCTGCCAAAGAGGAGTCCGGGAGGCTGGCAGGGTGCACTGACTCCAGTCCTCCCGTGCTGCCTGCCCCTTGGCCCCCCACCTCTCTGGGGCCCAGCCTTCTTTGGTTCATAGAGGACGGAGAGGGTGGACTGTTGCTATTCCTCCTGGTAGTGGAGTGAACTTGGTTGGCATCTTTCGAGGCATGACTGCCCCCTGCATTGTCTGCTACTAAGATCAGGGCTGCCATGGGGGACTGGCCATTCTGGGCCGCTTCAGGCGGTGTGGTCCGGTTGGAATGAGGTGAGGCAGTGGGTGGTGGTGGAGACACAAAAGACGATGTAGGAGTCATGGGGATCTTGAGCCCTTCTGTGGATGTGGACAGCCATGGCTGGGCCTCTCCGTTGATCTTAGGGGGCCCAACTTCACCTTCTGGTTCTGGGGAAGGCTTCCTTTTCCTTGCTGTTCTTGCAACTGGAAGAACAAAGAAATAAAAGGAAAAAAGGGAGATAAATGAAGGTGCACTGCAAAGGATCCTTCTCTTACTGACGCAACACAAAACTCTTCACAGAATTCCTACTCTCTAAAAGCACATACATAAAATACTAACACAAGTTTCAAGTGCACATGCAGCTTAAAATCCTTAGACTTCTGGGACTGAGGCAACACACTGATTTAAAAGAAAACTAAAACACAGAAAATGGCTCGTACAGAGTTGCCTGTTTTTACACATGCATGCATGTACCCCAGCTTGAACTGTGCATGTGACTGTTAACGTCCCTCAATAGGTTAAAAGGTGACTGGTGCCCTCATGCTCCCATCCAAGAATGTGCTGGGAAAGGAAAACCCCGTGTCAGTGCCTATCAGCCCAGTCTGACTCATCTCTGTTATGCTGCTTCAGCACATGAACACGTTACCACTAAGCACTGGTTCCGCCTCAGGCAGATCAGGAAGTTGGGTGTTTGTTGTTTCTGGGCTGGGGTAAAATGGTGAATGGAAAGAACCACCCCTCCCCTGCTCTCTGTCCCTCTTTCTCCCCTAGACCCCCTCACTCCACAGCCGCCCCTACCTGCTTTAGACCCGTTGGCCCCGTTGGCCTCGAAACCCAACAACCTGCCTGCAGTCAGGGCCGGCTCCTTCTTAAACTTGCTCTCGAAGGGCCCCGAGTGGCCGTGCTGGTGCAGCGCCAGCAACGTGTCGCGCACGGTCTTGGGCCTGTTGACCCAGTCCTGCTCTCCAGGCCCGCGGCCTTTGCTCGCTCCTTCGGCCCCCAGCTCCGCGGCCCCGGCCGCAGTGGACAGGCTGTCCGCTGGGCCTCGGTGCGCGGGCGGCGGCGGCTGCTTTTCCTTGGCAGCCGCCTCGCGCTGCTCGTGCTCCGCCGCCGCGCTGCTCGACACGGACGCCGGCCGCTTGTGGGCGCCCAGGTCGGCGGGCTGCGCGGAGCCCAGGCTGGCGGCCGCGGCTCCGGACACCGCGGCCAGTGAGGCGGCGGCGCGGCCGCTGAGGCTGAGCGCGGCGGGCAGCGGCGTGGCCGAGCCGTTCATGAGCGGCACCAGGGTGGGCGGCACGGCGTGGCCGCGCCGCGGGTTCGGGCTCTGGCGGTTAAGCTCCGGCGGCTCCTCCAGCTTGGAGAAACCGTTGGGCACCAAGATGCCGTTCACAGGCGGCGGCTGCGGCGTCGGCGGTTGGGCCAGGCCCGCGGCCGGGCGGCTGCCGCCGAAGTCAGAGCCGAGGCGCGGGGGCCGCTCGGCCGCGGCCGCCAATGGGTAGCGCTCCAGGGCCTGAGGCGCGCGCGGGGCCGCCTCGGGGGCCCCGTGGCCGAGCTGCTGCTGCTGCTGCTGCTGCTGCTGCAGGAGGATGTCCTTGGCCGAGAGCGGCGGCGGCTTGGCTGCGGCCGGGGCCGCGGCGCCGGGCGGGGAGCGGCCCTCAGGGAAGCAGCCGTGCGCCCGCTTGAGCTGCCGCGCCGTCTCGATGACGAACTCGACGCGGTCGGCGCCCTCGTAGTTGACGCAGCCGCGGCACACGGGCTCGGTGAAGTCCCAGATCATGGCCCAGGGCATGCGAGGCAGGTCACACAGGTAGCACGACTGCCGCCGGGACGCGGCCGCCACCGCCACCGCCGCGGCCATGTCCGAGGAGCCCGCGGCGCCGGAGGAGGAGGAGGAGGGGGCGCCGCCGCCCCCCGCCGGCACCACGCGCGCCCTCCTCCCCCCCCAACCCCGCGTCTCCCCCACCAGCGGCGGCGGCGGCCGCAAAGGCGGCGGCGGCGGTGGCGGCAAAGCCCGCGAAGGCTCGGCGCCCGCGCAGCGCCCCCGGTGCACGAGGGGCGGCGGGCGCGGGGCAAGGGGCTGCAGCCGCGGCAGCAGGTCCCCCCGGCCGGCGCGGGCGCGGGCGGGAGG
>NW_012152618.1:4482369-4519235 GCF_000956105.1 Propithecus coquereli | reverse complement strand
GGTGGGGGGCGGCCGCCGGGGCAGGCTCAGCCCGAGCGGCGGGGCATGCCGCGCCGGGGAGGCGGCGGCCGGGTGGCGTGGAGCTCGGACACGACGCGGGCCCGAGGTCGCTCCGCCGCTCTCTTACAGCTCCTGGCGTCGCCGCTCTCCAGCGCCCGCGTCAGCGCCCTGCCCAACCCGCCTCACCTTCGCCGCCACCGTCGCTGCTGCTGCTGCCGCCGCGGCCGCTCCACTTCTACAGACTTGATTCTTCGACAGCCTCGCACGGCGCCTGCGCGGGCCCCCTCCCCTCGCGCGCGCGCCCGCCCTCCCGCGCGCGCGCACCCTCCCCCTCGCCCTGAGAGCTGAGGGAACCGCCGGGAGAACCGGCTTCGCGGCGCCCGCCCGCTCGCAGTCAGCGCCGCCGGCCCCGGTGTGACTGCGGTGCAAAGTGGTCGTTCGCTTTTCCTACACTTTCCTTCACTTCGCTCCCCAACTCAGTTCTATCGACTACCTGTCAGGATTTTCTTTCTCACATGTCCTTAAGGGCCAAATCGTGCTAAAAGTAGTGTTTTTTTTTTTTAAAACGCAAGACCACTTTGTAACTTGGTTTTCGTCAATTTGTTGACGATGGGGATTTTAGACCCAGGGCGGTTCCCAGCTTTGCTGTTTTAAGAGGGACACGTGAAAGCCCGCTGTTGGGCACAGGAGCACGAACTCCCTCAGTGGTGCTTTACACTTATATGTCTTGTGAAGGACACATGCCCCGCCTGTCCCTTTTAAGTGTCGTTGACTGGAAGAGCGAACGTTCCCAAGCCTAGGGCCGTGTCCACAAGCCGCCAGCTGGCGTTTTCCACAGGCGCTCTGAAGGGCGGGAGCGCGGTACGAACCAGCAGTTCGCGGACACCGGTCCCCTCAGCGTCCCCCCCGCGCGCCCCCGAGCCCAATCCTCACGGCGCGAGCGGCCCCGGCGCCTTATGTAGGTCCGCGCGGCGGGCGCGTGACGTGGGCGCGGAGCCGCGGGCAGTCGCCGCCGCGAGTGCGCACGCTCCGTGCGGACGTGCCTCAGCGCCGCTGGCACTGGGGCCTCGCTGGACGAACGAACATTCCAGGGATCCGGGGTCTACGGCCAGCGCGGCGCGTCACGGCGCAGGCTCCGCCTCCACGGCGGGTCTGAGGCCCCGCCCCCCGGCCCGAACTTGGACTCGAGGAGGTGGCGGGCGCGGGCGCAAGCCGTGGCGGGGCCTGCTTGCCTCCGCGCGGTGCCTGCGGGCCGTGGGGGCGGTCGGCTGGCTGGCTGGCGGCCGCCGCGCAGGGCGGGCCGCTGGCGGGGGCGGGCCTGCGCCCTTGCCGCCATCCGGGCCGGTCTTAGCCGCGCTGGGTGCAGACCCACCTGGCGGGAAGGTGGGGTGCGGCCGTGGACCGAGCCGGCGGTGGGATGGACGGGCCCTCAGCTGCTGTTGGCACCCAAGGCCTCTGCCCAGACTGAGTTGAACACTTGAGTTTCACACTTTTATCGAGAGGAGGAGCTGGTGTGTGTTATGGTAACTCGCTCTGTGCTGGTCGTTCCTCTCACTGACGAATAGACGCGGCCTCAGTCGCTCTCAGTCGGGACTTTGACACTGCTGTAAGGGCGGCCTCTTGAGCCGCTTTTGTTGGGGAACACAGGCCCACATCTCTCCCCTGAGACTGGAATGAGCTGGTTAAGTGTGGGAAGAACAGGGTACTAATTATATTATCTTTCCTACAACTGGATTGGTAGGTGGAGAGAGAAAAAATCCTGCTGACGTTTTTCTCTAGTTGTTGCTATTTAAAATGCCAGGTTGCTTCAAAGGATTAACCACAAGGAAGAGGAAAAACACCCTTAGAGAAACAGTGGAGGGAGCTGCTTAAAGCACATGAAAAAAAAACCTGTTCAAAAATGGCACAGAAAATGTAATGCCAGACCTAAATGTTTTTACAAGCTAACCTTGAATTTCTTCTCTTGGGGATTTCCAGAGTAGGTGCGTCTGCTTTAAAAGTCTCCCCATCTGTTCCCGGATCTTGCCCTGCAATTGCAATCTTGCCTCACCCTCTTGAAGCTGGGAGAATGGGGGCCTGCCGGGATCTCTCCAGGGAGCAGCTGGTGCCAGCAGGTTTGGTCACTGCTGGCCCCTGCTGTCTGGTATCTCCTTCTGGACCTGTCTTTCTGGTCACTGTCCTTGGAGACCCTGTGATACTCATTCCAGCATGTGACTTCACCCACGGGGCCCCCTGCCCATTGCCCAAAGGAGATAAACCCTGGTCTTTGTGCCGCAGAGAGATGAGCCATCTCGACACCCTCAAGAGATGGCCCCACTAAGTGCCGCCTGAAACATGTTAAAAGAAAACACAACTGGCTATTAGAGCCGTGGCCTAATTATACTCATCTACCTGCAAGCAGGCGCTGTAATACTCAAGGGAGAGCCTGCCACTCCATCCCAAAATAGAATTAGATGTGCACATTCAGCTTTGAGAGATACTACTTAAGGATCTTTGTAGAACAGAGCTTTTCTTCTCCAAAAGAAGAGCATTTCCTTCTTATTTTACACTGCGAATTTAATGTCGAAACTAAGTTGTTGTAACTTCCCTAATGAAATGCCCACTGGAAAATGGAAAGCTATTTTAGTTCTGGGCTTGCGTGCCCTAAAAGGATCTGGGATCAAGGGAGTTAAGGCTGACCCTGCATCCAGGGCAGCAATTCCTTATATTGTATCAAAAGTCTTTCATGCTGCCTGGCCTTTCATGTAGCTCTGAAGCAGCTTTATCGATGTATGCTAAGTAAACATTGCTTTGTTTTTGTCTTCCATCCACCACCCGCCCTCCCGGCACAGACTGGAGTTGGATCCCTTCCAAAGCGGCTGCTGCAGCAGTTACAGCCGCCTCCTCCACACACAGGAGCAGGGTTTCTAGGGTGAGGCAATGCGTCTGCAATTCACAGAGACAAGGCAGGAATTGTAATTGTAGTTCATCATGTGATGACTTATGAAAGAGGAAGTTGGTATGTTTTAGTCACGTAGACTCTGCCCTCTTGCTTAAGGCTCCAGGTCCTCTCAGAAGAGAATTATGATCATCTTTGCAACTCAGAGTCAAGGTTACCGGGTTGGCTGCACTGTGCTCCTACACATTTGTATATGGACAGGCACGCCAAGTGTCTGTGAAGCAGTGGGCTGAGGTTGGCTTTTAACCAGAGTGCTGAAATGTTGCAATTTGTCCTAAGAACTAAAGGGAATATTCTATGGGGAGTACCCCTGCTGAGACTAGACAAACCAACAGTCCTTTCCAGTTCTAATTTCTAAGATTTTTTTAAAAATAAAAATCACTGTTTAGGAGTAAAAGGAAAGCCCTTTAGTATGACTCTATCAAAAAAAGCAGGTATAAGGAAAGTGGCTTTTAAGGCAAACGTAAGGGAGCAATTCCAAGCCATAGCTCGAGGGATAGAATTCTGACCTTCCCACACTGACATATACATGGACTTCCACTGTGTGAGCATTAAACATCTAAAATCTGAATCTGGTCTCCAGAGTTTACTCCAGTCAAGCAGCTCTTGCTAACACAGAGAAGCCCTGTACTGACAGTCTGCAGGACAGTGTAAAGAATCTACTCCTATCAGAGGCCTTGGACAGAACTTTACCCCCAGGACATGTAGCTGCAGGAAGGGTGCAGCCCCATGCCCCCAGCAGTTTGTAGATGCTGTCCAGGAGACAGATGGTATTCCTAGGGACTGCTGAGTTCATGGATTTCAACCTTTATCCAGAGATGGAATCACAGCCTTCATTCTTTAGAGTGCAGCTTCTTTAAATAACATGATGTTGCAGCCATGCTAAAGTTTCTTAAACTCTGACCTTGGTGTATTTGAAGGAGAAAAAAATGCAGCCACGTTTCATTTGGATTTCTGTGGACATCATCACAGGCTCCTTATACTTGGGCAAAAGTGCCAAAAGACTAGAAGAGCACATGTAATATTCAGGGCTTTTCTGCTTAAAAAAAAAGTTAAACATATTTGAGCCCATTTGTTTATATGAATACATCTACACATACTATGTATAAAGCATCATGACATTAATAAACCTTCTGTAATTGATACAAGAGCATTTCTTCTAAGTAATTGCATTTTATGAGAGAATTCCACTGTTTTTCAAATTGCAAATGTTCTGTTTTAGAAATACTTTCCCTCTCTTTGACCTATCCCTGTAGCCTACCTCCCCTGTGCACAGAAAGCGTTCAGATATTAAAGAGACTTTTGCATGTGGAGGAGATAAACTCTCTGTGGAGGGTCTAAGAATCAGGCCAAATAAAATCACAGGAGCTCTTAATCATCTGTATATTATACACAGAAGCTGTTAGTCACCAGCCTATGTGTTAACATATGTACAGGTCCCCATTTAGAGCAAAATTTGGGGTCTTCATGAAGGTTAACTACTTACTGTGTCAGAATTTAAAGAGCTAAGTGAGAAACAGACAAAACAGACAAAGGAGAGATTGAGGTCACACACTTGCTCAGTCTGCAAGGAAATTTGTAGAACTGGAAGGGATTCAACAGCCATTTGATGCCAGAATCCTCCTATTGGCTTTTTGGAAAGAGCAGGGTGAAATGTACTTTTCTAGAATAGTATCTGGATGTGGGTTTAACTTATATTTAAGATACCCACTAAAATCCTTTAAAAAGCATCAGTAGGAAGATGCTAACAAAACAATGAATTAACGGATAATGTTCGAAAATATTAAAATGGTGAATTTCCTCTCATTAGCTTTCCTACTTAAAAATGCACATATCCTACATCCACATTCAGTCGTATGGGAGTGAGAAAATCGAATAATATAGCAATTCTAAAGGTTAAAGAATAATATGATAGCATGGTATTTATTATATGTTTCATATGGACACTAAGATATTCTGGACATTAATTCTATTATCTTGTCATCCTTTTCAAAAACTAAAAACCTGAGGTATTAGAAGATTAAGTGATTAAGTCACATTAGAAGTGAGTGTCAGAACTGAAATCCAGGTACGAGTCCTGTTGTCTAAGGATGTAGTCAAGAACATTGTAATTGCATCTTGCATTTTTAAAAATTATGTCAGCACAGTTTAGGGGCCTAGCAGAAGGATGTTAACATTTGTGAGTGTTAACAAAGAGTGTTAAGATTTGCTTATCCATATCTATATTTATAGGAATAAGAAAAATTTTACTATAGTTCATAGGACATTCAATCCAAAAAAAACTAAGACATGCAGAACAGGTAGAGATGATAGAGGTGCACAGTTGCTATGACACCAGGTCTATGTGGGACTCATCATTTTGTGCTGGTCTTTATATACCTTAGATCAAAATTGATGTTAGTGTTAGGATAAAAGATTCAATTAGTTGGATGATGCAATGGTTCTAGTAATCACCAAATTGGAATACTGCACCTCCAACTCTGTGACCTATTTTCTTAAAAACAGAAGAAAAACTCATGAAATCATTTAATTCCAATTGTAGGACCCCAATCCTGACTACTTTACACTCAGACATACAGGGCACTGAAAAGAAAAAAGTGTGAAACAACATATCGTGTAAAATGTCATGGTTAGGAAGGAGCGATGGGATACAAAATGATCATAACTTATTCAAATGAGCTTTCATTTTTATTGTTTGTATGTCTTGTGAAATAAAATACAGCCAATATAAACCGGACTGACTTTCTCTTGACAAGATGAAAATATATTTTGCAAAAGAATGCTATTTAGCAGGAAAATTGGGCCTCTACCAATGGAGTTTCAATAATCGATTCTGGTGACTTACTTCAGCATGCTTAGCAAAAAAAAAAAAAAAGCAGGGTTGTTATTTAAAACAATTATTTTATGTATATAGTACATATTTCAATGATATCTCTCAAAGATCCAAACATGTAACAATAAAATTCTTTCACTTTTTTGGGGGGAGGTGCTCAGTTTTATAGATAAGGGAGACACAGAGAGCTCCCTGAAGAAAGAAGGAAAGTTAAAAAGATTGCAGACTGCAATTTTTTAGTTGGAGTGGATTTTTGTACGCACTGGTACATACATTCCTGTGCCCACTTACCCAAAGAGATATTAATCTCCTTGCCAGGCGGAGTGCGAAACCATCGAGAGAATTAAGATTCACACCCAGAACTGAAGTTCATTCACGGAAGAAGAAAACATATTTATATGACACAGACAGCCTAGGTTTGAGCCCCAGCAAGAGACCACTAGTGATTCCCTAAAGTGACTACCCAAATATGGCGTGTTTACTAAAAAGCTTGTCACAGACGACTAAAATGCAAATACAAATGAACTTTGATGGACTTGCTGGCAAGACTCCCAGCCCTTCAGGCAAATTCCTGAGTAAGGAAGTTGGTTCTGAAACATGCCTGGAACTACACACATGTGAACTTCCTGAGGGCTGTTACCTTTTAGCATTTAACAGGTAGCTAGATTTTAACCATTTGTCAGGCTGGTTTTATTTTATTCTATCTATCTATCTTTGCATTATCAGGCCAATTCATTTATTATTTTATTTATTTATTTTTTTGAGATGGGGTCTCGCTCTGTCACTCAGGCCGGAGCACGGTGGTGCGATCATAACTCCCTGCCGACTTAACTCCTGGGCTTAGGAGATCCTCCCACCTCAGCCTCCTGAGTTGCTGGGACTGCAGGCAAGAGCCACAGCGCCCAGCGAATTCATTATTCTTAACAATACCTAAGAACCTCAAGAGTCTGTTCACTTAATGAATTTGGCAACGGAGGCACCAAGACAATAAGGAATTTGCCTTGAAACAAAGAAAATGTGCAGTTAATAGCTAGAATTTTGTTTTCCCAAACTGCAGTTCTTTCTTTAGCCCACTGGTGGGCTACCTCCTATTTATATTTTCTTCCTAGGTTCTTTTTTACATACATATGACTATCTATACAGGAGATCACTCAGGGACACTAGGTCCTCTTCATACACCAGGCATTTGACCTGAGGCAGGTCCCTTGTTTGACCTTGGTAGGTCCCCCAGTGTTTTTTTCCTTGAGTGGAAGAGAGGGTGCCGGCCTTGATGTCAGTTCTGTTCTGACCCCTCATGTAGTTGGGCGGGGGTAATGGGAATACAGGGGAACTTGACAAACCCAAGCCCAACATTCTTCTGACCCACATGGGATCACAAAACAATGCAGCAAAACTACCAGGAAATGCCTGCCCATTATTTTGGGGCAATTGTGCCATCCAAATAGTCGTGAGGTTAAATGGCTACCAGATCATCAAATCATCTGAGAACATGTCTGCTTGGTTTGGGCTCAGATCCCAGGCTAGGAGTGTCTAAACCACGGTCTATACTTAGCTTAAATTAGCCAGGGCAAAACATCTGTATCAGCATTAATATGCCCAACTACAGTGTCTCAGGGATTATGGAAAATACTTGCACCTTTCTGTCCCCATGAGACAGACTGCCTGATTTTACATGTATCTACCTAAATGGGCAAAGATTTATTATATACAGGACTTTCAGATTACTCAAGAGGCCCTCAGTTGTAAAACAAACAAACAAAAACAGTTTCATACAATGGCAGGCATTTGGCTGAATAGGTCAGGAGGATGTGGAAACTTGTTTTGAGGTTTTTTTGTATTCTCACCTAGGATTCTACTGCTTAATAGCAGTGTGGCTTCTTTGCTGGCTACATACTGAATTCATAAAGGATGTTATGAGAGTAAATTCAAAGAATTCTGATGTTTTGAAATTTGTTGTGACTTTGTTAATCATGGTGAAATGTTACGTTCGTGACCTTCTACATGACTTTTGCTCCTTTGGGTCTGATTATGGGAAAACTTTAATGAAGTTTTAAAAATTCTATGTTTTTCAAAAATGATGGGGAGGCGCTCATGTAGGATTTGTTTCATTTCACCTATTCTCGAAAAAAATTGCCAAACATACTTTACTTTTCATATAAAGCCTTCTCCATATATTTTAAAATGAGTGTTCCAGGATTAGACTTCCAGATTCCTTGAATTCAGAGTGTGGAATAGGATCAGCAGCTCCTTGCAGCTGTAATAAGAGACATTCTTTTAAAAGGCTGGAATGCCGAAGCCCTCTTAGACTGAAAACATGTCAGGACATGCCTTTTTGGGATGCTGTCAAGTGGTTTAGGCTCAGAATTCCACATTCCGTACTTCTGAAGTTGTTTTCTGTTGGCAAACGACCTCTTGATTATTTTTATGCGGTGGATATTCAGGCCAACCTTTCTGGTTCCAAGTAATTTAAAAAAAAAAACAAAAACAAAACAACAACACTCTGTGGCATGTCCATATTTCAGCATAAAGTTAGGAGTTGTGTGTGAGTGCTGGGCTTATTTATCGTGGTCGGGTCTGTTGGCCTTGTTACAGTTCGTAACAAAAGTCAGGGACTTCAAAATCAGACACATGTTATCTCCAATGCTCTCTTCTCCAGTGCTCATTCCTGATTCTTAACAGCGTCACGACTATGAGAAAATTTTCACCATTAAGGAGCTGTCATTTCCCTAGTAAAACTACACAGTAATTTCATTTACTTCAGCTTCTTTTTGGATGAAGGCTGGCAATGGATTAAGGAACCAATAAATGAATGAACAAGTGAATGGAGTTGCCTTCTCCTGACTTAGAAAGGTGCTGTTTTTCCCCCTCACGCAGGAAATGTAAGTTAGATCCAAGCCAGTTCTCCCACTCCACAGAGCCCTTCTGTTTTTTAGGAAATTCTGATTCATGGATTGCAGAATTACTCTAAATTAGTACAGTGTACAGCATGGGCCTGGTGAAATTACACGTAAATGCTCTGCCCTTCCCCATCACCCTCACCCCGACCACCAAGAGTTCATTTAACAGGCGCCACTATCTGTGAGACCCAAACAAAGGTAGCTGACTTCAAACCCTGTCAGCATTTGCCTTTTCGTAGACCACATGTTGTGTTAATAGATGTTTTCATATTTCTTATGAACCAGCGAGACTCTCAGCATGCCCTGAAACAGAGAGGCATGATCTTGGGTGATGGTTAAAAAAAAAAAAGTCTCATCTCATTTAATTTTGCGAGAATTTTTTTTTAACTGTCTGTTTTATTGGAAAATTTCCCAGAGATCATATACGATGAGAAACTAGTCTGGAAGAAGAGAAACAGGACAGGCGTAACAGAGACAGTGTTCTTTGAAAACATTTCATTTTGCAGACCAAGAATACAACTTGTAAATCTTTTTTTATCCTTTTATTATGGTATATAAATTATGATATTTTAGTTGAAGCCAATAAAGCCACGATAGAGAAGAAAATTTTTTTTTTCTTTAAGCTTTCCATAGGTAGTATAATTTAAATAATTCTATGGTAGAGTTTCAACACCTCAGATTGAGCACTTTTGTTTACGAAGTAAGAACAGTAATCCTATGTAAAAGGGTAGTGTTGCTACCCTAGACAGCAGATGGTGTTATTAAATACACAGGCAAAGTCTAAGGTCGTAAGGAACTAACAATTAACCAGAAATACGATCTGTCACAGTCGTTTAATGGGTAACCTACCAGATATATACCATTTGTATTATTGTGAGTGGTGGGAGGTATATAGTCAAGCTTCAGAGCATTTGCACAATCATTTAGAAATATTGTAATTATATTCTTATTTAAGCATTTAGTGAAACCAACAAGCCAGAAAGAAAGTGAAAATCAGTGGGATTTCCTCGTAATATTGTGTTCTGGTAACCTGCTTTGAAAAATACTTTGCCAATTCAGATAGCACATTTCATAGCTACCCCTGAATATAATTTGTCTCCCCAAATTAATACTGTCAAAATTTTCAATTTTATACTGCTAGTTTCAGTTGTCCTAAGATCTCTTGACATTATACTGGCATCATTTTTGCCCCTGAAGATTACATAGTGTGAAGGTAGTGAAAAAAGATTTGGGCATACACAACAACAGATGGGGGTGGGGAGGAGGGAGGGTCAGTGAGTTGAGGGGGCAGTAGGAAGAGAGTGGTCTTACCAGAAAGAGTGGCCCTATTAAAATATGGAAGTGGGCTCGATTTCTATTGTATATGAAATATAAATGTGTCACTCAAGTAGGAGCTTTACATACAATGCCCAGTTCCTTGTGAGAGTTTCCCAAGGAGGGTTTGCCATGGAGAGTGGGTCATCAGTTCCTTTTCAGTTAGGGCTTTAGAGGATGAGAAACTGAATTCTAAACTCACCTAAAAGAAAAAAGACCAACAGGACAGCAACTGAGTCTGAATTATGAAGAACATACTACTTGGTTAGAATTTGCAAGAGTGAACCTTGTCCCATAGGCAAGGAACTACAAATGTATATCCAAGAGTCGTGACTCTAGCCATTGTATCAACCAATCAGAAAAACAGCATCTGGAAAAGCTAAAACATTTCCAGTGCCCCAGGCAAATAGAAAATGAACAATGAAAAAACAAAGTTCAGAGGTCACTGGCTGATCAGAGTAAATAAGTGGGTGGATTCCAATCTTTGGACAAAAACTATTCTTAAAGGATAAAAACTGTTATTACATTTCCTTGCTGTTGGATTTTGGTGAGAAAGTCTGAATCACAGAAAATGCATACTAAAGATAACTTTTTTCTTATATATTAATAGTTTTACATATTTAAATATGTGTATTTAAATGTCTCTAAATTTAAATTGAACGAGGAAGGCAAAGCATCTCAAGGCATAGACCCACAATTGGAGACCTTCATCTACAAGCTTAGGTCGCTTGATTTTTCATGAGGCCAGAACTCCTGCTGAAACTTCCAGCAGTCCTCAGAAAAGCTGATGAGATACCCTTGGGCTGAATGAGTAAGAACTTTCTGGAGAGCGGAAGACTGGTGAAAGTCCAGCTGGAAAAACATATGGCAGGAGAAGCGGAAAGAGTGTTTTATGACCGGGAGCTTTATAAAAAATGTCAGAAGGCTCAAGGCAACCGTTACAACCTAAGATCTTACTAAGCATGATGGATGTTCTTACTTCTAGGATCGCCTCCAATGTACCTGGACTGCAGCCAGCACTGCATCCTCAGGTGCCCCATGGGATGGTGCGTGCAGAAGCACGGCGTTGTATCCCATCCTTTCTCCAAGGCCAGGACTCCATGCCTGTGCCTCCCTCCCCAACTCCTGTATGGGGGTCAGTGAGAGGGAGTCAGTTCTTCTCAGAGCACATGAGATGGCAACTCACTGTGTTGTCCTGAAAGAAAACAAAGTTTGTAAATCACCATAGACAGTTTGTTTTATAATAGATATGTCGGGAGGGAAAATGACTATGGTAAATTCCTTTCTTAGCCACATGTGAACTCAGAGCATTTTTGAGCTACACAGTCACATAGACTGAGTTCAAGGAGCAAAGACAGGCAGTCTGCGTTTCAGACTAGGGGACCATTTGGAGGTGACATCTGCAGAAAAATGCACAGCCTTGAGGTTTTACATCAGTGCTGCCCTGTCCAATGTCATTGCCAAAGTAATGGAAAGGAATATTGGCGTTTTCCATGTTAACTCTCCATTATAATCATCTCTTATTGCTAATACTCATTTCTATCTGTTACTGAGAACAGGGATAACTGGCTTTCAGAACATTCTACATGGAATGCTATATCCCTTGGAAAAGAGATCAATTAGGAAGTGATTATTCAAAATTACAAAGTAACACTTTATAAAGTCTGAAATTTACCATCGAATTAAAGAAAAGTAAGTTCCTCTAGTATACAGTGGGCCCTTGAACAACACGGGTTTGAACTGCACAGGTCCACCTATATGTGGATTTTCTTCTGCCTCTGCCACCCTTGAGACAGCAAGACCACCCCTTCCTCTTCCTCTTCCTCCTCCTTAGCCTGCTCAACATGAAGACAAGGATGAAGAGCTTCATGATCATGCACTTCCGCTTAATGACTTATAAATATATTTTCTATTCCTTATTTTCTTTTCTCTACCTTACTTTATTCTTAAGCATATAATGTATAATATAACCTACACATATGGGTTAATGGATCAATCATGTTATCAGTAAGGATTCCCATCAAAAGTAGGCTATTGGTAGTTAAGTTTTGGGGGAGTCAAAAGTTATTCTTGAATTTTTGACTTCACAAGGAGTTGGTGCCCCCAACCCCTGCATTGTTCACGGGTCAACTGTACCTAAATAGTATTAGATTTTTTAAAATGCAATCAACATATGTTTGTTAAAGATATACACAGATTGCACTGGAGAGGCGGGAAGGCATGCATACCTCTTTTCATCCTCAGCTGTGGCATCCACAGTGTAGCCATTGCAGACACCACTATTTTTCTCCAACAAACAATACTGTCTCCCTTTCAATTCCTCTGATGGATGTTTCACTACCATTTTCCTTAAGCTGTTGTGATAGTAGAAGCCGCAATTACTGTAGTCACGAAAATCACGGTCTAACTTTATTACCTAATCATTATGACAATTATCTCTCCGGTTTTCCCTTTGTCCATGTACACATATTTCTAAGGCATGTATTTTCGTTACCAGACAGAGAAAGGCCTATAGGTCAACTGCACACACTCCATGCTGATAAAGTAATGTCATTAACTTTTGATAAAAAAAGAAGCTAATTACAGCCTTTTATTCCTGGATTGTGTTTTTTTTCTTAGGAGCTCAAAGCAAAAATGAGATGGCCAATGTATACCTTTTTTTATTATTGTTATTTTAATAACGTCAGGTAGTATGTTTTTTGTTCAGAACAAGTTTTGCACCCATCAGCCAAAGGAGGGGATGTGGATCCAAGACTACCTGGGCCCGATGGGGAAAAGCTTTGAAACCATGGCATTTTCTAGATGTTCACGGGGAGAAAACAAAGTCACTTCTCCTTAAATAAAGCTTTTCTCTTTGAGGGGGCTCCAGGATGCAGAGATAGATCCAGGCTGAGGACTGGACCCATGTTTGTTCTTTTGAATGGTGTCCCCACTTCCTCTTTCTGGAGAGCTCAGTGCACTCCTTCTGGGTTGCCTGGGTCTGTTTCACGCAGTGCTCTGACGTTTAAGCTGTAGGAAGGTAACTCATGCTCTGTGGTGGGTGCCAACACTGCTTCTGCTGCTGTACTCCTGTGTAAACCCATCACTCTCCTGTGCTCCACTCGCCTCTGTACGTTGATATAACAGCAATAACAACAACCACCAAACCAACTGCTAAATAAATGTGAGATTTACCAACCTGTCCAGAGACCACTCACTATCAGTAAGTATCACCCAGCAGTTAAAGCACAGGGCCTGGAGCCACAGAGCCTGGGTCCTTATTCCAGCTTTGCTACTTCTATCAGCTGTGCGATCGTCAGCAAGCTATTAATACTTAAACTTTCTGTGCTTCGATTTCCCTACCTGTGAAAATGGGTCTAAACACACTACTTACTGCAGAGGTGGTTGGGAGGGTTAAATGATGTGTAAAGTGCCTTGAACATGGCCCACAACAAGCCCTGGATTAACCTTGGTTTTCGTGATGTATGGTATTTCCAGACTAGGCTGAAGCACGCACTTCTAAACCAACCAGCTCTTCTACTGCTCAGGACCAGACTTCAGGATCCTTAGAAACAACCTCTGCTACTTAGTTTCCCTCTACACCCACCACTCCCTGGAAGTAATTATCACCGCATCTGCCAGTGACTTCACTGTGACCATCTCCAAGAGGCTCTTGTCTCTCTAATCCTTTCTGAGTCATCTGTCACTTTTGATATCACTCCTTGGAGTCATTTTCTCACTTTGACTCTTAAAGTAACATCCTGTACCTACGGAACGTCTTTCCCTGTGGATTCATTTGAAGTGTGTGTTCTCTGCCTTTTCACCTCCTCCAGTCCTCCAAGTCCAGGCTGGAATGTCAGTACTTGTCACATAGTAGATGCTCAGTAAATGTCTGTGAACTGACCTGAACTGTGTCATTGAAGTAGTTCCTCCTCCCTCTGTATCATTTTCTTGCTATTTGAGCCCTTGCACCTCTTCCTGGGCTCTCTGCTACGATGATGCAAACCCCTAAAGTCTCCTGGCTTATGGCCCATCCTTTTCTCCCTTTGAGCCTTGAAATTCTTTATAGTTAAATCAACCTATTCCAAGTTTCCGCTTTTGGGGAGGCATTTAAATTTCACTTTATTCAGGAAACAGGAGCCAAACCCCCAAAACATCAAAACGACATACTATTTAATATTATCCTGAATATAACTTCTCTTGGGAGGTACAAGATGCATGTTAACAAGGGAATCATGTTCTCTGAGAGACAGAACCCAAGAAAATACATTTAAAAAAATAAAGTTAATTTTTTAAAGACAATAAAGTATGATAAACAGTTGGCTTAATCTTGCCCTGAACCCCTCCGCCGCACATCTCGGTTCAGGACCGCTTCAGCCAGATGAAGGTTGTGGCTCTACGAGAGTCAAGGTCAATTCCAATATTAGCTTATAACATCAAAAACAGAAAGAACAGATCTCTGCACACACGCGCGCGCACACACACACACACCTTTCTGAAGTGAACTGTAATAATTTTAGAGAAATTAGCCATTATTCTGGGTTATTCACACCATTACACTGTCTTGTAATGACCAGGGCTAACGTATCTGTCAGGCATAGGAGAGCCCATGGTACTTTTAGGGGCCCTTGAAATGCTTTAATTTCTTTTAAAACCAAAAGTAAAATGCTAATATAATAATTATATATATATATATAAAACATATAAGAATGAATCCAGTCTAGATCCTATTTGTCTTTCTACCACCACACTTGTAGGATATAATTTTTGTTGGTTTTTTTTTTTTTTTTTTTTTTTTTTTACTAGCGGAAGGGGCCCAAAAATGTCCATGACATTTCCAGGAACCACAGAGCTCATAATGTGGCCCTAGTAATGACAACTAATTTTGTTAAGGTTCACGTATTCATATTAGGTATTCCTGGAATATTTTTGTATTTTTTATTTATATATTGCCCAAGACTTGATCTTTGGTTTTCTAGTTTTTTTCTATTTATACCAATCCCTCAGAGACCGGATCCATTTCATGGCTTTTGTTTACGGTCTCTGTTAGAATGCCTTCCATGTCTCTCTCCTCCTGTGCCCTTGTGCTGGAATTCTGATTCTGTGCTTCCAATGGCCTGTTGGGCGTCTCCATCTGTGTGTCTCGACACTGGCTCGACCAGTAAAGACATGGTCGAGTTCACCATCCTCCCCCACTCTCCCTTTGCCTCTCTTGCTTTTCCTGTCTGTTAGAATTCCTGCTAATTCTGCAGTCAGTCGTGAGCTCATCTCCTCCTCCGCTCCTGTATCTGAGTATCCTGTTGAGCCACAGGTCCCGTGCCCTCCACTATCCCGGGTGGAGTCTCACTGCCTGTCCCTCAGCCTAGCGTCCTGCGTCTCATCCAAGTTCCCGACACAGACTCCTGACCGACTTCTCTGCATTCCAGCTTCCTGCTGCAAAACAGCCCCTGACCCTCACTCAACTGATCCTAGCACTGCTCCGTCATTGTCCTCCTCTGCTTCGTAATTCCTCCACCTTAACCCCGACTTCTCACCTGCTCTGTAAGGCCCTGCTCAGGTGGTTTCCTTCATTCTGGCCAACGTGTCTCCCAACACATTAACGCCCAGCAAAGCTGATGATTAAGGGGTCTCTTCACTCTCCCGCGAACTGGACTTCCTGTCTTTGTCTTTTGTGACTGCTTTTCCATGCATTCGTTTGTTCAGTTTTGGGCTAACGACTCTGTCCCAGACACAAACACCTTAAATGTCCCCCATTACCTATTCCAACCCTGTACAACCTTCAGAGCTCAGGTCAAGTCCCCATCTATGGAGTCCCAGGTCCCCCGACTATCGAAATCTTTTTCCTCTAAAGTCCCAAGACATTTGAAGACATTGTCACAGAATTTAGCACTTAGTTAAATATGTGATGTGAGATTTCCTGACCGTGTCATGCATGCTGTCTGGTCTGAGTTGGGAAAGCAAAGGTTTTTACAGAAGATCTACTTTTCTATCATGCACATGTACCTGACATCAAGTCTAAAGCTGGGCTAGCCATGCTAACCCACTAATTATTAATAATAACTATTTTTCAAGCACCTACCTCACTATGATCCAGGCACTGACTACACTAGGCACTTTACTTACACTTATCTCTATGAGGTTGAGAGCATCATCCCTTTTTTTACAATTGAGGGAACTGAGGCTCAGAGAGGTTAAATGACTTGCTGAATTTTACATAGTTTTTACATAGTGTTCAATGTACTTTTATGAATTTTTTAAGAGCTGAAAATAACTCCTTGAGATATTTGTGGGGGAGCATCACTGCACAATAAAATCTGTGCTAGAACTATGTCATCCTTTGGTTCTGGAGCATGCCATCTCATTGCTGGCAAATGGCAAGTATTTCTTTGCCTGCTAGCCCTCTGGTGGAACTAGTCTCCTTGTGTCTGCTGTTGCCTCCCATGATACAAACTGCTACCTGTCTCCCAAGGTTCTTTATTGGCAACAAGATAGTAGGTTTTATTGGGATAATAGTATCTGGGCTCATTGTCCCAGTGGCAGAGGCTGCTGGCTCATCCTGCCATGAACCCATGTCATCTTCTTGGGCACAGCTAGACGCCATTTCTCAGCCTCCCTCGCAGTTATACACAGCCATGTGCTTGAGTTCTGGCCATTAGTGAGTGGAAGCAGTATGTCACTTCTAGTCCTGGCCCACAGAAACCTCTTCTACCGGTCCTGCATGCTCCTTCTCTCTCCGCAGCTTGATGCAGATAAGTAAGAAGACAAATGTTGAAGACGGAAGAAGCACAGATAGAGGGAACCTGGGTCTCTCCTTCACTGCGTGGAGAACCACCTGCCAATCAAGAACATCATTTTGGACTTCATACAAGTCAGAAAAATACTTGTACCATATTTGAGCCATGAAGCATGTTTGGGTTTGCATGTTCTAATAGCTATAAGTAGCTTACTAACCCAGATATCATAAGTGAAAGACTGTATTTCTCAGCCCCACCTTTTAAGTATAGCCATATAACTAAATTCTGGCCAATGAGATGTAAACAGAAGTGTTTTGTGTGACTTTGAAGGAAGGTGCTTAAAGGAAGTTGATTTAGATGGTATAGAAAACATTCTATCTTCTTTTGCTTCCCCTATCTTATAGTCTAGAACTCAGACGTAACATCAGGAATTCCTTTGACCATCTTGCAACCTTGTGGATGGGAACCTTTTGCTAAGACAATGGGGCAGAGAAATAGAGGAAACTAGGTCTTTGGTGGACATGAAGCTGTTGGGCCAATCTTGGACCCCTCACCCCATCCACAAGGCTTTCGTATTAGAGAAATCTTTTTCTTGTTTAAGCCACTATTTCATTTCCCATGCAGCTGAACCTCATGTCATAGAGACACACATTCTTTCCATAGCAATAAGAATGATTATTTTAAGATTTAAATCAAGTCATGTCACTTCTTGGCTGTGAACCCCTGAAAGACTTCCAATTTTTCTTAGAATTGAATTCATATTTTTACCATGGCTTGTAAGGCCCTGATTGATTTATCTCCCGCCTACCTCACCAACCCCACCCCAGTGACACTGGCCTGCCTCTGTTCCTCTGCAGTGACAAGTCATTTTCATCCCTGAGGCCCTACTGAAGAGGCCACCTTTTCAGAGCAGTTCCCTGACATCCTACCTCCTCCGGGATCTCCCAGCTTTTCTCTGTCTCAGCACCCTGTTTATTTCCTGTGTGACACCGACCACAGACTCTGATGATCTGGATGGTGTATTTATTCGTTTGTTTGTCACCGTCTCCCCAACTAGAATGCAAGCTTCATGAGGCAAGGACAGTCTCCAGTACCACATAGTGCCCGATGTGTAGGAAGCCCTCACCGAATATTTGTTGGACAGATGAATGACCTCTCAGGCAAGGTTACTATCAATTTGACCATACCCAGAGAAATTTGTCCCAAGTACTAAAGCACTTGCGTAGAGTTTTCAAATGTACTCTTGCTCACTTTTTATGCATTGTTAATAGTTTATTAAGGTTTTGTACTGTGAATTTTATTGTCAATATTTCCTTTATACAAGTTGATTTTTATTAATTAAACTTTTTGTTTTGAGAAAATTGTAGATTCACATGCAGTTATAAGAAATAATGCAGAAAGATCCCATGTACTCTCTACCCAGTTTCCCCTATGGTAACAACTTGTAAGTTTTGTAACACTACCGTACAATATCACAACCAGGATATTGACATTGATGATAGCCAAGAGACGGAACATTTCCAACCACGAACATCCCTCAATTTATCTTTTCACAGCCTCACCTTCGTCCCTCCTTCCCCCAGTCCCCATTCCTGACCCCAGCAACCACGAGTCTGTTCTCCATTTGTCTTTTCAAGAATACCATATAAATGGCATCATACAGTAGGTAAACTTTGGGGACTGGCTTTTTTTTCCCCCACTTAGCATAATTCCCTCAAAATTGATCCAGGTTGTTGTGTGTATTAATGGTTTGCCTTTTATTATAGCTAAGTAGAATTCCATTTTATGATTGTACTGCAGTTTGTTTAACCATCCTCCCATTTAAGGATGTCTATATTGTTTCTGGTTTTTTGCTATTACAAATTTTGCTAAATGTTATAAACCTTTGAGTACAGGTTATTGAAAATATTTTCTCCGAGTCTGTAGCTTGTCTTTTCATTTTCTTAGCAAGTTATTTTGCAGAGTAAGAGTTGATCATTTTGATGAGGTCCAATTTATCGATTTTTCCTTTTATGGATTATGCTTCTGGTGTCAAATCTGAGAACTCTTTGACTAACCTTACCTTGCAAAAATGTTTTCCTGTTTTTTTCTGAAAGTTTTAAAGACTTATGTTTTATATTCAAGCTTGTGATCTATTTTGAGTTAATTTTTGAGAAAGTTATGGGGTTATGGTTGAGGTTCCTTTTATTTTTTTTTTTTTTTTGGTCTATGGCTATACAATTGCTCCAGCACCATTTGTTGAAAAGGCCATCCTTCCTTTATTGAATTGCTTTTTCGCCTTTGTCAAAAATCAGTCGTGTGCATATTTGTATGTGTCCTCTATTCTGTTTTATTAATCCATGTGTCTATTTCTCCACTAATACCACACTGTCTTGATTACTACAATTATATAGTAGGCCTTAATATTAGGTAAGGTGATACCTTACCCTTTCTTCTTTTCAAGATTGTTTTATCTATTCTAGGTTCTGTGCCTTTCCTTGTAAATTTAAGAATAAATTTGCCTATGTCTACAAAAAGCCTTACTAGGATTTTGATAGAAATTCTATCAACCCTGTAGATCAATTTAGGGAAAAGTGACATTTTTACTTAATATGTCTCTTCTTTTATTTAGGTCTTCTTTGATTTCTTCATCAGCATTTCATAATTTTCAGCATACAGATCCTGTACATGTTTTAAGTTTATAACTAAGTATTTTGTTTTCCTTGGAATAGTTGTAAATAGTTGTATTATGTTTTACATTTTCTTTTTCAGATATTTACTGTTAGTATATAGAAGTGTGATTGATTCTTGTGTATTTGTATCCTGCCACCTTGCCGAACACACTTATTAGTTGTAGGAGTTTTATGTGAAGATTTTCTGGGATTTTCTATGTAGAGATTCATGTCATCTTCAAATAGGGACAGTTTATTTCTTCCTTTCCAATCTACATGCCTTTCATTTCTTTTTCTTGTCTTATTGTGGTGGCTAGAACTTTCAGTATTATGTTGAATAAGACTGGTGATAGTGGATACCCTTGCTTTGCTCCCAAGCTTACAGGGAGAGCATTCAGTCGTTTAACATTAAGTATGATGTTAACTATAGGTTTTTTGTTTGTTTTGTTTTGTTTGTGGATGTTCTTTATCAAGTTGGCATAGTTCTCTCTAATCTTGACTTATTGAGAGTTTATATCATGAAGGGGTGTTGGAGTTTATCAAATTATTCTCCTACATTGATGTGATCTTATGGTTTTGCTTCTTTAGCATGATGATATGATGGATTACATTGATCTATTTTCCTAATGTTGAACCAGCTCTGTATACCTAGAATAATCCCATCTGGTCATGGTATATAATTCTTTTTATACATTGTTGGATTCAATTTGCTCATACTTTGTTGGAGATTCTTTCTGTATAAGCTCATGAGAGATATAGGTCTGTAGTTTTCTTTCCCTTTTTCTTTTAATACTGTCTTTATCTTGTTTGAATATCCAGGTAATACTGGCTTCATAAAATGTTTTGAGAAATATTGTCTCCTCTTCTGTTTTCTGGAAGAGATTGTGTAAAGTTGATTTTAATTCTTTAAATGTTTGATAGAATTCTTCAGTGAAATCATATAGGCTTGGAAATTTCTTTTTCCTACGCTTTCTTACAAATTCAATAACTTTAATGATTATAGGACTATGCAGACTATTAATTTTATTTCAATTGAGTTTTGGTAGTTTTGGTTTTCAAGGAATTGTTACATTTCTAAATTGTCAAATTTAAAATCCTCTTGCTATCTGCAGGATCTGTAGTCATGTCCTCTGTTTTGTTTCTGATATTGGTGATTCATTTATTCTCTCTTTTTATTTTTGTCAGTATGTTTGTCAGATAAACTAGAAGTTTATTGATTTTATTAATTTTTTTTAAAGAATCAGCTTTTTGTATCATTGATTTTTCCTATTCTTTTTCTGATTTCAATTTCATTGATTTCTTCTCTTAACTTTATTATTTCTTTCCTTCTGCTTGCCTTGAGTTTATTTTGCTCTTCTTTTTCTAGTTTTTTGAGATAGAAACTTAGATTATTCATTTGAGACTTTTCTCTTTTCTAATTTAAGTATTTATGCTATTAATTTTCCTTGTAACACTACTTTAGCTACACCTACATATTTTAATATGTAATATTTTCATTTTTATTCAGTTCTACATATTTTTAAAATTTTCTTTGAGACTTCTTCCTTGACTTTTGATACCGGTTGGTTTTTGAATTTATAGTGTTTGTGGATTTTTTTAAAAACCTGGGGCTAATTATAATGAGGGGAAATTGTAAGAATTTAATTTAGTCATTATTAAGAATTCATCAAATCAAATATAAGTCAAGGTGAATACTAAACTTTTGAGGTGAAAAGGAAGATTAGAACTGAAGATAAACATTATAGTGCCTTCCTGGAAAATGGCAATATCTATCCCATGAAAGAATACCTTTCATATTTTTTTCCTTTGCATTTATTACAAACAGTGGTTGCTTTTTCAAGTGAAAAAAAAAACCCTTAATCATTATGTGCTGTGTTCAGAATCACCAAGTCAAATAGATTCTCCTGATGAAGAAAACTATGATGTAAAAATAGAAAAATTTCACTTAACATTTTTTGTTCTTTTTCATTTATTTGTTTTTATCTATGTCTATTTGTTACCTTTACTCCTGAAACAAGGACTCAGAAATTATGTGATACTCTAAAATAGGGATTAGCAGGAAGTGTTCCTGGATGATCTTGGTTTGCAAGAGGAACAAAGCATTTATTGTTGACTTGGTTCCTAGTGCAAAGTAATCAGAAGTTCCATGGAAGACACTGCAAGTTGACCTCCTTTAAAATTACTTTAAAAATCCGGGGTTGATTTGTAGTTCTTAATCAGAATCTCAGAACAATTTATGTTATTTTGTATAGTGTCATGGGCATCTGTTGCTTCTTCCTGTTCAGCATGCTTTTCTTCCTATGATACTAGGATCTTAGTTTTCTTTCGGGAAAACACTCCTCCCTGACTCTCAGTCCCTGTAGTTCTGGTGGGATTGACTCTCACCCCCAGCCCAGGAGTGGACATGTGGTCCAAGTCCAGCCGCTGAAAATCTTAACCAGGCTGGTGGTCCGGGAATGAGTATATGTTAAATGCTGAGCCCATCAGAGATAAGATTGCCAACCTCAGGAGTTATGCTAGAAGTACTGGAAAAGAGAAACTCTCTTTTTGGGTTGTTAAATGGACAGAAAATTAGCTTGAAGCTTGTGGTGGACATCTTGTCAAAAAATAGGGCTTGCTTGCTTAAGAATGGAGTCAAGAGAGAGGAAGGCAAAGCTGAAGCCTAGAGAATATTCCTGAAGACATTGTTTGAGGATCTGGAACCACCCCTGAACTTTTTTTGGTACATAAATATGTCGCCCTTATCTGAATTTTATTTCTCTCACTTGCAACTGAGAATCTTGACTATGCACTTAATTTGTTACTAAATTATTAATAATCAGGATATAAATATTTTTAAAACTTCCTTCATGAAATTCCCTGTAATTGGAAGAAAGATGGCCATCCCTACCCAAAGTATCTCTTATGACCAGTATTCATTTACCAGAAAATGCAGGTTCCTTTTGCATATAAAAATCTAAAGATCTTTTTGTGTGAGTATTTTTACAGTTGCTTGAATGTTCTTTTTTTTTTTCTTTCTATTTTTTTTTTTTTTTGGAAGACAGAGTCTCTCTGTGTCACTCAGTCTGGAGTGCAGTGGCCTGACCATAGCTCACTGCAACCTCAAACTCCTGGGCTCAAGCGATCCTGCTGCCTCAGCCTCCTGAGTAGCTGGAACTACAGGAATGCATCACCACACTTGGCTATTTTTTTCTGGTAGAGGTGGAGGCTCCCTGTGTTGCCCAGGCTGGTCTTGAACTCCTGGCCTCAAGCAATTCTCCCACTTTGGCCTCCCAAAGTGCTGGGATTACAGGTATGAGCCACCACACCCAGCTGAATGTTCTTTACTTGTTTGTCTTGTCCTTAAAATTCATATTAAGTATTATGTTACCAGTGGGCAGGGACTACGACTCACATGTCTTTATAACACTCACTGAGGTGCCACTTGCCATAAGAAGCTTTGTCATGATTTCTGATGGCAAGAAAAGGCAATCATTCTTCCTGTAGTTTTGTGCAGAAATCTTCCTGCCTCTCCTCTGGGGGCAGCCAGAAGTGAGAGGAAAACGTCTCTCTTGCAGCTCTCCTTTCCGAGGAAGATTTTAGCTCCTGTTGAGACCAACACTTTGCCTGGGGAGTGCAGCGTGAAGGGATTGGGCCCACCACAACTTTCCATTCACAATGTTGTGTAAAGCAGGGCATGACACAGAACCAACAGAACAGGAACCGCACCTATGTGGAGAAAGAGCCATGCTGGAGTGAGCGAGGGCTGCGCACAGGTGAGCAGTACACAGCGTAGAGTACGGGGGTTATTTTGTGTTCTTCCATGTGGCGTTTGGCTTATCATTCAGCCTTCCAACTGATGCCAAAGGGAACAGTACTACAGGTGGAACTGGATTCTTTATGCCAATGAATTCATTACGGGAAAACACTTCCAATGCAAATGATTGAAATGGAAACAAGATGTGCACTTTGCTGCCTAAATAAAAGCTTTACCAGGTAGGCCATCCAGACTCAATGAAGAGTAGGGAAACAAGATCTGGCAGGATAGTGGCTGCAACCCCTGTTGCTGGGAATGCACAGCGAGCGTCCAAATGGATAGGGGGCACCGAATGGCACCTGATTTACAGCAGGAGCTCAGCACTTTTACGCTCTTTGCCACTTCACTGGAACAAGGAGAAAAAGACATTAAGATGAAAGATAATGTGCTATCCACACATAAAGATGAAAGAGAGAGGGAAATGTCACTTATTGGAAGGTGCTCTTTAGGTTGTTCTGTCCTCTCTCTAAAAACACACTCCACGTTGTTTTAACCATCTATGGCCCATTCTGGAGCTTGAGAAACCCAGGCTTTTCTGCTTCATTGTTGGACACAGCCACATGAAACTGCAGCCTGGCAGCTAAAGGAGAAAACGAATGCATGTTACTCTCAGCATTTTGCTGTCTCTGCTGAGAAAAGAGCATGGATGTATCAAATCCCATGGTACGTGTGAATGTGATCTTATTTGGAAATACGGTCTTGTAGACGTGATTGAGGGAAGATGAGGTGATACTGAATTAGGGTGGGCCCGATCCAATGTGACTGGTGTCTTTGTGAGAACAGGGGAAGAGACACAGGAGAACACTGTGTGATGATGGAGACCAAGATCATAGTGATACATCTACAAGCCCAAAATGTCAAGGACAGCCAGTAACACCAGAAGCTAAGAGAACGGCATGGGACAGGTTGTCCCCTACAGGCTTCAGAGAAAGCATGGCCCTGCAAACGCCTTGATTTTGGACTTCCTTTTTTAAAAATTATCATTTGTATGTATATTCATGGGGTCCAAGTGCAATTTTGCTACATTGATATATTGCATTGTGATGAAGTCGGAGCCTTCAAGTGCATCCGTCATCAGAGGATTTCAGACTTCTAGCCACCAGAATTGTAAAAATAAATTTCTGTTGTTTTAAGCCACCCGGTTTGTAGTAACTTGTTGTGGCAGCTCTGAGAAACTAATACACCCTGCTAAAGTGTAAATGCGAAATGCCGCAAAACTCACTGCATGGATGGGAAGGTTATGTTCAAGCTGTCCCAAGTAGGCATCGTGAACCGTGCTGTCATCTACAAAGGAAGTGCAGCTTTCCAAGGATTCAAGATCATTCATGGAGATGCTGCGGGACAGGTGTGCCCACCAGGCTGGGAGCACTTTGAAGACAGCAGCCATGCTCGTTCTCCTCTGAATTCCTCCCTCTGTGCCTGAAAACCAAATGTGCTCAATAAGCATCAAAAATGCGAATGCATTAATGGAAGAACTATTTCAGATGAACGATTAACATTATTTTACGATGTCACGTAGGTGCATACCATCATCTTCCATGAAGATGTAACTTGCAAAGATATCCAATTTGGTGCCTTCCTTGGAGAAACCCACCCTTGGACATTGAAAGACACAATTTTGGGTTTCTTTGAGACTTAATTTGGTCTTTGGAGCCCCAGTTGGCAGATGTGACCAGTAACCGCTTTTTTTCAATCTTAAAATCCCACTGACACTGTGATTCTGCCACTCAGATGTGGCCACAGTTTCTTAACTTTTATGGCAAGATATGTTACTCTCCATTTAAAATTGGCCCACCCAAAGTGTCAGCCTCCTGTTTTGTGCATAAATTCATCTTAAATGCTTTCCGAGTCTCCAGGTGAGGGGTGCTGCCATCAGTAACAACCAATAAATGAAATAATACCAGATATAAAAACAGCCACATGGGTCTCTTGGAGGTAAATAGAGCACGTGGGTGTTTCATTTGCTCAAAGGCCAGAATTGTGATGGCTTTTAATGTCGAATGTGAACATGTTTTATAAACTGTAAAGGGCTGTAAAGAAGTCAGTTATTATGTTTATTATTTTTCCTGTTCCATATCCTTTATTAAATGACAAACCCAAAGACTCAGTAAGTAGCCTTTTCACTTCTCTGGGCTCCAGTTTCCTTAACCAGATGGGGGAATTACGTTTAATATCCCAAGGTACCAGCTAAATCTATTTTTTTTTCTTTGACTCTATGATGCTATGAGCAGGGTCATATATCCATCTAAATTCCTGAAATGTGGGAATATGTTTGGTAACTCTACTGGTATATAATACTAAATTATTTTGCATAAATTTCTTAGAGTATGTTTTATATAACATAGAAGACAAAGAAAAAAAATAAAGTAAGGTGGAAAAGTAGGACATAAGAAGTTATAATGAGAAACACTTAAGAAAATCCATCTATTGTAATAATTAAAATTTGACTTACCTAGAAAGGGGAGGAGAAAGATATTTATGATGAACGTGAATATATTCTGTGCACATTGCAAAGTAAATTTTCAGAAAAATGGGGCAAAAGCTGCTGTGATGCAATTAGAAATTCCAGCTACCTTTGAAGGTAAACAGCAAACTTAATGTCTTGCATAGTTTTTTACTACATAAAAGAAACAACTGAGATAACCCTAACTTTATCGTTGCAAATAACCAAACACCATATTTGAAAATGGTCATTATTGAGGCTTATAAAATCAACAACTTTTTCTGTGGCTAAAATGCCCCCTCAACATTCCTGAAATCTGCTGGAATGCTGGAAAGAGCTGTGTAGAAATACAAAGGGTCAGGAAGTAATTTAGGACTTAATTCCATGGAATCAACATTTCTTGTATATTTTTACTTGCTTTTTTTAGACAATAGGCCTTTGATTGTAGTGTCTGTTCTAGCCTTGAAACCAACTCCCTGAAGAGCAATTCTTGTTTCTATGAAAGGTGCATGAGGGTGCCCCGGAACCCTGGATCACAGGCAACACAAGCCATGGGTAACAGGGGCCTCTCTAGGGTTAGCACTCCTGAGATGCTGGGGAAAAGCATGAGAAGAAGGAGAAATTCTAAACTCTAAAGGCGACAGAGACATAGACTGGCCTAGGCTGAAGGAAAGGAGGCAATAGGGCTGGGGAAAAAAAACAAAAAAAAACCCAAACCCATCATTTCTTTCCATAATTTCCTTTGGACTTTAATCCTTAAATCTTTTAAAAAGCATTTTAAAAAATATTTTAAGAAATACGTAAAAAGAGCCATAGAAGTGTTTATATTCCCTTGTCCTAGTACTCTGCTTCTAGATATTTATCTTAAGAAAATAATCAGAAGTATGTATTAATAGAATGGTCTATGAATAAATTTGTTCGCTGGAGGAGCATTCTTTATAACATAGGAAAAGTTGGAAACAAACCCGACATGCGAAAACAAGGAAACAGTTAAATAAGTTATAGTCCATCTGTATGATGGAATGCCAGGTAGATATATAAAAATCACATTTTCGGAGATAGTTGTTGATCATTGAAAATGCCCAATCTATAACATTCCATGAAAAAGACAGATACACAGTCATATATTCCATATAAATATAATTTTAAATACGTATGAATGTGTATATATGTGTGTGTGCGTGAAATAAATTGGGAAGAAATACACCAAAATGTTTACTCGTTGTCTTTAAGTGGCTGGATTATGAGATTATAGATGATTATTTCTGGTTCTTTATATTTTTAAGTATTTTTGAGATTTTCCTCCAATGAGTCTGTATTGCTTTAATATCAGAAATATCAACAATTTTGGAGGTTATGATATTTATATACATCCCTTTTCAATGATGGATTTTCCCCCTAAATTGGAAACGTGGACACAGTGTTTTGGTTTTAGTGTAGTGAGGTGGAGGACTATGATTAAACACTGTATTTTCAAGCACTAATGACTCAGTCAGTGAGCAGACACTCACAGAGCACTTACTATTTCAATCAACCGATGCTTACTGAGCAATTACTCAGTAGATGTTGGCCACTGAATTCACGTCTGGGAGCCAGAGGGCCACGAAGAGCAGTGCTGCTCAGTCTGGATGGCGAGGGTGAGAAGCCCTGGTGCTGGGTAGTTGTGAATGTTCCGCAGTGCTAAGGAACGAGACATTCCTAAGTGGTGGGCAAAATTGCCCAAGCTCTTCCCCAAGGAGTCTAACCTTTGCCCAGGGGTGTAAGACTCAGGCCCAGCTGCTCAGCCAGGTCCCACTGAAGTGTGGAGGCAAAGCATTTGTAGGTTCCTGTCATGACCCCATGGCCACTTCATCATTTGCCATTTTGCCTCATAGGGAAGTTCTGTTAGTCCAAGAGGCGTGGTCTGTCATATAGTTGTACAGCTTAGTACTTTCTTAGCATTCTGTTAAAGTGCTGACAACATGGTATTTTGATCAATGGTTGCTGCATTTCTCCATATGTTAGGTTGACAGGCTGATGATTTCCAAAGTCAATCTCTCTCTCTCTCCGTCTCTCTCCAATTTACATATTTCTATTTTCCAATTGCCTTCTCTGCATTTTGTAAATACCTCAAAATAGTAGAGAACAGGGGCTCTGGGATCATTCAGCCCAATCCGTGTATAATTGGATCCTCAGGGCTTGTTATATCCTTAAAAAAATTGAGGCTAGAGCCAAGGCTGCCTTTTGTCACCAAGAATTTGGCACCTGTGGTATGACGGTGGAGATCTGTGTAGAGACCACATTGCCCAGGTCATGTATGATTTGGTTACAGGGAGCCTCCTCCTGTAAAAGTTGGGAGCAGATTGTGAACATTTTACTCACTGTTGCAGAGAGCCCTGGGTGAACAGAGAAACATCTACACAGCGTGGTTGACGCTGCAGAAGCCACCCAGGGCCTCCCTCCCACATTAGCCCACGGTCATTTCCAGGCCCTGACACTGAGTTGCATGTGAGTCACTCAGGCCACATGCCAATCATTAACCAACATCAGAGCACCCAGCAATTCCGTTCTGCGTAGAGCAAGGTCCTCCACACATTCCAGGTGCCTATTTTTCTCGTCCCTGCCCCTTGAGAAAATGAGGGTCACTCATTTAACAGGGACCACTGTTCAAACCTCATTGGCAGATAGTAGAGCCCCGTGGTTGATAAGCGACCTCGGTTCAAATCCCAGCTCTTCGTTGTTTGCAAGCTGTGTGTCTTTCCGGAACTTTACTTAAATTCCTTGAGCCTCAGTTTCCTCACAGGGGTGTGGTCAAGTGGTAATGAAGTCAATACTTTAACCCAGTGCCTGGCCAATAGTAAGCCGCACGGGAGAGTAACTATTATCGTTATTATATGTTCCCTACAGGATGATGTTCTTATTTACGAGGGTGTGTGTGTGTGTGCGCGCGTTGTTAGTGGGAAGGAAGAAGGATGCAATTGATAAGGCTTGCTTTCAGAGTTGTTGTAGTTAAACTTTGCTTAGGAAGATCTGAATATGCCAACATTTCTTATATATCATGTGCGGAGGTGACTTCGAGTCTTTTTTCAGCAATTCATTGCTTGAAAGGGCATTTGGTGACAATGAGCGGTTTGAGGTGTCTGGGTGTGAGCTGAACGAAAAGCAAAAATAAACGGGATGGAGAAATTTTATTTGCGCCTTAAAAGAACCCTCTTTTCCCTTCCCACTGCACTGATGAGGTCATGTTTTTTCTGACATATCCTCTCCTTACAATTCCCTTCATTCATTTTTTTCTCCTCATTTCTTCTCCTTTCAAGTAACAGTTTCTTTCACAATAGTTCATCTGTTCAGAAACATAAAAACCGTGAGATGATTCTTAAAGGATATGAACTAATATTGATCACATAATATGTAATAATTCCACATCCGTGCACTGGCGCATAGTGGCACAAGGACCATAAAAATCTCCACTCTCTTTGTAGCCATTCTGGAAAGCTGAGTTCTAGGCAATTGAGAGCTGGTCCTTAAACGGCAGGGAAGGAAGAATGGAAGGAAGCAAGGAAGGAAGGAAGGAAGGAGGGAGGGAAGGAAGGAGGGAAGCAAGGAAGGAAGGAAGAAGAAGGGAGGGAAGGAAGGAAGGAAGGAGGGAAGGAGGGAGGGAAGGAAGGAAGGAAAAGAAGAAGAATAAAAAAGTTAAGTAGGAAGGAAAAAAGGAAAGACAGTTTGGGCAGAAAACTTTCTAAAATGTAATTCAACCTCCCCTGCTTTCTTAAAGAGAGTGGGGAACTTTACTAATTTCTTTTTCTTTTTTCCCTTTGGTCTTGAAGTTATCACAATGAAAACCGATTCTACTGCTACTGGATAATAAAATTACGGGCTTAAGTATTTGAGACAGATAGGGATATTTGCTTATACATTAAAAAGTCACAAATTACTGTGCTTTTTCGAATTATTGTGTCTGTCTCCTTTTTACACTTTTCTGTTTCCTCCTTCTTCGGGTCAGCAGTCACTTGTTAGCATCTATGTCTGTAAAAAGCCCTCTCCCTATTTCTAATTTTCTGTCTCTACACTGCTGTCCACATGGAAATTGAGCAACTCACACCGGTTAGGGAAATGTGTATAATAAACATAAAGACTTTCTGAGTCAGGGCCCAAGGACTGGTTCTTCTATGAGAAAAGTATATGTACAAGAAAAGTATCCCTCAAGTTTGATTTTTATTTTTTTGAATTCCTTATTTCCAAGCTATTTTCTGGACATGTAAAGCTATGTAATGGCTCAGTTCTCTGTAAATTAAAAAATATATAATGTATCGTCAACCTACCCACCCACTGCCGGCAGAAGTTGGTTCTCGATTACTCAAATTCAGATAATATATTTCTTTAGTGCCCCGAAGTTTTGAAAATTTTAATAGCTTTGTGGATTGAAGTGACATGAGAGAAAAATATTTCAAGTCTCCTTTAGTAATTTTTATGCTCATAAAAATGTTCCCAATGTATCAAAGGCAGTGTTTGAGAAGTAATATCCTCTGAAATCTATCTCAGGTGCCATCTCCCTGTTGACAACACTTTCCTCTGTCCCCGGTTGGTTTATAAGATCCATTTTCCACGATGGCCCTTGCTGTTTAAGCTGCTGTTGGTCAAAGCTGTTACCTAGGCAGTTGCCAGGGCTTCAGGATTCCCTGGCAGGACCCATAATGGGTATTAAAAGTCAGTGGGCCAGAAGCCCTAAGTCACCAAACACCTTCACGGTCAACCGGGCGACGCTCCCGATTTACAACTGACAGGCCGGAGCAAGCCGCAGGGAGCAGATTGTGGCTGGGCTGGCCTTCCAGAAAGATCCATACACTGGTCCCTGGACCCCGGGATGCCTCCGCTACCCCGGCTCTGTTTATGTTAGCGATCACACGCAGAACAGTCATGCGGTACACTTCGCAGTCAGCAAGTTTATCTTGTGTTAAAGTTTTACCAAGAGAAATCGAGTAGTGTTTACCCCGGTTCTGCGGCAGGTCGTGTGCAGACAGCACGTGTGGACATGTGTCAGCACACGTGCTGGGCCCCCTCCCTCGTGTTCCTCGTAGCAGTGAATGCTGGCGGGGAGAGCCGGCAAGGGTCCCGTCTTTGGCAAATGTCAAAATACCCACTGGCAGTCGTTGACAGCCACTGCTGTCAGGGTGCACGGGTGGTGAGCATCTCATCAGCAGAGCACGTGCATTGAATTTAGTCATTTGTCCTCCCACAAACACAAACTCCGCACTATGGCCCCCCAGCCAACAGGTAGAAACTCTGAATGCCGTCCTGGGTATTTCCTCACTGTAATAAGAATACTTCATACTTAGAACTTTAAAAAAATGTTAGAATTTAAAAGGGTTTTGTAAACTGGTTTCATTCCACATTTCATCTGCTTTATTTAATATTTATGCATCAGTTCCAATGTGTTAAGCATGATTCTAAGTGCTTTAAAACACTAATTCATTTATTCCTTGTAACGACTTTGTGAGGTAAGTACTATTGCCCCATTTTACAGATCTGTAAACTGAGGCATGAAGAGATTAAGTAATTTGTCCAAGGCCACGTTGCTAGTAAGTGATAGAGCTGGTGAGTTGAACCAGGCCCCTACCAGAGCAAGCATATGACCACTGTTCTATGCTGCCTTACCATGTAAATATAATTATTGGTAATACTGTCTCATTTTTTTTCAGACAACTGGAGCAAAGTTGATTTTTAAAATATCTAAATATCTACTGTATTAGTTTGCTAGGGCTACCATAGCAAAGCACCACAGACTGAGTGGTTTAAGCAACAGAAATTTATTTTCTTACAATTTTGGAGGCTGAAAGTCTGAGATCAAGGTGGTACCAGGACTGGTTTCTCCTGAGGCCTCTCTCCTTGGTTTGTGGATGGACATCGTCACCCTGTATCTTTACATGGCTTCACTCTGAGTGCACCTGTGTCCTAATTTCCTCTTCTTAAAGGACACCAGTCATATTGCATTAGGGTCCACGCTAATTCATTTTAACCGAATTACTTCTTTAAGACCCTGTCTTCAAATACAGTCACTTCTGAGGTCTTGGGGTTAGGGCTTCAACCTGTGAATTTGGGGAGACACAATTCAGGCTATAACATCTACCAAATGGTCATAATACGCTAGCCATTTTACAGAATGTCACAATGTTGAGCTCCAGATCTTTAAGAAGAAACAATATTCAAAATAGACATTTCGCTGAGTGACAAAGTTGACACAGCTCTTGTTTTTTCCTAAATGGCTGACTTAACAACACTCTCCAATTTGAAATGGGTACTATGACACTGAGGCATAGTTACGACTATTTCACCCTGACATCCTCACTTCTGACACCAGATGCAAGGAACTATTCACCTATCTATCAATCTATCAATCAATCAGTCATCTCAATGGACCACAGATTGAGGAACAAAGTATTCATGATGTTAGTAAACTGCATTTTGGGTGCATCTTTAGAAAGACTTCATTTTGGCTTTCTCATCATCAAATGTGTCTTTTAAGCCAACTGTAGAAAGTATGACGTAGTATAAAGGGAAAGAGCTTTGTGGCAGGAAATCTCAGGCAAGCCATCTTTTATGACTAGAAGTAAATCCCTGGGTTCAGTGAAAAGTCAGAGATATGTGGAAATAGTAGGCATGTGTATATGTGAGTGTGAGATATTCATCTCACAGTGTCTGGCATGTAGAGGGGACTTAAAAATATTAAAGGAAGGAGGGAAGGAAGATGGCATCCTGTCCCAGTTTTTCCCAACAAATGGCATAAATGGGTATCTGCAATGATTTAAGTCCCCGCAATGATTAAGCATATGTAACACTATAATTTTACTCCTCGTGTAAGAGCAAATATCACCCTGCCTCTCCTAGTTCTGTTTCTAATTCCCCAAGTAGAATGTGTCCTTCTCAGCTGTGTTCATCATTTCTGTAACTACTATGAATGTGGAAGTGCTATCTAACCAAACTCTAAAGCATTATACAGCGTTAGTGTTAGTACTAGCCACTCCTTTTTCTTCTTTTGGTTTTGAATCCCAGGAAACAACAAATTGGGCACTAGTGAAGTGAAGTTGCTTGCATAATGCTGAACGAACTATAGGAATCCTTTGCCAACTCTGGTGTTGTGATAATGAGCTTTTATATTTCTCTATTGAAATTTTTAAATCTATATATCATCTTTTAACAAATGCTGGGCTTAGTTCGGTGTCCTTCACAATGGTGACTTTCCTTTCCTGTAGGTTATGTGTGCCAAGATTGAGAAACTGTCTATGTTCCAGCCCTCAATGAATGGACAGAAATGTAAATTCAGAAAAAAATGTACTCTTAAGTTCCTGAATATTTTGGAAAATGGCCGAGTGGTTACTATAGTGGATTATAGTATTGTTCTCAATTATTTGTTCTTTCTCATTTAAAAGGATGATACATCCCTACCCATGTAAGGCCTCCTGTAAGGAGAGTGTACTTTCATGCCTCACTGTTAGCTTGGTCATGTGATTTACTTTGGCTAATGACATGTGAGTAGACACGACATATGCCAATTATGAGCAGAAACTTAACATGCACTTGTGTGGTTGAGCTTGGTCTCTTACTCTTCTGCCTTCTTCCAAGAGAACAACGTATCCCAGATAGGGACTGCTTCTTCAGCTGCGTTCTGGGATGAGAAAATATGTGGACAGAGCCACAGCAGACCCACAGCCTACATGTTTCATGAGTGAGAAATAAATTATTAATGTAAGCTACTGAGATTTGGGGGGTTATTTGTTATGCAGTGAAGCTGACTAATACAGTTACACAAGATTTTGCTGAGATTTGCACATATAAAGGAAGGGAGGATGTGAGTGCAAGAAGATGTTAAACTCAAGCCTGTAAGGCCTAGTTTATAAACATGGAAGAACACATAGCTTACACAGCACAACATTTGCTAGAGAGTATGCCTTAGAAAATCATGGTACCACAGATACATACCAAATGCCTGAAGGAGACTAAGGTGGAAACATTTACAGCAGAGCAGTTCTTTAAGATAGTCAGAACTTGTTTCAGAATTGATTATCTTCTGGAATTTTTGTTTTGTGTATGTATTTTTGCATGTGTTATGACTCACATATAATACCATTTTAATTTTTGTACTCTAAACCCTATTTTTTAAATGAGTTCTTGATCTTGCCAACTGAAGCTTTGTTTTTTTCAGGAATGTGTGATAGGTTACAGATTATAGCTCTGTAACCTGGTAGGTTTTTTTGAGAAGCGTTTATTGAATATAAATATTGTAAGGAGAAAATGGAGGCACCACGACAAAACTTGAGCCTAGAATAGTACCTGGCATAGAGTGGTGCTAAAAATCACTTTTTGATTGACTGAATAAATTTTAACACTATAGAGTTTAGGTAAGATAAGGGGTGACCTTTGTACTGAGGTTGGCTTGCTGTTTAATAATGATGAATTCTCTCCCATCTCATCCCATAAAGACTTTGGGTCAACTCGCTCTGGAGGATGTGCCTCCTACAAGTCACTTTCCTTTTCTTTCCCAGTTTTCTTACCCAGAAAGTGGGAATCATAGGAATAAGAAGAAAATGCCTAAAATGTTTTGTAATTATTAATATGTCTCATTGCCCTGTCTCGGTGCTTGGTGAGTGGTTTTGGCTTATTGCTGTTGTCCCTGCAATTGATTCAAAGCCCACTCTGATGGTTTTCTGTTCTGCTCTACGCCTTATGCTGGGCCGGGCGTGCCTAGGAGAGGAAGAGCCCAATTCATAGTCTCAAAAGCTGTGTTGGAGGCCAATGAGTTGAGGGAACATAGTCTTAGAAATTTAGACATAGGAGGATCCAAAGAGTACCCCAAAATAGCAATTGCTTATTGTTCATAAAGTAATTGTTGAATGCATGAGTATGTACTTTTTAAGACTGTAGAAGTGCTCCTACAAAGAATAGCTGAACACCTGGTGAAGATGGCCATGCTCATGTGTGTTCTAGCTCTGTCCTCCCTGAACTCAGAGCTAAGTCTCCTAGGAAACCAAGCTGTCACCTCCACTGTTAACCCAATCCCATGACAATGGCAAGAAGTTTATTTTCCTGCCTTCACCTGGAATGAGGGCATACCTGGTGTCAATACATTTCATAAATACAACACTGTAAATATAAAATATGTTTCACTTAAATTAAATATTTATGAAATTAAATATAATAAGTAATAATAAATCTCCTACTTATCCCTAATTATTGAAGTAGTAAGGGAGGAGCAATCATTTAGGTTTATACCTTCCTTGTTACCAGTAGTGAGAGTCCCTAGGAAGGGCTGAGGTTGCCTTTTCTCTGTCTGCATCCTCCCTGCTAACCTGCACACTCTGTGAAGGCAGAAGCCACACCTACCTGGTTCACTCCTGGGTCCCCAGCTCCTACCTGAGTTTGCGTTTTGTCGTAGGCACTAGTACACACTCAATAACTGAATAAGTGATGAGCTGCACTGAACTGAGAAGGCCCAAAGCTATGGCAGGGTCAGCCTATAAGAGGGCCTGGCAGGAGCTGCTCTTGAGTCAGTGCTGCTCGGGGGATTCTGAGAAAACCCATGTGTGGATAAGTCAGTACATTTCTGGCCAAAAGGCTTCACTGAAATCTCACTGCAAATTTGTTGCTAGAAAGGGCATTTGGGCATTTAATGTAAAACATGGACAGAAATCTATAATACTAATAAGACCTTCCATTTATTGAGCAAATACTATGTTTTAAGCATTGCCATTTGTTTCAGACATTGATTCATTTAATACTCATAACCACTCTATGAAGTGCTGTGGTTGGTGGTCTCTAAAATGGCCTCTGGTGACCCTCACTTCCTGGCAGTCACTTCTTGTAAAATGATCCTTTTGCTTTGAGTGTGGACTGGATTCATATACTTGTCTTGTAATGAACAGAGTATGTAATGGGATATCATCTTCAAGATTAGGTTGTAAAAAGACTGTGGCTTCTGTCTTGGGTGCTCTACCTGCCGAGCCGTGAGCTGCCCGGTAGAGAGGTCTACGTGGCAAAGAACTGAGGAGACCTCTAGCAACAGACAGCGAGGAAGTGAGACCCTCAGTCCCATTGCCTTCAATAAATGGAATCCTGCCAACAACCACATACATGGACTTGGAAGAGGATCCTACCCCAGTCAAACCTTCAGATGGGACCACATCTTCAGACCACAGTTTGCAACCTCATGAGATGCTTGGAGCCCGAAGCTGCCAGCCAAGTCATATCTGCATTCATAGCCCCCGGAAATTGTAGCTAATACATGTTTATAGGTTCAAGCTGCTAAGTTCTGGGGTAATTTAATATGCAGCGATAGATAACTAATATATAGGTACATACCAGTATTATTTGCACTTTACAGAAGAGGAAACCAGAGTTCGGGGAGGGTAGGTAATGGTGGAGCCAGGATGTGGACAGTCTGATTTCAGATGCTACATGATTAATACCTAGGATTAGAATAATTAGGGTTAGTCTTTGGCACATTTCTATCGTTCAGCCCAAGTTGATACTGTGCAGGAAATTTGTGTCCTCAGACTTTAGAAAAGCTAATAATAGTAGATAAAATGATTGTCTCCTCCCAAGCCCTACTCTTCAAGTAAAATTTTTGAAATATACCAAGAAAAAATTATAGATCATGCAAGCAACAGCAGAGAATTAACATTCCATTTCTAACAAAGATGACTCTGTATTAGTCAGAGTTCTCCCGAAAGGCAGAACCACTAGGAGATAGATAGATAGATAGATAGATAGATAGATAGATAGATAGATGGATGGATGACAGGGGATTTATCAGGGATTTGGCTAATGTGGTTAGGGAGGCTGAGAAGTCCCATGACAGGCCGTCTGCAAGCTGGAGACCTTGGGATGCCAGTAGCACAGCTCAGTTTCAAGTCCACAAGCCCCAGAACCAGGGAAGCCAACAGTGTAATTTTCACTCTGGGGCCACAGGCCTGAGAACCCAGGGCACTGCTGGTGGGAGTCCCAGTGTCTAAAGGGTGGAGAGTCAGGAGTTCTGGTGTCCCAGGGCAGGGGGAAAGTGTTCCAGTTCCAGGAGAGAAAAGAAAGAATTCATGTTTCCTCTGCCTTTCTGTTCTATCTGGGCTCCCAGGTGAGTGAATGGTGCCACCTACATTGAGGGCAGATATTCTCCACTCAGTCCACCAACCCACATGCCTCTCCTCTGGAAACTCTCTCATAGACACACCCAGAAATAATGCTTTACCAACTCTCTAGGTATTCCTTAATCCAGTCAAGTTAAGACCTAAAATTAACCATCATAACTTCCCTG
>NW_012152618.1:4335417-4479839 GCF_000956105.1 Propithecus coquereli | reverse complement strand
ATTTTAATTTATTTTTCCAAATGGCTGGCCACTTGTTTCAATACCATTTGTTGAATAGCCCTTCTTTTCATCTCTTTCAAGCTACATTTACTACTTTCACCTGATCCACACTCATTGAGTGTCTAAGTGCTGACCACTTTGAGTAGATAATGACAGTGTCCTAGAATTAGTGTAGAAGCTATAGTTTCGCTTTGGGAAAGGAGAGAAAATTAAAAAGGCCCAATATATAAATTCTCACTACAAGCAGATACATTCCCCACCTTGGAAGCTCAGCTAATCTGTCCACCAACCCCCAGCCTCTCTGAGATCATTTCCCTTGCACTTATTTGTCAGTTATTGCCCACATGATCTTTTTTTGGATCAGGGCGCTAAGCATAACCACTCTGTAAGTCACTTTCACAAAGTGCTCTATAGATGCAGAAAAAGCATTTGACAATATTCAACATCTTTTCTTGATTAAAAATTCTCAAAGCTTTAGGTATAGAAGGAAATTTTCTGAACATAATAAAGGCCATTTATGAAAATCCCACAGACAGCATCATAATCAAGGGAGAAAACAGAAAGCTTTTTCTCTAAGGTTCACTACAAGGCAAGGATGCACACTATTGCCACTTCTATTCGACATAGTACTGAAATCAGATGAGAAAAAAACAAGGCATCCAAAACAGAAAGGAAGAAGTAAAATTATCCCTGTTTATAGGTGACATGATCCTGTATGTAGAAAACCCCAAGGATTCCACAAAAGAAAAACAAATAACTGTTAGAACTAATAAATGAATTGAGTAAAGTTGCAGGATACAAAATCAACATTAAAAAATTTGTTGTATTTCTTTACATCAATAACAACCTATCCAAAACAGAAATCAAGAAAACAATTCCACTTCTGATAGCATTAAAAAGAATAAAATACTTAGGAAAAAATTTAACCAAGGAAGTGAAGGTCTGAACACTGAAAACTATAAAACATTGATAAAAGAAATTTCTGATGACACAAATAAATGGAAAGATATCCTGTGTTCGTGGATCGAAAGAATTAATATTATTAAAATGTCCATACTACCCAAAGCAATATAAAGGTTCAAAGCAATCTCTATCAAAATTCCAATGACATTTTTCACAGAACTAGAAAAAACAATTGTAAAATTTGTATGGAACTACAAAAGACCCCAGATAGCCAAAGCAATCCTAAGAAAGAAAAACAAAGTTGGAGGCATCTACTTCCTGATTTCAAGTTATACTACAAAGCTATAGTAATCAAAAAAGTGTGATACTGGCATAAAAACAGATACATAGACCAATGGAACAGAATAGAGAGCCCAGCAATAAACCCAAATATATACAATCAACTAATTTTTGACAAAGGCACCAAGAAGTCACAATGGAGAAAAGATAGTCTCTTCAATAAATGGTGTTGGGAAAACAGGAAATCCACATACAAATGAGGGAAATTAGTTCTTTATCTTACAATGTACACAAAAAATCAACTCAAAATAGATTAAAGACCAAAATTAAGATCTGAAGCTATAAAACTTCTAGAAGAAAACATAGGGAGAAAGTTTCTTTACATTGGCCTTGGCAATGATTTTTTGAATACCACACCAAAAACTCAGACAACAAAAGCAAAAATAAACAAGTGGAACTACATCAAACTAAAAGTTTTCTGCACAGCAAAGAAAACAATCAATAAAATGAAAACAGCCTACAGATGGGGAGAAAATATTTGTGAGACATATGTCTGATAAGGTGTTAATATTCAAAATATATAAGGAACTCACACAACTTAATAGCAGAAAAACCGAATAACCTGACTGAAAAATGGTCAAAGTTGGCTGGGCATGGTGGCTTGCACCTGTAGTTCCAGCTACTTGGGTGGCTGAAGTGGGAGGATCACTTGATCCCAGGAGTTCAGGGTTACAGTGAACTATGAAAGTGTCACTGCACTTCAGCCTGGGTGACAGAGTGAGACCCTGTCTGGAAAAAAGGGGAAGGGGGCAAAGCAGCTGAATAGATATTTCTCCAAAGAAGACATAAAAATGCCCAAAAGGTATATGAAAAGTTGCTCAACATCACTTATCATCAGGGAAATTCAAATCAAAACGGCAATGTGATATCACCTGAAATCTACCAGGATAGTTATCAAGAAAGCAAGAGATAACAAGTGTTGGCGAGGGTGTGGAGAAAAGGGAACCCTTGTACACTGTTGGTGGGAAAGTAAATTGGTACAGTCATTATGGAAAACAGTATGGAGGTTTCTCAAAAAACTAAAAATAGAACTACCATGTGATTCAACAGTCCCTCTGTTGGGTATATACCCAAAGAAAATGAAATCAGCATCTTGTGGAGATATCTGCTCTCTCACCTTCATTTCAGTATTATTCATGATAGCTAAGATATGGAAACCACGTAAGTACCCATTGACTGATAAATGGATAAAGCAATTGTGGTGTATATATATATATATATGCCACATATATATATACACATCATATATATATACCATATATATATATATATACACACACACACACACACATAATAGAATATTATTTAGCCTTAAAAAAGGAGATATTGCCATTGGGACAACATGGGTGAAGCTCGAGGATAAGTGAAATAATCAAGACACATAAGGAAAAGTACTGTATGATTTCTCACATATATGAAATTTTAAAAAGAAGTTGAATACATAGAAAAGAGAGTGAAATGGTGGCTACCAGGGGTGGGGAGAGGAGAAAATAGGGAGATGTAGGTTAAAGGGTACAAATATAGGATGACTAAATCTAGAGGTGTCGTGTACAGCATGAAGACTATAGTTAATATTGTATTGTGTACTGGAAATTTGCTAAGACAGTAGATTTTAGGTGGTCTTACCATATACACATAAAAAGATAACTATGTGAGATGATGAATATGTTAATTTGTTTAACTAGTAACCATTTCGCTCTGCATATGTATATCAAAACATCATGTTGTACACCTTCAATATATATCATTTTTTTAAAAAAGGAAAAAACTACCAATGAATAAAATGGAATTAAAAAAAAATCATTTGTCTTTGTAGAGTTGAACCACTGTAAGAGTTTATGTTGACATATCTCTGAGAAGGTACAAGGTACTTTGCACTGTTTTACTAATCCTTTTGGTTTGGGGGGGCCAGCACTCCCACCCTCTATTTACATAATAAAAGCTAAGATTACACTGAAGGTATCTTTACCTCACTGTTTTATGTCTTTCTTTTTCCTTTTTTTCCAATTGCCTAATCTAGGTTGCTTGGGGAAAGTTACGTTGGTGCTGGGATTCAGCCCTCGCCTGGACAGAGATGGCCATTAGGGTCATTAGCGTAGACATTGGCACCAGTGATCGTAGCCAGTGGCCTGGGGTGCGAGGGGTGCAAGAACTGTGGGCCGGTCCCTGGTTCCTGTCTGAGACAGCGAGGTCCCTCCCTCGGTCCTTGGCATGCACCATGCATGGCCAGCCAGGGGGAGCTGGGCTGTCCCACACCCTGTGGCAAACAGTCCCAGAGTGGACACAGGAGTCCTCATGCCTGGCTGCCCAGAAGGTCAGTACCTGCTCCTCCCGTGCGCTAAGCCCCACTGCTGAGACCCACCCCTCCCTCCACAGCACTCTAGGCTGGCCAAGGACCTAGATTTCCACCTGAAGCCAGAGAAGCTTCAGAGCTCAGCCCCTGCCCAGCAGAGCCCCTGGAGAGAGAGCAGTGCTGGAAGATAAACATCATGGCCTCTGGCTCCTCAGATAAGAACCAGAGGCACAGCCACCTCAATTTGAAAACAATTTAAGATGTATCACACTAATTAGAGGGGTCTGGAGGCACAAGACCTGACTAGATTTAGATCCAGTGGGTTAACACAAATCAGATGGTTGAAAATAAGGATTTCACATAAATAAAAATACAACCCCATGATATGCACTTGAGCAGTTGCTGGGATTTTGTGTTTTCCCTTCAGGCTGTGGATATTTCCCTTCATCAGATATTGTTTCTGACAAGGAAGAATGTGGGCAGGGTTACTGACTTTTTTTTAATCACTTAAAATCACCGTAATTTGCTAAAGAAAGTTGAATGACTCCTACAGTTTTTGTTAAAAAAAAAAAAAAAGGCAGATCTGAAATGAATGGCTTCATTTAATCAAGGCACTAAAGAACTAATACCACCCAGATCCCAGCACCAGTGTTTCCTAAAGAACTTGGCCTCCTATCCCTTTCTGAAGGCAAAGTTTCATCTTGTAATTATGGGATTCCTTTGTTTTTTTAATGCTACTAAAGCACAGAGCCCATAGCCTCATAGGAGGGAAATCACCTTTAGGTAGAGAAAGTAGCCATAAGCCCAGAGGGCTTTCCATGCAAGAGGCACACACTGCAGTCTCACAGGCCATAAAGCTGTCCTGTGGGAAGCAAGTAACAGGTGAGGTGCCCTGGGCAGGTAACAGGTGGGGCAGAGGGCATCCAGCACATGTTCTGCGGTGGCTCACAAAAGGGGCTACCACAGGGGACTCCACTGTCATTACCAGAGGCTGACCAAAACTATTTTGCAAAAAGAGAACCATGACTGTTTGGATCTTGAAAATTTTAAGTGTTTCTTTCCCCTCCCCAGGCAGCCATGAGAGTCTGAGACCGGCGCCTGTGGGAAGGCGGCCCTCTGCATCGCAATGAGCCGCCAGGTCCCTAAGGTACCATGTTGAATTTCTCAATCTAACTTTGTTTAGTTTGGGGAAAACATTTTTTTGGTCCTGAAAAAAAAAAATCACTGTGGTTTCTCTCCTACTCCCACCCTCTGTAATCGCCGCTTACAAGAAAGAGTTTCACCATTTTCCCATAAAACCAAAAAAATGAGGATGCTGGGCAGACATTCTTTGTTTCTTTGCTGCCATCTCCCTCTGCTCCAGGCAGTGCTGTCTGCCCGTGGTCCCTGCACCTCCTCCCTTCGTGCTGGGCTCGCCCCTTTCTCCTTGGCAGACTCCCTTTTCAGAAGCCAGCTCAACCCCCGTAAATCATGCCACAGCAGATTGGAGGTAGCCCAGGTCCTTCTGCCCGTACAGTGCCGGGACACCCTCTACCATTGCAGTCCCCAAGCCCTAGGCCACGGACCAGTACCAGTCGGTGGCCTGTTAGGATCCAGACCACACAGCAGGAAGTGAGCGAGTGAAGCTTCATCTGTATTTAGAGCCGCTCCCCTTGCTGGCAACACCGCCTGAGCTCCGCTGCTTGTCAGATCAGCCGCGGCATTAGATTCTCATAGAGCACGAACACTACTGTAAACTGCACACACCAGAGATCTAGGCTGCGAGCTCCTTATGAGAATCTAATGCCTGATCTGAGGTGGAGCTGAGGCAGTGATGCTGGCACTGGGGAGTGGCTGCAAATACTGATTATCATTAGCAGAGAGGTTTGACTGCACAATAAATGTAACACACTTGAATCATCCCCAAACCATCCTCCACCTGCCCATCCATGGAAAAATTGTCTTCCAGGAAACCGGTCTCTGGTACCAAAAAGGTTGGGGACCGCTGCTCAACCACATCCCAGGCTCAACTTGACCAGCAGCGAGGAGTTCACTGCTTTCTCCCTGCAGCCACCTGTGATTGTCCTGCCTTCTGCTTTCCTTCCCGCCTCCCCCCTCCTCCCACCATGGCCACTTTGTAACTCCTCAATTCACCCACCAACAAACAGCTCCTGAGCTCCCATGAAGGATCAATTGCATTGTGAAATATTATTTTGCACCTGCCCCTTTGTAAGTCTCCTGACATCATTTCACATGCGTAGGCACGCGGGCTTCTCTCCTCCAAGGCCTGTTGTCGACAAATCCTGTCCTTTCTACTCCCTTTACCAGGGCGGTGGCAGGAGTGAGTAGCACATTAGTCAAACTCCTGGATTCTCTTCAATGCTTCTGCTACTGACTCACCGTGTGAGTGTGGACAAGTCACTTCCCTTTCTCAGCCCTAACTTCTCCAGCCCTGACATGCTGTCTGTGCATCTGGAAAGAACACAGCTGGAACGAATGGGATGTCCTCTATATAGAGGGTGACTCCATAATTCTTTGTCCAACTTTCACTTTCGAAAGCAACAGGGGGTGTTTTCATAATTATGCCGGGACGGGCTTAAACAGGTTTGTCCCTGGCAAACTCCGGGGTATGTGGTCCGTGCCAGGTTCTGGGATCTCAGGTGAAAACGGGCATGGAAACAGGAACCCCTCTGCTTAATACCTCCCAACTCATGGAGACGGAATAACAGCAGCTTGCTGACGTCTGGGCCATGAGGTTTGCTCTAGAGAAGGGATGAGAAATTCAGACCATCTTTCATACATTTCTAACTCGCGTGCAAAAATCGTCAGGCACAACCCTCTGACACCCACAGGGTGACCTGAGAAATGGTGGGTGAAGCTGGGCAAAGCTGTCCCAGTGACCCAGAGCCTCTGCTCATGGTAAGTCCCCGCCTCAAATATTATCCATGCCCTGTCCCTATGCAATTTAAACCACCCTGATATCAAGCATTGCCTATTTCAGGTGTCTAAAATAACAGCTGGCCAGGTGGATTCTGTTGAACCCAGAGGAGGGGCTAACAGGACCCCAGCATGGCTGTAAAGGGTCTTAGTGTTTTCTGAGAATTCAGTCAGTGAGAGTGTTTGCGTCTAAGAACTGCATCTAGGCTGCAGCTCTCAGGCCCCCGACTGAACTCCTTCTCCTGGGGAGGACCATCCGGGCAGGAACAGAGAGCCAGCACGCAGCTCGCAGCCACAATCAGGAATCAGCAGAAACGCAGCCACCCAGGCTTGGCTCAGAAACCAGATACCAGGCGCGGGGCAGGAATTCGCCCTTGGGAAGCTGTTGCTTAACTCCAGTTCCTCAGACTGCCTGCCTCCTCGACAAAGGCCAAGCCACACAGGGATCCCGGTGAGGCCAGGCTGGCCAACCAATGCCAGCTCACACAGGGTGAGCCCGGGGCTGGGAGGAGCCCAGGCAGACAGACCTTCAGGATGCCAGCACCAGGCACAACCCTAGGGGTAGGCAGGTTTCTGCAACTCCCATAGATCTCTGTATACTATGTGGGAAAAGTGCAGGTTTCCCAAAGGCCATTGATCAAAAGGCCCAAACTGTCCTCAGCCTGGGTCTAATCTAGCTGGAACGACTGTGGATCCAGGATGACGCTGGGCAGTTGCAGGCCTTGCTGGGAAGTGAAGAGAGGTTTGGCCACACCTGGATCCCCACGGGGTTCAAAGTCACAAGGACCAGCAGAACGAGCAGGCCCCTAGGTATGGAGTTGACATCTGTGGCCTCCCAGGCAGCCCCACTGACACCTCAAAGGTTTGCTCCATCACGAAAATGAGGGGGAAGGGAGAAAGGTTTGTTCCATTATTAGAGAGGGGGAAGAGGGTGGGAAGAGAAGAATAGGAGAGTGTTGTCTGAGTGCATTTATTTTCTTGTAAAATATAAACTGAATCAGAAACGCCCACAGGAACACACAGGCATTTTGATGGTCAGCCCATTGGGTGGGGAACACGGCTGACCTCTGCTCTGCCCTGCACACTGGTGGTGCTTGAAGAGCCTATAGCAACATCTCCACCACGGTGGGGGCAGCCTTTACAGGCTTGGTGACATTCATCAGGGCTTCCTTCCTATGAAAAATGCACGGGCTGCAGCAGTTTGGAAGGATTAACTCTGAGTAGAAAACGTTTCTTCTTTCTCCAGCAACCCACATACAGCACCCCACGTCTGCAGGCATTACAGAGAAGAGAGGGAGCAGGGAGTCTGAGGTGGGGGTGAGAGAGGACAGAGCTGGGCTATCCCCAGATTAGGTGTCTCTGATCAATGAAACCCCCCAGAGTGCATTTTCCCCTGGAGTGATTCTTCTGTTGCCAACTGTCATGGTAAATAACTTGAGTATACACTTTAGGTACTTGGATCGTTGAGGTCACTTTGATTTCTTGTCACTCTGCCCAAAATGCAGAAGCTCAGTGGACAAGCTACTCCCAAGGGGTGACAAACAGCTTGGATATTTTTAGAAGGTAAAAGTCGGTGGATGGGGGTGAGAGAGGCCAAAGTGGGAAGGAAGAATCACTCCTCCTCACTACTGTCCAGTTTTTAAAATTCAAGTTTTTAGGCCGGGCGCACTTTGGGAGGCCGAGGCGGGCGGATTATTTGAGCTCAGGGGTTCGAAACCAGCCTGAGCAAGAGCGAGACCCCGTCTCTACTAAAAATACAAAGAAATTAATCGGACAACTAAAACTATATAGAAAAAAATTAGCCGGGCATAGTGGCGCATGCCTATAGTCCCAGCTACTCGGGAGGCTGAGGCAGAAGGACTGCTTGAGCCCAGGAGTTTGAGGTTGCTGTGAGCTAGGCTGATGCCACGGCACTCACTCTAGCCCGGGCAACACAGTGAGACTCTGTCTCAAAAAAAAAAAAAAAAAAAACAACTCAAGTTTTTTCTCCTAGTTCCTTCCCCCGGTTTTGAAGCTGTCCAGAGAGATGCAGGGAAGACTTAACACGTGGAAGGCCAGAAGTTTGGGCCAGGGCTGAAGTGTTGCAGATTCTCTGATGAGTGAGAATGAATCACAGCCCAGGCCTCTTTCTAGTTAGGCAGAGGGAAGGGCCTCGTTTTTTGATAGCTGGAGTGTGAGGATCCCTTGCCCTGATCTGCATACAGTAGGCCCAAGTTCAGGCCCAGAGACCTGCAAGTCTCATCCCCACGTGGTCTTCTGAGATGTGCAAGGCCTGCTTCCCTCAACCCACTCCAAAGTCCTCAGCCACCCTCCACTCCACACAGCAAGTCCTGTGTTCAGGCCAGCAAGCACCACGGCTGACACCATGTCCACGAGGAAGGGGGAATACCAAGAAGAGGTGACTCAACGACAGAAGATGTTTGGTCTCCCTTCAGATCCTCCGCATTCTTCCGTGCTGGCTGGAGCCAGAGCCCCACAACATAAGCCAGGATGAGGGGATGTCACTGGAGATGCCTACGGCATCTTTTATTCGTAAATCCAGAGAGCGCAATGCGTATGATAAAATGTAAAACAGTCGCCATTGCATTCATTCATTCATTCACCCACTCAGAGAGGAATTTTCCATTTCTTTGTAAATGAGTAAAAGGTACAGGCTGGGTGGCCCTGGATGGTATCTGATTCATGAAAGACAGATTTGAATAAAAATGTGTAAGTTCTTAAATACCAGGCTATGTACTGCTTTGGACGGTAGTCAGAGGGGAGTCACTGAAAGTTTATAATGAGAAGGAAAACAAACACGATTTTCTTGTTCCTAATGCTTTCCCATGGGCAAGAACAGTTTGCCTGGATTCAGCAAAGCCTGTCTTCCTCTGCATGATCTGTGGTGGGTTCTGAAAACCGGCGTGCTGGCCACAGGGCCCTTTATCCACTGGGACCCGTCTTCCTGGTCCTTCAGCGACCTGTGGCAGGGCCTCCCTGGCTGTCTGCCCAGTGTCCCGTGGTAGCCAGAAGCAGAGGCAGAGCAGCCAGGGCAGGGCTGGGATGACTGAACCTCTGCCACATAGGTTCAGAGGCCCTCCCTCCAGGTGCCACCTGTGTGCGAAATGGATCCACAGCTCAGTAACCAAAACTGGCACACCCAACACAATCACCTCGCAGCCCCAGATGACCTACACCAGTAAGTCAACAGCTCTCACTGGGAGCTCCCATGTCCAAGTGTGCGTGAAATACGCCGTGGAGGGGCTTACCTAAGATGAATTAGCAAAGTGACACAGCCGCACATGAGAAGTTTCGGAAGCAGTGAAGGATTGCTGTAGCTGCTGAGTGGGGCGGAAGGAGGGACTTTGGGAGCTGGGACTTGCGGGAGAACTGGAATGAAATGAGGAAACCAGAAGACGGGAGGGTGCTCTGGGCATGGGGAGAAAAAGGGAGTGACTAGAATATCTGCAAGGTATGTTCAGAAGTGACCACCCAGCACAGTGGGTCTGGGGGCTGTTTTGGGGGGGTGGTAGGGAATCAGGTGGTGAAAGCAGGTTTAAACCAGCCTTTGGATGTTCCTGGAAGTCAGGCTAGGGGTTTCCGTGAAAGTTTTTGGTTAGGAAGGTCAGACTCAATTAGATGCTATCGATTAAGAATTTGGTATGTGCCAGGGGCTGTGTTAGGAAGCAGGGCTTCAACCATGATTGAGACGAGGTCTCTGCCTTTAGAGACTTCCTAATTTGGGGGACATGACACATAAGAAGCACGAGTTTTGGTCTAATGTGATAAGAATTGTGGTGGAAATACACACATGTTGCTGCTTAGGGACAAGGCATGACAGCTTATTGGGTGGAGCACAGGGAACATTGTGGGGAGAAGCACGCAGTGAAACCATTCACCTTGTCCTAAGGGTGAGAGGGGCTAGAGGATGAACCCAAGCCTAGGAGTGGCAGGGAGGGTGTAAGAGCTTCAGGAGGTAGATCGGGGTGGGGAACCTTTTCCTGTTGGAAGCCACATTAATTTAGCTATAATCAAATAAGATCACATTCAAGAAACCTCAATTAGATATACTTAAAAATATAGATTATTTTGCAAAAATCTAACTACCACATACTTAATAATTTCAAAAAATAAAAACCGTTAATTTTAAAGTTAACTAACCTTTTAATGACTTTGTTGTGTCTGCCTTTTGTTGGAAAGCATTTGGATATTTGGTTGCAGCATGGAGGTCCGCAGTTTCAGTTGATCCTCTAGATCCGTGGTCCCCAACCCCTGGGCCTGTTAGGAACCGGGCCTCACAGCAGGAGAGCAGGAGGTGAGTGGAGGGCAAGTGAGCGAAGCTTCATCTGTATTTACAGCCGTTCCCCATCGCTCGCATCACCGCCTGAGCTCCGCCTCCTGTCAGATCAGCACCACAGTCAAAGGCTGCACTTAAGGACCTAGAAGGCCACATGTGGCTTTAAGGTCCCGGGTTCTCCAGCCCTGAATGGCGAGGGAAAGAGTGGGTGGTAGTCGTTAATCAAGGCGGATGAGTCTGGCAGCCCTCTGACCCAGGGCAGGGCAGGAAGGCACTGGGACATAAAGATGTCCATCAGGAAACCGCACAGGTGGCTTGGCCTGTGGTGGGACAAGCTGGAACCTGGAAGGAAAAAACCAGTAAAGAAAGAGCCAGGCTCCTTCACATCCCAGCTCTTGGGATGGTCAAGAGTGGCCAGGGAAAAGAGCACTCCTAGTGCAGCAAGCTTTCTCTTTCAAATCAGTTTGTTCAGTCTCTCTGCTGTATAAAAAGAAGAAAATTTCCCTCAAGCTCCCAAAGACCCCACTGCTAACCCTTTGAAAGTATTTCTGTCAGACCATTTTTCCTGCATCTTTTTCTTGTTTGGTTTTAACATTGTTCTAATCATACTATGTTACAATTTTGTACCCTGCTGCCTTTAAAATTCTAGTGTGTATATTTTTCTGCATGTTAAATTTATCCTGGCTATGACAAATGTTCATATTTTCATATATAGTTACATGAAGAGGCTCACTTCACTTTTTTTCTTTCTTCACAGCAAACTTTGAAAATGTCCCTCCCTTCCCTCCCTCCCTTCCTTTTTCTTCTCCTTTCTGTTCCCTCCGTACTGCCCACCTTCCTTCCCAGAGTCATGAATGGACGTCTCCTTCAAATCAGCAAGTGTCTTTGTAAGACATATACCTGCGAATCTCTCTAAGGCCTAAGCTCCCAGAAGTTTCAAGGCACATGTTGGGAAGAGGAAAGATTTCTGGTGATGGGGGTCTCACTCCGAGGAGCTAGGGGCTGGGGGCTGGTCACCCCAAGCCAGGGACATTGGCAAGATGAAGAAGAGAAGAAGGTGAGATGGGGTCAAGGCAGGTAAAGGTGTTTCCTGGATTTCTCAAGACCATAGAATCTCAGAAAGAAAGAAATATAACACATTCCATTTAGAGAGGGGGAAAAAAGTATGGTCTGCAAACCAAGCCGCTGGCACATGCTTGGAAAGAGTTTCAATATTATGGAGTGTTCACAGCGATGTTTCATAAGAACTGGTTTGCCCGTCCCTTGCTTCCTACCTAATAGGTAGGTGTACACAGCCTCTCTCTCCTCTCTCTCTCCCTCTCTCTCTCTCTCTCATTCACAGACACATAGTCTGTCTGTGCCTCTCTGTCTCTCACACACACTCTCACTCTCTCTGTCTCTGTCTCTGTGTTTGTGTGTCTCTCTCACACACACACTTTGTCTCCCTGCATCTCTCTCTCATATATACACACACACTCTCTGTCTCTGTGTGTGTCTCTCTCACACACACAATCTCTCTCTCTGTCTCTCTTATCTCTCACACACATACACACTCTGTCTCTTTGTGTGTGTGTCTTTCTCTGTCTCTGTCTCTCTCTCTTTTAACCCAGTGAAGTTTCCAAAGGAGCCTTTGTTCAGTAATCATGATAACAAGCTTCCTCTGTCCCATAAGCCTGCCACTGTCCCCAGCTCTCATGCGTGTATTTTTCACAACATTGCCAAGAGGTAGACACTATCGTTATGCACAAAGAGGATGCCTCGCTTGTGCGCAGTTACACAACCAGTAAGTGTCAGAGCCTGTATTTAAACTCAGGGCACCCGACCCCAGAGCCCATGCTCTTAACTACTATCCCATACTCCTATTTCTCTATGTTATGTTCTTTTAACTTCACAGTTTTCAAATGGAGGCTAGAATTCCAGTGGGATTGTTGCATAGACACATACGACGTTCAAAGCTCTTTCAACTTGAATGTAGATGTGCTAAGGTCTCTAAATTTTCTGAAGTTCAGTGTTTGGGTGACTGCTTTATCTGGCCAGGCATGGAGCAATCCAGGAAAACTCCCTGCCTTTTCCTAAGCCGTCTGGAGAAAGGATAGGCCTGGCCTTAGAGATGTCAAGCCTTTGTGTTCATCTGACCTTCATGGTCGAGGGCTTTGGAGTAGGGATGGTGTGTTCCACTGGCCTCATCTCATTAGAATGAGCTGCCTGTGCCTGGTGCATTGGAGACGTCTGCCCTCTCATCCCCAGTGCGTCCATTCCTGTCTCTTTATTGACAAGCAGAGCAGGAAGCTTATAAAGAGCTCTGTTGGGAAGAAGAAATCACCAAAGTTGATTTCTAAAGATCGCATCTGTGCTGCTGGCTTCTGTGAGACTCATGAGTGACTTTCACTCAGTGTAGCAGCCGGGACTGGAGTCCACTCACCCCCACTAGCCACACGCTTCCTGCTCCAAATGTCAAGGTTTTCATTTGACCATGGTATAATGAGCTGTATAAAATTAAAAACAGCTAAATACCACCTTATTTACAGTAATTTTCTGTTTTCTGTAGTCATCACTGAAACCTCTGCTTAACAACGCCAGCCTCCAGATCATACCAATCACCACTGAGAAGCCCAATCACGGCAACCACCAACCGCAACATAAACCAACGTGAGGACCTGAGAGCGCGCTCACTCCCACTCTGTCCTTAGCCCAGCCTGGTTTTTCCATCACATGCTTTTCAGGCGACAGGGAGCTGAGGCAGGGGGAACATTTAGTTCCCCTTTCAAAGACTGGGGACACTTAAAAATATCTTTGAGTAAGCAAACAGGGTTCAGAGGAACGCTTACTTACACTTGCAGGAGGCTGGCGTTGGGATCCAGGCTCCCGAATGTCCTCAAACCTACACTTGGGCTTGGCCTGGGCAGCCCGTGAGTACCATTTGCAGACGGCCCTCGCTTCGCTGTTGCGTCTCCATCTGGGCAAACAATCTTGCAACAGCCCTGGCTCTTCTTAAGGCCATTTGTGATGGATTGAACTGTGTCCCCTCCACCCACTGAAATTCATTTATTGAAGTCTTAACCCCCAGTGCACCTCAGAACGTGACTGTATTTAGAAATAGGGCTTTTAAGAGGTCGTCAAGTTTAAATACGGTCACGTGGGTGGATTATAATTCAATATGACTAGTGTCCTTATACGAAGCGAAAGAGACACCAGAACTGGCAGTCTCTCCACAGGCACAGAGAAAAGGCCACATGAGGATAGTGAGAAGATGCCATCTGCACGCTAAGGAGAGAGTCCTTGGGAAAAACCAAGCCTGTCGACACCTTGATCTTGGACCTTCAGCCTCCAGAACTATTAGAAAATAAAATTCTGTAGTTTAATCCACCCAGTGTGGCATATTTTGTTGTGGCAGCCTGAGCACTAAGACACCATCCATGCAATTTCTTCTTTTATGACAAAGTCTTAATGTGAGACACGCATGAAGTGGTGGTCAATCTACCCAGAAACTTAAAAATATTCTTGAGTTATGGGAAGACTTAAATTCTCCATACCTGGCCCTCTCTATCCTGCTCTTTCTTGTTGGCAAAATATCTTTGAGATTGGAATATTCAAGAAGCTAACCAAAACCATCTTAATTTGCTCTCTATCTCCTATTCCTTACGTGCCCAGCACTCTTAATTACTCTGATTCCTCAACCTCTGACTCCTCCCTTCGGCAAGCCACTCATCTGGCAGGTGTTTACTGAGTGCTTGTCTGGGGGCACCACTGCTGTAGGCATTGGAGGTACAGGAACGAAGAAGACAGGTAAGGCACATGCTCTCATGTGGCTTCCACCCCAGCAGGGGAAAACAGAAATAAAAATTAATAAATGAACAAGGACTGTGTCGGATAGCAGAAAGCTATTCAGGAATTTTAAATACAGCACTGTGATGATGACTGAGAGTGTGCTTTGACTGGGCAGACAGGAAATCTGTCCTCTTCACCTAAGAAACATTCTAGCCCCACCCCCCTCTCTCCATCACCATTGCCACTACCGAATCCAAGCTCCTGGGCTGGGGTCCTGCCAAAGCTTTCAAATTGATCTCTCTGCCATCTCCTTTGCCCCACTGCAATCCATTTTTCCACATAGCAACCAGTGAAATATTTTAAAAACACAGCCAGTTCTCATTATTCACAGTAGTTACAGTCTATAAAGTCTCTTCAAACATTGAATTAGGAAACACTAAAGCATTGCTCCTAGGAGAAATGCAGGGTTAGGTTCCTACAAGCCTCTGATCACCCATCAGTACATAACCTTGTGTTATGTGTGTTTCTGTGTGAAGACACCTTATTTGATATGCATTGCTGATTCATAAACATTGAACTCATGGCCCAAAACACTATAACTCATGGCTAAATGAAGCATACCTAACACACATATTTTCTACATAAGGCACTTCACAGTCTTCCTGCACTTGGGAATACCAGACAGCACTTCAGCACTAGGCCGGGGGTGAGGCATGAAATGCAGACATTTTAAACAGCAAAGTCACCAATAAAGAGCGAAAGAATGCAAAAAAGATGGCATTAAATAGACCACAAAAAGGACTCTTATTTAGTATGAGAGCTGAAGCAAGAAGGCAGAGTGTTGTCTTGTTTGACCTCAGCTGGGAACCTGCACATCAGGTGACTCACATTCTTTGCTTTGCTCATGAATCGACCACAAAATTGCTGCCCAGTACTGATTTTGAGGTCATATACACACATTCTTATGGTTTAAATGTGTCCCCTCCAAAATTCAGGTGTTGCCAATGTGATAGTATGAAGAGATAGGGCCTTTAAGAGGTGATTAGGCCATGTGAGCTCCTCCCTCCTGGGATGAAAGCCCTTATAAAAGAAGATTCACACAGTGTTAGCTCACTTTCCCTTCACCCTCTGCCATGTGAAGACACAGAATTCCTTCCTTCTGGAGGACACAACAACAAGACACTACCTTGGACGCAGAGAACAGCCCTCGCCACACAACCGGACATGCTGGTGCCTTGATCTTGGACTTCTCAGCCTCCAGAGCCATGAGAAAATAGATTTCTCTTCTTTGTAAATTACACAGTCTCAGTTATTTTGTTTTAGCAGCACAAACAGTCTAATACACACACATACACCCACACACACACACACATCCTCCTCTTTTTTCTTCCTCATTTTTCTTTCCCAATTTTTGGTCATTATCTCAGGAACATTTCTTTTTTATTCCATTGGTGAGCTAGGAATGCTTAACAGGAGCTGATATGTGTAGGAATAACAGACTCGGGGTAGCAAACACTCAATATCTGTTAAGTAAATGACTGAATGCATTAGTAAAAGTTTCAAGCGTTGTTTTTCTTTAAGTTAGAAGCTATTTCTTTGCATTGAAATATCCAGCCACTAGCACAATACCCAGTTGTGGATACCTAAGTTATGCTTGATGAACGAATGAATGAATGAAGAGTTATACGTTTTAAATATTAAGGTAGACATAATAAGAATAAAGTTTATTAACTCTAAAGCCTTTGAAAGTGCCTAGATATTCTCTTCAGAGTCTTTACAAAATTATTTATCAACCTCTTAATCTATAAGTAAACCTTCTCTACTTTTATTTTTTGAAAAATTACTTCTTCAATATTTTCTTTTTTAGTATTGTGATTATGAAAAGATTACTCAATTCTATTGATTGCCAATATAGAATATTTCTGCTATATGATGATTTAATATGATTTTTATACACTGGGAACTTAAGCTTCATCTATTTACAATATTGTGTTCCTGAGAAAAATGTATTCCAAGGTCCAAAACATAGACTTTATCTATTGCTTTCTGAAAATGCGATTCATTTAATAATCTGGGCATTTAACTGGATTTTGCTTTTTCTCAAATACATGGCATAACCCTATATCTCAAAATAGATCATGGGTATCAAACTTCAGCATGATTTTTTGTCATTTTAAGTCAAATTTTTTTAGTCTTCCAAATTACCTACCCCTACAGCCATTCTTTTATACATGTTGAATACAGATTTAATTATTGTCATATGCAGTGAGTCTCTGCCTTTTATCAAGTTTCATTCTTGGACAGTTTGACACACTGAATTGACTCAAAGTAGATTATATTTTACTTTAGGAACAATTATATAATTGAGAATTTTATTCTAGTTTTCATATCAAATGAGTTTTAGATATGACCATAATATGTCACAAAAGCAAAAACATAACAATTTTAAACCTCTATAATCAATTACAAGAGTAAAATTAATGCCCAAACAATTTAAAATGAGATAAAGTCAATTATATATATTTTGTAATAAAAGAGGCTGTGTCTATAAAATATAAAATTTCTCTGTTTCTTCACCCTCTTTTGTGATAGTCCATTCTACACACTAGAACTGGATTAACCTTCTTACTAGAAGGTAACCTTCTTACCTTCTTACTCCAAGTTCACAAACTTCAATAGCTCACCTTTACTCGTAGGATCCAGTGGGAACCCTTCAGCATGGAAGTTCCCCTTGCAAGAAGCCTCAGCTCCCTCTGCCCCTCTCCCACCCCTTCCCAACACTAGCCCACTGCTTAACAAACTGGGTAGCAGCTCTTGGTCCCTCACACACATCACTGTCTTTTCCTGACTTGGTGTCTTTGTTGTCTATACCTGTTCAGCTGTTAACCACTGAGCAGATCTTGCTCCTCCATCAAGGTTTTGCCTAAGGCCCTCCACCTCTCAGGCCTCACACGCCGCCCCTCCAGGCAAAAGAACTCACGCTGCCCAGCCCCAGAGCACAGATCCAGTGGGTCATCTTGCCTCATGCTGGGTTGTGTGATCCATGCTGGACAGCTTAATCCCTCTACCACTGTGCTTCAAAAAGGAAAGGGAGAGAAACCCAATTTGCTGAGGACCTACTGCGTGTCAGGCACCATGCCTGGCATTTTTATACACGTTCTCTCATTTAATCTTTACATGAACCTTACGAGGTAGATATTAGCATTTTCATTTTAACAACTGAGATTACAGAGGATAAAGAACTTGTTTAAGTAACTCAGCTAAGAAGTGATGGGCAAGAATATAAATGAGCAATGTACACAGGAAGGATATAAAACTAGAAATCAGGAGATCTCCAATTCAATTAACCTCTTTGAACATCATCTTTTCTCATTAACAATGAGGATTAACAACACCCACCTCACGGAAATGTGCAAATTAACTGGGGACATACATTTGGAAGGCTTTACCAGCTGTGGAGGTTTCCTTTCTCATGGTGCCAAGCATACTCCAATACTCAATAAATATTTGTTGCTAGATTGATGTCTATGTCTTCTCTTAAGAGCTGCAATACCTCTTAGTCTCACATGCCATGTCTCCCTGCTCTTAGCTAGTCACAATAATATTCATGTGTCCAACTCTGAAAAAGAAATCACACCATGATTGGCTGAGAACCATTTCCTGGTTCAGAGTGGTCAGATAGTCAACACTTACCTGCACACATTTGCAAATATTGCTTAATGTGCTCAGGAGAACTCCTCCCAGTGTTCTGTAATCTGGGTTCATAGTGCTAACGAACACTAATGTGTAAAGTCAGTTTGCTTCTCCCCCTTGAAAGATAACGTTGGTCAATAATCATCGCTGTGTCTCCTACTTGGAGGGCTCACTTAAATGGTCTGAAAACCCTTGATACGGGGTGATAACAGCCTTTTCTCCCCAGATCAAGCTACCTAAGGAAAGCAGTATTGGTCTGATGCTAAGTCACTTGTTTTTGCTAAGAGTCCTGTTGTTCCTTTGCATGATAATGGTAACTGCATTTTGGCTTCTAACTTATCTGTCCGCACCTTTTGAATAATTAGCACACTATATTTGGCATCTTTTATGGTCTGAGTTTCTGTTATTTATTCGGGTGTTCAGGTTCCTCTTTCTCCTTGACTTTCCTTTTATGATTACCCAGGTTGTCTCCTTGCAAACACGTCTCAATTTATTCTCATCACAATATCATTTTGACCATCAGCTTTCCTGTTTCATCTTCCAGAAATTTCCCCAAACAGTCCTCCCTTGTCCTGTTATAATTAGAATTCCTATCCCTGAACCCCTAGAGTTAGAATTTGCCCTGATCCATAATTTCTTTCCTGCTTGTAAATTTCTTTTCATCTCAGTAGTAAAATTAGTAACTCTTTGCATTTCTTAATTGTAGTCTCAACAGCTTGGATTCTTTTTGTAGGAAACTTGCTTACTCTTTGGAGCTCCTTTTTCACCACAACTAGCTGTACAAAATGCAAAGTTATTTTTGCGATGGAGTGGTCCACAAAAATAGGCACCCACAGCACTTTTGTACATAAAGTCAACAACTTCTAGATATAGATTTTATTTTTCTACCATACGTTCCTGCTCTATATGATTACCCAGCGATCAAAACAGAAACCTTGGCCAAAGAAATCCATCCTATGGCATGCAACCCTTTTCCTTTCTTAGCCAATATGCAAGGCTTTTTCACTCTGCCCAGTTCAACTCTTCATAAATATTAGTCAGTCCCGCTGATTCATCTTTCCATTTTACATCCATTAATAGACACCTCTGTGGGTGAACATCAGATAGTTTGCCTACTTTAACCAGGGTCATCCATTCTCCCTTCTGAAGAACACTTGCTTTAGAGAAGTCAAAGGAAACTGATTTCTCTTTCTGCTTTTCTTTACTGGTCTTCTGAGGAAGAGTGGAAGGCTCTAGAGAAGAAGTCTAACCCATGAGTCCTTCTTTTTTCCTCTCTGCCCTCACTTATGGTGCCTCTTTCTCTGCCCCAGAGTGCTCTGGCCCCCACACCACTTGTTACTTAGCGTCCATGCTGCCAGCTGCCACGGCAGTGGCCCACACTTCCAGCTGGCACAGACAGGCATTGTTTTTGGTCCATGCATCTTCCCCAAAGGTCCTGTTAGGTGGGCCAGCGGTCACTTACAGGACTGTTCCTTAGCAATCCACTGATTGCTAACAGACTGAGTGGACAGCAGACCAGAGTCAGAGCCACCCTTGCTGCAGGTGATGGTGTCTTCCTTGGTCACGCAGACCCAGCACACTGCAGATGGGGGACACTCTGCCCTGTCTCTCGGAGTCAAGTGTCCTCTCCTCCAGACAGTAGCCCAAACAAACATTCTGGGAAGCCCCCCTTCCTTGTTAACTTCATTAACATACAGGCCTCCACTACAAAGAGGTTCTGGGGTCATCTGAGGCAAGGAGACTGTTTCTGTGCTGTCTGTCTGGGAGGTGGTTTCCTTAGTGGCTGCAAGCACTGGCCTTGCATGAGCCTGGGACATAATTAGGTTATAGGTGCCCAGCAGACCCACTTGTACCAGCTATTCTGGAAGGGAAAGCAGACGGGGGAATGGAAGAAAGAGGTGCATATGAGGTTACAGAATGAGGGTCAGCAGCGAAGAGAATGGGAGTTCAGGGTTCTCACCAATAGCAGTTTGTTTGTTTCTTTTCCCAGAGGAATAATGAGCAATGGATAGTAATAATAACAGTTGACCATGCAAGCTCTTTTATGTTCTAGCCATTGTCCTAATGGTTTCAATATATTCAACTATTTGATCCTCATACCACCCATAATAGTCCTCATTTAACAGAGGAGGGAAAAGAACACCCATAAGCTCAGTAAAGAGACAAAGGCCACACAGTGAGAAGGGTGTGACACCAGGACTCACATCCTGGCAGCCTGGATGTAGAGGCTACACGGCCTTACCCATGTGTGCATGCGCATGTGTGCGTGTGTGTGAGAGACACACATGGTGACAGAGGGGTATGTTTCAAAGACAGACCTGGACATGGTGGGAAGCACATGGCTCATGTGCGTCCTCTCCAGAGAATGTTTCCAGACTAAATAATGGCTCCAAAAGCTAATATTTCACAAGTGCCTACCAAATCTTCTTTAATTCTTACAATAACCCAGCAAGATTTTTCAGTTTAGAGGTGAGAAAACAGAAATTCAAAGAAATGATGTGAATTGCCCAAGACTACTCAGTTAGAACGCAGGGAGGGGCATTAAATCCAGAGGCCGTGGTCTTTCCAGCTCACCCAGAGCTCTGTCTGGAGAGGGCCCCTCCCCTTGCCAAGCACATGGGTCAATCGGATGATGAAACAGCTCACAGAACTCTTCCATAATTTTTAAAAATTTTTTATTATACATATTATCCAAAGAGCCTTGTATCCTATGTCATCTGGCTGATAAATGTCTGATCTGACTCTGCATCAGTGGAAGATCAGACCCTTGCTGATCACTTTTATATGGAATATCAAACCAACACTCTGGATTTGCTGACATGCACGTATTTCAGAACTAAAGAAACAGCACAGTGATGATCTCTGAGTGTTTGTTTCTAAGGAAAGAGCTGCCCCCAAAAATAAGGTTAAGAAGATTCAAAGTTAAATGCTCAATTTGACTAAGGATCTGATTGTTTCTGCCCTTACCCTCTAAAGAATTTTGTAACTCGCTGGCAAGTGAGAATGTGACCTGGGTCCTAATCTGGACACGAGCCAGGCTCTAAATTTGACAGACAAACTCAGGTGTGGCTTCAAGCAGCATCATTTTGCATGGATTTTGTCTGAAGGAGGGTGAAGTTGCAGGTAGCTGAGAAGGGCCCTAAAATGAGGAGGCCAGCATGGTGTCTGTTAGGAATTGTTCTCTGGTTCAGCATGGTCCCTCCCTAGGCCAGAGGGTCTGCAGGAAGTGCTGTAGAAGTTGATTTACAAAGGGCTCTGGGAGAAGTGGCCAGGAGTATTTCTGCTTTGGAGAAGTGACAGTGTCACACAGGGTGTAAGGGAGGGCTGTTACCCCTACATCCATAGGGTCTGAGGGCTCGGGGAGGACCAGGATGTTCTCACCAAGGAGTCGGAGCCAACTGTGGCCACTGACAGGGTGAGGGTAGGGAGTGGCAGAACAATGGGAGGGCTGTGAGCACCTGTGAGACACCCCTTAGGGCACACAGACCTTCTTGGAAGGTGCACTCCTGTACTAGGACAGCTGAGGGGACAACAGCCTGTGAAATATGGGTCCCTACTATTAATGTGACTCATTAATATCCAGAAACCCGTGGCGCCTCCAGAAATCTAGTTTGTAAGAACAACACCCATACGAGTGCGGAGTAGGGTGGTCTGTGAATAACAGGTGTGGCGGGTTCTCTGCCACCAGGCAACCTGTGACAAGGAGGTAGGTTCCTATTTGTGCTTGGGGACATAAGCACATGGTATGTGACTATACAAATATTTCTCTTTAAAAAGATCTCTTGGGGCCTTTAGTTCCAGGATCACAAACAGGATACAAGTTACAGGAGCTCTGAGTGTGGACAGCTGCACCTGGACTTAGAGAAATAAAAACACACGAACAGTAAACCCTAGGAGCAGTGGGGAATTTGACAACGCAGGGGCAGAGGGAAGGGCACATTCACCCTGGCAAGTGCACGGTGGGGACTGAGCCCAGGAGCTTCCCGAGGCGCCGAGGCCTCCAGTTATGTTCACAGGCATCCACATACAGACGCATTTCCAGGGCAGGTGTGGCTCAGTCTCCAGGAGCTCGGCCCAGCGCTGCCACCCGGGCTTGCCAGCTTCCCTGACACTGTCCTCCAAATTCCCAAGCAGGTGCTAGAACCAGACCACCCGTGCAAGCAGGGACAGGACCCCCCTGTGCCTTCGCAAGTTCTGGGCAGACCACCAGCCGTGCTGGGTGCAGTTCACAAGTCTGCTAGGTCTTTCATCTTCACGTTGTGCCTTGGTACTTTTAATTAAAGGATCCCAGAAAGCCGACTCCCGAAGGAGGCTGGGATCGAGCCAGGGCCTTATATAACACACCTACTTGCTATAAACAAGAGCACCAGGGGAAAATTTCCTGCTGGACTGAAAGCATTCCCCCTTTCTTCTGCAGTTTGGACGGCAGCCTTGGAGATAGTTGGCTGTGAAGGATGAGACGATCCCACATTTATTATTCATGTTCTCTCCCTTTCTGTCTGCCCCTTCTTAGGCAACCTTCAGCTCCTCGTCTTGGAGGGAAATAAAGTTGCTTTGTTTTGGTTTTTCCCTCGGCATAATCCTCTTCAGCAGACTGCTAGACCTTACAGAGCAGCTGCGCAGCTGCAGTGGTTGTGGAGGGCTCTGGGAGGGCCATGGGTAGCCTGTTTGATGGGACCCAGAGGGAAGGTGTTTATCAACCCTTCATGTCTTCCTACTGCCCTTCCCAAACCCTCATCAGCCTCCCCAGAGGGACGGCTCATCTTGTAGGGTTCAGTTGCTATCTTCACGCGGGCACACGGTACCATCAGGAGGAATTTCAATGAAAAATAAAGGAGATCAAGTGAATTTTTAGAAAGCAAGACAGAAGAGCATACTCTCTCCTTTCTTGAAGTTGTGCCAGGTGACTTCCTGAAAAGGTAGAAAGATGGTTGATTTTGTCTTCTGTTCCCTCACGGCCCTCTAGCTCAGAGATCCAAAGGCAGTACCAGTCAGAAACTGGGTTTCTGGCCCTGTACAAGTGGGTTTTGCTATTTGAGGAGGCCTGGATACTACCTATCCAACCCTCTGTCTTCTTGTCTCTCGCCCTAATGTTAAAAGATGACAGTTCCCAGATAAATGGTTGGAAATTGCTCTGGGGAGAGGTGACTGGTGATAAGAAAGATATCTGGGGGGTCCCCAGGGGGAAGCCACCTGCAGCAGTGCACAGAGAGGAGGTAGTTCTCATCTGCCCCAATCAGCCCACAAGGCAGAGAAACAGGCCAAGGAGTCCTGTTGGTAAACCTGATGAATGCTCACTAGCCCCTGGGTTTAGGCTGGAGGTGGGCCCGCCGAGCCTACCTGCTGAAGACATTAGAGAAGAATTCAACCTCCTCATCCTCATTTATGTTTCCTACTCAATCTGTTAAGAAATGAGTTACATGTTTTAAAGTTTCCTACCACTTTTTTTTCCTGTCAATTAATCCTTATACTTTGAACAAATTTTATTTTATATACGACATGGCTACATGATTTAGGGCTTAACATTTATGCCTGCTACCTACACTATTCCTGAAGATAATATCCTTTATCAACAAAATATTACCTTCTGTGACCCATTAATTCTTCTAATCTTGAATTTTAATTGGACTGACTTTGTGATACTTATTTTCTGTTTGGTTTGTGTTTCTCTGGTGAGTTGAGCCAATCTTTTAGTTTCTATGAGTTGGTATGCCTCTTGTAGATAACGTGTAGTTGAATTTTCTAGGAAAACATAAATTAACTCAATAAGAAGTGTATGCCTTTATAAATCAATAAGTATAAAGACATTAAACAAGTTGTCAAAGACTACATTCAAGAAAGTAGGAGACTCAGATGGGTGCGTAGGTTTACCAGGTGAGTTTTTTCAAACTTTCAACAAAAAATTAATTCCCACACTAAATAAATTATTTCAGAACACAGCAAAATATGTATATATTTCCAAATAAATTTATGAATCTGTGTAATCTCATTAACAAGCCTGATGAAACTAGAACAAAGAAAGCAACTATACACCAATCTAATTTATAAGTACAGAGGAAAAACTTTAAAATGTTTTAGTAAATCAAATCTGGCGATATATTAGAAGAATATATCATATCAAGGATAATTTATACCCAGAATTCAAGGATGGTTCAATATGGGAAAACTAATAATATAATCAATCACACAAAACAGTTTGAGAAAATATGATATTCTTGACAGATACTAAAAAGGCATTTGGTAAAATTCAACATTCATTCCCAATAAAACCTATTAATTAACAAATACTCAGCAGCATAGTTAACAATGAAATAGATGTTCTCATTAAAATCAAGAAACAGATAATGATGTTCATTACCATTCCTATTGGTAAACATTTTCCTAGAAATTTCCATTATTAGACATACAGGAAAAATAATGAAAATATCAAAAAAGTATTACTTATAAATTATATGATTGTCTTTCTAAAGAAATCTGAGTATAACCTAACCACTTTACATGCATCCTATGAGGCAAGTGCTATATCACCCCCATTATACAAATGAAGAAACTGAGGCATAGAAAAGGTAGAGTGAACATCACACAGCTAGTAATAGAACTGGGATTTCAATCTAGGCAATCTGACTCCAGAATCCTTTGTCCTAACCACCATGCTACACACCACCTTTCCTTATTTCACTCTGTAAAGTTGAACTGTCATTATAGCAATATTAAAAAACTTTTCCTTATATATCACTAATAACCAACTGACAATACATTTAAAAGAATAATTAAATTCAAAATAGCAAAACTATACAAAATCCCTAGAAATAAGCCAAACAAAAAAGTGCAGGATTCATATGAAGAAATATAAAGAATGTAATGAGGGATATAAAAGAATATTTGAACAAATAAAGAGATACAGAATTTCCCAAATGGGAAGACAAACAGTGGGAAGATGTAAACTCTTCTGAGATAATTTACACATTTAATGCAATCCCAATTAAAAATCCAAGGGCTTTTACTTCTTTTGGAATTCAATGAAATGATACAAATATTTCACTTACAAGGAAAAATGAGAATAGCCAAAACTATTTACAAAGGTGAAATTAGGGAAAGTGATGCATTTGAGAGAACTCAAAACATTTTAAAGAGCCATAATAATTTAGATTGTGCAATTCTATACCTAACCATACCAATGAAATAAAATAGTAAGTCTATAAACAGACACAAATATGTGTAGTATATGATAGAAGATTAGTTCAGAGAAAAAGGAGGAAGGGAGGATAGATCATTTGATAAACAGTTTTCTAAAAATAAATGCAAAGAAAGTATCACAAAAGAAACAAATGATAGATTTGCCTGTACACATTTTAAATATATGTCAAAAATACAATCAAAAAAGGCTGGGCGCAGTGGCTCACGCCTGTAATCCTAGCATTCTGGGAGGCCAAGGCGGGTGGATTGTTTGAGCTCAGGAGTTCGAGACCAGCCTGAGCAAGAGCAAGACCCCGTGTCTACTAAAAATAGAAAGAAATTAATCAGACAACTAAAAATATATAGAAAAAATTAGCCGGCCATGGTGGCGCATGCCTGTAATCGCAGCTACTCGGGAGGCTGAGGCAGAAGGATCACTTGAGCCCAGGAGTTTGAGGTTGCTGTGAGCTAGGCTGACGCCACAGCACTCTAGCCCGGGGAAAAGAGTGAGACTCTGTCTCAAAAAAAAAAAAAAAAATATAATCAAAAAGTTAAGAGAAAAGATAAACTGGGAAAATACTTGTACAATATGTTCCAACGACCTCCTTAAAATATAAAGAATGGTTAAAATTAACAAGGAAAACAATATAAGGAATTGTTAAAATTAACAAGAAGCAGTTTAAAAAATAAAAATTAAGGTGGTTGATAAACATACTGGAAACATGCTCGCCTTAACAGTAATCAAAGACAAGCTGATTTAAATATTTTGTATGTAAAATGACATATTATATATATATATATATATATATATATATATACATCACCTGGTATTTTATCAGCAACAATCAAATAAAAAATATAAATACACTGGAAAATTTATTCTTAATAGCACCCAAAGCCATAAAGCACCAACTTACAATCCTATCAAAAATGTATTCTCTAAATTTTCTAACACATGCAGAAGATTTGATTACATGAAGATCTACATCATGACGCTGAATGGGAACTGTGAACATTGTAAAGATGCACATACTACAAATGATGGCAAAGAAATGTGTCTCAATAACGTGGATGAATCTCACAAGCATAAGGCTGGCAAAAGAAGCCAGTAACTAAAGTTTCCATTTATTCGAGGTTCCCATTTATATAAAGTTCAAAAACAGGCAAAACTAATCTATGATGATTGGAGTCATGAGAGTGGGGACCTCTGGAGAGGAATCAATGATCAAGGGTGCCTGCTGGGGTGCGGGTCACCGTTGCTGTGTCACTTGGGTGGTGGCTACAGGGTGTGCTCGGTAAATCCTGCAAGACGTCCATTTACGATTTGGACATTTTTCTGTGTGAATGCTACTTCAAGCAAAGCTTACTTTAAAAAAGAAAAAAGACAAAGTTAGACCTTTACCTCATACTTTATATTTTAAAAACTTCTAGTGGAATGCAAGAGTTACACACAGAATATTGAATAACAAAACAGGAGCACGTGTACCCTGCGCCAGCAAGCTCTTTTGTCACTTTTGCTCACTGTTTCATTCCTAGCTTGTGAAATAAAGCCTGGTTCCAACGGTGCTCGGTATTTAGTGAGTGAATGAATTAGAAGAAAATGTCAGTGACTATTTAACTGGCATCGTGGCAAGAGACGGTACTCTAAATATAAACATAATGGGGAAAAACGCAAATACTAAAATCGCTGGCATACTTAACTGCAGAATATTTAAAACTCCTGTAAGCAAAATACACAAAGTGTATAAGCTAACCTAAGGGCAAAAAAACAAACTGGCTAAATATGACACTGAAGATTAATATCTTTGGCAGGCAAAGAACTTAATTAATAAGGCCAATACTAACATTCCTGGAGAAAAATAGGTAAAAATATATAGGACAATTTGCAAAAAATACAAATGACCAACCAACACGTGAAAAGATGTTTGAACTCCTTAATAATCAAAGAACTGCAAATTAAAACTATAAAATACCAAAGATTTTTTGTTTGCCTATCAAATTTTTCCTTCACTTATTCGACAAATATATTTTTGAGTGCCTGCTCCACCAGGCATGCCTGGGGATTCCATGGTAAAAGAAATCAGCCCTACCCCTGCCCTCAGGGAGTTTCCATTCTACAGAAGAAGGTAAAAGATAATAAACAAACGATTGGATAAATAGCATGTCAGGTGGTGATAACTGCTACGAAGGGAAAATGTGTAGGTTCATGGATTGTAACAAATATACCACTCTGGTGTGTGGGATGTTGATAGTGGGGAAGGCTGGGCCTGTGGGGAGGCGGCAGGTATATGGGAAGTCTGTGCTCTCCCTTCAATTTTGCCATGAACCAAAAGTTGTTCTAGAAGTAAAGTCTATTAAGAAAGAAAGAGAGAGAGAGAGAAAGAGAGAGAGAGGGAGGGAGGGAAAGGAAGAGAGAGAGAGGGGGAAGGAAGGAAGGAAGGAAGGAAGGAAGGAAGGAAGGAAGGAAGGAAGGAAGGAATTAAGAAAGAGAAAGAAAGAAAAAAGAAAGAAGAAAGAAAGAAAGAAAGAAAAAGAGAAATGAAGGAAGGCAGAGAGAGAGGGAAAACAGGGTGAAGCGGGTTGGGGTGCAGTGTTCTCAGTGGCAGTTGTGGTTGCTACTTTATATGGAGATATTTTTGAAGGCATCTCTCACAAGGTAACATTTGAGAGGAACCCTGAGGAAATGGAAGATGGAGATTTGTGGCTGAGGGCTGAGCACTCCAGGTAGTGGGACAAGCAAAGACCCCAAGACAGGAACAAGTTTGGTGTCTTCAAGGAACATCCAGGACAAGGTGAGTCTGCAGGGGAGTGAGTACGGTGTAGAAAGGCAGAAGGCGAGATTTGAAAAGTAGATGGGTGGGGCAGGAATGAGCACTAGGGTCTTGCAAGCATTGTGAAAACTTTAGTGTTCTGCTCCAAGAAATAAAGTCTGTTCATTAAAACCACAAACAAACAAACAAAAACAAGGTTGGCTTTTATTCGGAATGAGCATCCATTCAAGGGTTCTGAGCAGAGGTGAGATATGATGTAACTCCCTTTTAAGAAGGTCTCTCTGGTTGCTGTGTTGGGAATAGACTAGGGGAGGCAAGGGTGGGTACTTGGAGGAGATGGCTGCAGTCACCCAGGCAGAGAGGAGGGTGACGAGGACTAGATGGTAACTATGGAGTGGTTGGTTCATCTACATTTTCAAGGGAGAGCCAAGCATAAGACAGAAGAAGCAAGGGCGACTCTAAGGTTTTAGGCATGTGTAGAATAGAGTAGAATCGATGGCTTATTGGCCTTGTTGGAGATACTGGAGAGTGAGTGTAAAGTGAAGAAGGGGTAGCTGGTGCATGGATACTTGATGTTGAAATTATGGCAGAGATACAGTTGTTGGGAATGGCACCACATAGGGTGGAACCACATGAGTGGGTAGCTGTGTGAGGTGGAGTCGGTAGTGGGGTGGAGAACAACAGCATTGGAGAGGAGGGCAAGGAACTGAGAGGCCAGAATAGTGGAAAGACCATCTATGTGGGTGTTGATATCACCAAGAATTATGACATGAGTTGTGTTAGAGACAGGGCACATGAGGCACAGGCTAATCTTTAATAAAAGAAGAGAAGTGTTACAGGGAGCCAGGAGGGGTAGCCTATGTTCCGCAACATGAGTTTCAAAGTTGAGAGCATTTAGAGAGGAGGGAGGGAGAATGTTCTGGAAGCATCAGTGGGGGGAAAGCAGCATATATCCACCACTCCAGATGAAATTATTCAAGATATGTGAGAGAAAAAATGAGCTATCATATAAAAAGGCTGCATGGAACCCAGTGTCATCAAGGGAGAGCCAGTTTCTAGTTTGAGCAAGAAGTTGACAGCAGTGACCAAGCAGGAGGTTGAGGATATAGGGAATTTAGCTGATAACCCACTGGGGGTCTTCAGAAGTGGGGAGAGGTAGACGGTGGGTCCAGATAGCTGAGCTCTGTGGGGATGAGTCTGGGTGATGACAGATGACCTGAGATTTTGTGGTGAAGGACAGGATGGGAGTGGTTCTGTTGGTCAAAGACGCATGTTGGAGTGATGGAGGGTTGCTTGGGGAGGGGACTGTTGGGAGGGTCTTTCCAGGAGCACTTAGATCTCTGCAGTTCCTCCTTGCTCCTGCTGATGAAGGTGTGGAAGAAACACATGGAGAAACATGTAGAACACTGCCCCAGGTGGACCCTGCTGGGACAGGGGTGGACGCCAGGGGAGGGGCAACCTCACCTGGACCCTACAGAGCTCTCCACTCCTCTTCTCCAGTGGTGGAGGCAAGGGGTGAGCCAAGGAGCTGGGGCAATGCTGGGGCAGGTACAGGGAATCCAGCCCTCCATCTGCAACTTGTGCGAGTATAACTTGGGGAGTTTTTTTTGGAAAAAAAATGTAAATACTTAATGAAAACCTTAAAATTATGCCTATCCTTTGTTTCAGTAGATTCTCCTCTTAAAAATTACAGTAAAGACATAATCAAAAATGTGAACAAAGATACAAGTATAAAATGCACACTATGATTTTATTAACATACCAAAGTGAAAAAAAATTGAACAATGAGGGACTCATCCAATAAATTATGACCATCTATACTTTGCAATAATGAGGAGTGTTAAAAATTACATTTACAAGGATGGGAAATGCTCACTATATAATACTTATAAAAAGTGAGGTATAGAAATGGTATCTCATATATAATACAATTTAAATTTTCAAGAGAAATAAAAATGCATACAAAATATTAGAGGCAAACACATTTAAAATTAGTAATCTTTTTGGGGGACATGTTGGAATTATGAGTGGTTTTTGCTTTCTTCTTTATATTTTTTGGTACTTTCTGTTTTTTTTTTTTTTTACAAGAGTCTATATATTACTATCTAATGATAAAAATAAAGATTCTTAAAAACTACTGGATAAAAATTGCTCAAATAAATGCATTTTAAAAATTAAATTGCAAATGAAATGTTACATAGCTTCCATCTCATGCTGTTGTGTACTAGGAGTTACAATTTCCCTCGAATCCAATGCTTTGATTATTCTACAAAATCATGACCAAATTGGAATTTCAGTCAGAGAGGCTAAGAGGCAAAGAATAACACTGGCGAACTACACATTAAATATCCCAAACTGTTTGCCAGGCAGAGGCCAGTGTTCCCTTCTGCCTCTATTTTGGGAAAAGTGCCCAAAGTCTTTGGAGGAGATAGCATTTTGTACTCTGTCCCCTACTCCCCCTCAATAGCTTTCTCTCCAAAAAGAATAAAGAGTACTCAATGAAAACCATTAAAATGCTTGGCACAACTACACAGACAGACCCAGAGGCCAATGAAGCATAAATATTTCATACCAGAACTGTCTTTTTGACCCAGCCACTAATATCTACCCAGCCACAGATCTAAATGTTTGGATGAAAAAGACAGAGCAGGCGAAGGCTGGTCAGTCCGCTGCAGAGGGGAGCCCATTAAGAGCATTCACATCTGTCTGAAGAGCATGTGTGCGGTTTTTTTTCCCAGAAGCATGGAAGGGCATGCAGATACCTGACCATCTCCCCAAGCCTGGAGAAGGTGATGATGTTTTTCCTTTAGGGAATGTTCCATCCCATCACCATCACTTTTTTTTGTGTGTCTAAAACAAGAGAGTCCACTCCTTTCTTTGGATTTTGAGGCTAATGGTACCTTTCTCTCTAATTTTTTTCCTTCTTTTAAGTCTTAGCTGATTTAGGTTTTGAAAATGAATACACTGGCAACCATTCTGAGAAGACAGCCTGGCTTTTTGCAGGAAAAATTCTGTGGGGTGGTGTCACCCTGAGGGCTCAAGCCCTGGCCCTGGCATTGAATGTGTGAATTGTGCTGTATCCCTTAACCTCCCTTGAGTCCCTCCATCTGTCAATGCAGAATGACAATGTGCTATAAGGTCCTTGTGAGGATTAAATGAGATAATGCTCTGCAACCTGTTAGACTCCACGCAGCTTAAGATGATATGGTCTGTCCTTACTTGGCTAAGTTCTATACAATCACTACTCTTGAGATACAATTGGAATAAAATACTTTGTAATGATCCCTCCCCCCCAAAATATTATGGTGTTAACCTCTTTATTCACAGATTATTATTAAAACTCATGTAAGGTAGGAAATACACTTTGAATTATTTTTTTCTAAGAATGAGGATAGAGGTTACTTTCACTCATTTCTGTTTTTGGGGCACCATTAATAGGTATTTGTAAGACAGTATTTGATAAGAAGGTAGCCGCTTTATAGATTGCCTCCTGTGTGTAAAGAAAAAATTAAACCTATTTTAAAAGCATAGCTGAAAACCTCCGTTTCCAGAAATAGGATGAATTTATTACTTGAAATCCCTCCTACTATAAAACACCTAGAAATGTTGAAAACCTGTAATATTCTCTTAAATTTATTATTTGAATTCCAATAAAGTAAAAAAAAGTCCCTAATGTTAAAAAATGATGATGGATATGAACACCAAAACAGTAAGCACAAGCTAATGTTGTAAAAGCCTGGGTGGGAAAAGAGGAATGAGAAAGTAGGAGGTTGCCAATCTTATTAGGCAAGAGACTTTCCCTCTCTCAATTCTCTATCTCCCTCTTTAAAAAACTAAATTAAAAAATTTCGAGCACACACACAGAATACTACAATGCACCCATATACCTATTACCCAGATTCAACAGTTATCAAAATTTTGCAACATTTCATTTATCTTTCTTTTTTGTGTGTGTTTTTGTTTATGCTGAAGTTTTTACATTGAATCTCAGACATCATGTTATTTCACTATGCATACTTTTATGTGTATATTTATTCTAACTGCATTAGAAAAGAGGTACAAACATAAAATCAAAGAATTTAAATAGAAGTCCTATAATGTTAAACTCAAATTGGAAATATTAGCATGAACACTTGATTTGTTTTGCTCTCTTAGGGGAAAAGGCCTAGCAAAAATGAAAACTCAGTAGCAATAGGCTTTTCATTACTTCCTTTCTTTCTGGCACTAGAAGATACCCCAGGATCATTTTGGATATTTCTTGTCCCAAATCTGTAATTAGCCATTTCTCCAAGGAACCCTAGTTCTCCTTAGTGAGAAATCATGTTTAGTGACCAACTCAGAATTGACACAGATACTAGAATATACAGATAAGGACATTGAGGCAGTTATTATAACAGTATTCCACATGTTTGAAAAGTTAAGAAGGACATGAAACAAATCTTTTAAAATTAAATTTCTAGGGATGAAAGTTATTAATACATTGTGTGAGATGAGGGGATTAATAAAAGTTTTGACATTATCAAAAAAAGATTGATGAACTTGAAGAAATGAGCAATAAAAACCATCCAAAATGAAACAGAAAAAAGAATCTTAAAAAGTGAAGAGAGTATCAGTGAATTGTGGGACAGCATCATGTTTTTAATATAAATGTAATTAGGAATCCCCAAAAGGGGGGGCAGAAGAGTATTTGAAGAACAATGGCCAAATTCTTCCCCCCAAACTTGATGAAAATTATGAAATCGCAGATTCAAAAAGTTCAATGAAACTCAAGTACAAAAATTATGAAGAAACTACACCAAGGCACATCATAATAAAAATACCCAAAACCAGTCGCATAGGACAAAATCTTAAAAGCAGCCAGACCAAAAAAGACACACTACATACAGAGGCACAAATATAAGGATGACAGTAGACTTCTCCTAGAAAACCATGCAACTGAAAGGACAATGGAGCAGCATCTTTAGAGTACTAAAAGAAAGTAAAAATGCTGTCAACTTAGAATTCCATACCCAGTGAAATAGCCTTCAAAAATAAAGTGAAAATAAAGACTATTTTCAAATATACAAAAGCTGAAAGAATTCATCAACAACAGACATGCACTATAAAAACATTTAAGGAAGAAATAATATCAATTTTAGAAAACTCTTCCAGAAAATTGAAGAGGAAGGAATGTTTCTCAACTTCTTTTGAGATAAACATGCCTGATACCAAAGCCAAACAAAGACGAAAAAGGAAAACTACATGCCAATATCTCTCATGAACACAGATACAAAAATTCTAACCAAATTTTAGCACATTAAATCTAACAAAACATGAAAAGGATAATATATGAAGATTATGTGGAATTTATCCCAGGAATGGAGGGTTGGTTTAATATTGGAGAATCAATCAATGCAATTTGACATATTAACTAACTTAAAATCAAAACCATATTATTATCTTAATAGACACAAGGGAAAAAAATAACATATATTCCTATTTTAAAAAACAAAAGTCCCTCAACAAACTATAAGTAGAAGAAAATTTTCTCAATCTGACAAAAAACATCTATGAAAAATCTACAGCTAATATCATACTTAATAATGAAAGATTGAATGTTTTTCTCCTAAGATCAGGAGCAAGTCAGGAATGTTCGCTCTCATTCTATTAAATATTTTACTAGAAATTCTTGCCAGTGCAATCAGGTAAGAAAAGGAGATAAAAGGAATCCAGATTTTTAAAGAAAGAAGTAAAATTGTCTTTGTCCTTTGTGATGTGATTATCTATGTAGAAAATGTGATGGATTCTACAAAAAGGCTACTGCAACTGATATAAGATCAATATACAAGCAGCAATTGTATTACTCTCCCTAGTAACAAACAAATTGAAATTTTAAAAAATATCACTTATAGTTGCATCAACAATATGAAACACTTACTCTGACAAAATACGTTCAAGTCCTAAACATTGAAAACTACAAAACATTGTGAGAGAATTTTAAAAAGAGCTAAATAAGTGGACAGATGTACTATGCTTATGGGTCAGAAGACTCAATATTGTGAAGATGTTAGTTTTCCTCAAATTGATCTACAGATTCAACACCATTCCAATCAAAATCCCAGGAGGTTCTTTTGTAGAAATTGATGAGTTGATTCTAGAATACATATGGAAAGGTAAAGAACCTAGAATAGACAAAACAACTTTGATTGAGAAGAACAAAGTAGTAGGACAAACACCACCTAAATTCAAGACCTATTATAAAGCCACAGTAATTAACACAGTGAATTATTAACATAAAGGTAAATAAACAAACAGATAATCCTGAAATAGACACATACATACTTAGACTACTGGCTTTCAACTAAGGTGTAACGCAATTTAGTAGTGAAAGCACAGTCTTTCAACAAATGGTGCTGGAACAACTAGATATACATATGCAAATAAAATAAATTTGATCTATATCTCACAACATATAAAAAATGAACTTAAAGTAGATCATACACGTACATGTAAAACCTAAAATTATAAATCTTCTAGAAGAAAACATAGGAAAAGGAATCTTTGTAACTTTGGTTTAGGCAAAGAGTTCTTAGATAACAATACTAGAAACACAATTTATAAAAGAAAAGAATTGATATGCTGCTGAACTTCATCAAAATAAGAAATTCTCTGGTCTTCAAAAGACACTGTCAAGAAAATGAAAAGACAGGTCTCAGACTGGGAGAAAATATTTGCAAAGCATATACTTGATAAAGGACTTGTATCCAGAAAACATAAAAATCTCTCAAAACTCAATAATTAAAAAAACACAATTTTAAAATAGGCAAAAGCTTTGGACACTTTTTCAAAGAAAATATAAAAATATCAAATAAACACATGAAAAGATGTTAAATATCATTAGTTATTAGGGAAATACAAATCACAGTAGCCTCCCTTTATCTGGGGAGGATATGTTACAAGACCTGCTGCGGATGCCTGAAACAGCAGATAGTACCAAACCCTATACATACTATTCATTTCCTGTACATACATAGTTATGATAAAGTTTAATCTATAAATCAGGCACAATATTGGCTCTCATCTTCCACTAAAAACAAAACAAAACAAAAATTAGAAGAATAAATTAGGCACAGTAAGAGAGCAACAACAGCAACTATTAATATTAATAATAATAAAATAGAACCATTATAACAACATACTGTAATAAAAGTTATGTGAATATTCATTTTCTCTCTCTCTTTCTCAAAGTATCTTATTGTACTGTACTCATCTATTTTCAGACCACTGTTGACCATGGGTAACTGAAACCACAGAAAGCAAAATCACAAATAAGGGTGACTACTATAAAAACATGATTAAGTACATAGACACAGGCTTAGTCCATTTTGTGCTGCTATAACAAAATGGTTGGGACTGGGCAATTTATAAAGAACAGAAATTTATTTCTCATAGTTCTCGAGGCTGAGAAGTCCAAGATCAAGGCACCAGCAGGTTTGCTTGTCTGGTGAAGGCCTCCCTCCGGTTCTAAGACGGCACCTCATCGCTGCACACTGCAGAGGGAGGAAGGCTGCATCCTCGCCCAGTGGAAGGAGGAAGGGCTAGAGGGCTGAAAGCTATGTGAAACCTCTTTTAGAAGGACCTAATCCCATTCATGAGGGAGGAGCCCTCATAGCTTCACCACCTAATCACCTCATGACCCTTTTAATACTATCACTTTGGCCACCTGAATTTTAAAGAGGACACATTCAAACCATAACACACACCTATTAAAATGGCTAAAATTATAAAATCTGACCATACTAATATTGGAGAGGATGTGGAGCAACTAAAATTCTCATGCTTAGCTGGTGGGAATGTACCACGGCACTTCTTTGGAAACTAATTTTGCAGTTTTTTTAAAAGTTAAATATAGACCTACTGTCTGATGTAGCCTTTTCATTACTGGGTATTTATCCAATAGAAATAAAATTCTATGTCTACACAAAGACTTATATACAAATGTTTTAGCAGCTTTATTTGTAGTAGCCCCAACCTAGACACAACCCAATGTCCATGAATAGATAAATGGCTAAACAGTTGTGACATAGTCATAATAACAATACTTGATAATAAAAAGTATTGATACATGCAACAACATGATGAATCTCAAAATAAGTATGCTGAGTAAAGCAGTCAGACACAAAGAGTACCTATTATATTATTTCATTTATATACGTTTCTAGAAAATTTCAACATCAGGTAGATCAGTGGTTGCCTGGGAATACAGTTTGGGGGAGGAGCAGGAGGGAGAGATTGCAAAGGGCACAAGGAAGCTTTAGGTCAGGATGGATGTGTTCACTACCTCCGTGGCGGTGTCGTGGCTGTATACACATGCCCAAACTTATCAAACTGTACAACTTAAATACATGCTGTTTATTGACTATAAGCTGTTTAAAAGAAAAGATCCTAAGGAGAGAGAGAGAAAAGAGAGAATAATGATGGCAATTAACTCAAGCTCATCCAATATATAAAATTCATGAGTATATAATGGTAGGAGAAACATATTGGTCTCCACTAGAACTTATTAATGGTAACTTTTATCACTATTCTGAAAATCGATGAGGAAGGAAAAATGTCAAGTCCTTATAGTGATTTTGTTTGTTTTTGCAGATTACATCTCAGGGTTTTTAAATAGTTGATGAGGGAAAATTCTTGCTAAAGAATTGCAGCAAGTGTGTTCAGAAGCAATGATAAAATTATAAAATCATTTGGCAAACCTTGATAAATCCAGACAGTGGTTATCCCTAGATGTGGAAACCAATAGTTAAGAAGCAGACGGAGAATTTTTGTACTGATGAAATAAGGCCAGACACCACCTGAACCCATGAACCAATCTCAGAATTACTTAAAGTGAGACAACCACACGTGGTGCGCCTCCCTCCTAATGTGATGCTGTGGGAAGTACACAGAACTGTCTATGAAGTGTTCTTTCAAAGAAACTTAAACCTAAATCTATATTTAATCATCGATTTAGAGACATAGAGGAACCAGTTAAACAACTGAGCTTTGGAATACTGGTCTTAATAATGCAACCCACAAGACACTGATGCTAATGGTTTATATTGCTCAGAGCTGCTCAGATATTTTTCAATTAGTGGAATATTCATGTATTTTCTTTCGGGGAAATGTTCTTTCTGACTTTTCTACAACCAGATCTCTATAAAACTCTCAGGCTTCAGAAGGTTGCTCAGTGAATATAAAACCAGAACAGATAGAGTGAATGTTCTTGAAGATGTTTGACCTTGGACACAACAGAGCTTTATGAATTAATTTTACTTCACTCCAGGGAACTCCCTTCTAACATTGAATGACTGTATCTAGGAGAATCTTGCCCTTAAATGTTTTTGGATTTGTATATACCCTTAAAAATATGTATGTGTATCTATGTATTCTTAATTTACATAAATATGTTATGGATCTCATCTTATTTATGTCATTGAAAATGTATAGTGCTATTTAGCATATATATTTAATAACAACAACAAAAACAATTTATTGAGGACCTACTCTGTATCAGGTATTTTTGTAGCTGCTGGGGATATATATGGTCATTTTGTGCATGTGCTTTTTTTGTTGTTGTTTTTTTTTTTTTTGAGACAAAGTCTTGCTCTGTCACCCCACTTAGAGTCCAGTGGCATCATCATAGCTCACTGCAACCTTGAACTCCTGGGCTCAAGTGATCCTCCTGCCTCAGCCTCCTGAGTAGCCAGGACTATAGGCATGTGTCACCTCACCGAGCTAATTTTTCTATTTTTTGTAGAGATGGGGTCTTGCTCTTGCTCAAGCTGGTTTGGAACCCCTAACCTCAAGTGATCCTCCCGCCTTGGCCTCTGAGAGTACTAGGATTACATGTGTGAGCCACTGTGCCCGGCCTATGTGTTTTTAATTTATATAGATGACATTTTGTATATCTTAATCTTTTTGTTACTGTCATCAGCCAATACTATCCTATTGAGATCTACCCACACTGAGTATACATCTATTTTATTATCCTGACCACTGCATAGCATTTCATCAAATGCTGATATCAATCCTCCTTGTGACAGAAACTTACATTGCCTCCAACTCATCACTACCACCAGAACTCTGCAATAAACACATCCTTGAGCCTATACTGTTATAATCGGAGTTTGTCCAGGTTATATGCCTAGAAGTGGGATTCACTAAGTACTCCAGATTGCTCTCTGGAGTTTCTACACTCAGTTGTACCCCATGGAGCATTCCATGGAAATTCCTATTTCTTCCATCCTCAACAACAATTGGCATTTTTCAATTTAGTATTTTTTTCCCCAGTCTGATGGAAACAAAATGGTATCTCCCTGTTGTCTCAATTGCTACTTCCTTGATTTCTAGAGTGACTGATGATTACCTTCCATTTGGGTCTCCCGCAGTGTTAATTGCATCTTCACATCCATTGCCCACTTTTCTTTTAGGTCTCTTATCTTTTTCTTCTTTTAAAGATACAGGTTCTCCCCCAAGTTAGTGCAATGAATGTAATTGCAATCCAAATCCCAGCATGAGTCGGCTTTGTGTTAGAGATGTCCCACCTGTGGTATTTGTCCCCCTCAGCCGGTGAGCTCCTGGGAGACAGGGCTCCTCAGTCTCCCAGTGCACCCTGCCCAGAGCCCCACGCAGAGCAGGCCTCGGTTGGTGCTTGTTGATGGGATCTGTGTGTGAGCCAAGGGGCCAGGGGAGGATGCCGCTGGTAGGCTGGTCACTTTGAAGAGGCAGAGGCCAGGCGTGGCAGCATAGCTGGCTTACCAAGAGTGAAGGCCTATAACGTCTAGGACGGGGGTGGGGAACCTGTGGCCTTAAGGCCACATGTGGTCTTCTAGGTCCTTAAGTGCAGCCTTTTGACTGAACCCAAATTTTACAGAACAAATCCTTTTATTTTTATTAATACATTTTTGTTCATCTTTTATATTTTTATTTTATTTTTAAAATGAACATATTTAAAATACTAAAGAATATATTAATAATAAGTTTCAATGAAATAATTCTCCCAGATTGACTGGCACAATTAGAACATTAGTAAATCCCAAGGGCTAAATTGACGGCTGCTACACTCATGATTTAGTTCTAACTCCCCCCCAACACCACCACTGGTGCCACTACTGCACACAGCTGGTTGGTGACAGTGTACGCGGGTCAAGTACGCCAGTCTGTTATCAGCTTTTGACAACAGTGCACTGAGTTTCTGTTTGAAGTGGAATTTGTGAATAGTTGCACAGCTCGACAGGATTTTTTAAATTCTGTCCGCTTAACAGACTATCATATCAAAGAAGACCAAGAGAACACTGAAGGAAGAAAACATTTTTTAATGGGGACTGGGAATTGCAATATTATCTTGTTTCTGCTAAAGATAAGATGATTTGCTTGCTTTGTGACACTGTAATGTCAACATTAAAGAAATTCAATGCTCATCAGCATTACAAACTCATAAGGACCACAGATATTTTAAATTAGAGGGAGAGGTGTGAAAGGTTGTATTGCAGAAATTTAAAGATGAAAATCAAGAGCAAAGACAATTCTTTCAAACAGCAATAAGACCTGGAAATAATGCCACTGAAGCAACTTATGGAGTAGCTTATACACTCGGGGAAAAAAGGGAAGCCATTCAGTGATGTAGAAATTGGGAAAGAATGCACTGTCAAAGTTGTAGGATTCTTAGACCCTGATAACATTTCAAAGTACAAACAACTGCCTCTTTCAAGGAGAACCGTAAGTGATCAGCAGCATGAATTAGCCTTCAACAGAACAACTTCATCAATACTTCAAAAGGAAAATATATATTATTCAATCACTTTGGATGAATGAAGTGATACTACTGACTCAGCCCCGGTTTTATACTTCATTTGGGTCCTAACAGAAGATTTTCTTTGCAATGAAGAGTTACTCGCTTTGGGCACTCTTATGAACAGAACACAGGAAATAGATATCTTCAACAATTTTCAAGATAAATGTCATAATGTTGGACTGAATTTGATAAATTTAATGGGTGTATGTACAGAGGGTGTACCTTCCATGACAGGAAAACATGAAGGGTTTATTGTACAGATTTTTAAAAAGTCTTAATAGATCTAGATGTTCTCATTGCTTTTCATTGTATCTTGCATTAGCAAAATCTCTGTGCTAAAGCTACTGTTTTAAGTGACACTTTGCAACAAGTTGTAAGTATTGTTAACTATATTCATGCAAATACAACACGGCATTGTCAGCTAGCTTCATAACATGCTAAAGTTGAACTATGAGGTATTCAGTGTGGCTTTGCCCTGTATCATTCTAAAGTGCACTGGCTATTGTAGGGACAAGTTTTAGCCAAAATTTTATCTCTGCGAGAACAGATACTTAAATTTTATGAAGAACAGAATCAGCAATGTGAATTATTGAAAGAAAATTTCTATGGGAATGCAGCATTTCTGTGCAATATTATGTCAATCAAAATGACTTGAATATTTCTTTGCAAGCTAAAACTAAGTATATATGTGATATGTGGCAAAAAATCCAAGCATTTCAAAAAAAGCTATCTTTCCTCAAAACACTTCTTCTTCAAAAGGAAATTTCAGATGAACATTTTCCCTAGTTAGCAAAGGTCATTGATGAACAGTCTATATACGATATGTGGCAATAAATCCAAGCGTTTCAGAAAAGTTATCTATTTTTTGAAACACTTCTTCTTCAAAAGGAAATTTTGGATGAACATTTTCCCCAGTCATTGATGAGCAAAGGTCATTGATGAGCTGGATGATATATGTGAATCATCTGAAGAATACGCAGCTGTTATAGACCTATTAATTGGAGAATACAATGAAATGTTCACTGACTTAGAGAATCATGACATCACACTCAAATTAGCATTTCAGCCTCACCTAGTTGATATCATCAAAGCACCTAAAGAACTACAGATGCAATTGATTGAGCTCTCAGTAGATGACACTTTAAAGCCATTGTTTGATGATAAGAAAGATCCAATCGAAATATGGAAAAATGCAGTGGAATACCCACGCCTTCGGCAACATGCCTGAAAAATGCTGTCTTGATTTTCAACCACTTATTGCTGCGAATCTACTTTCTTCTACCTAACCCAAATCAAGATGCCCTTAAGGTCATGAATGACTGATACCATCTAGAGGATCAAATAACTGTGGACCTCCATGCTGCAACCAAATATTCAAATGCTTTCCAACAAAAAGCAGACACAACACAGTCATTAAAAGGTTAGTTAACTTTAAAATTAACAAATAGTTTTCATTTTTGAAACTATTAAGTACATAGCAGTTAGATTTTTACAAAATAATGTAAATAATGTTTTCAAGTATATCTAATTGAAGTTTCTTGAATGTGGCCATATTCGATTAAAGCTAAATTAATGTGGCCTTCCAACACGAAAAGGTTCCCCACGCCTGATCTAGGGCATTGCTGATGGGAATACTTTGAAAAAGTTCCATTCTGAGGGACCAGGACAAGTGAGTTCCTTTTGAAATCCTATTTCTAAAAATAAAAGATAAAGAAATCCACAGAAACAACCAAAACATCTATAGTTTCTTTACATAGAAATATTCCACTTAAGAGCTTCTTTTTTTCATAATTCTGAGGGTTCTTGCCAAGTTCAGTCCTGAGGCATCCACGCACTGCAGCCAGTGACTGTCTTAGATGATCCTGCATTGAGTCCTGTACTAGGAGCCGAGGATGATAATGTCATTCCTTGGAAACAGCCGGCTGCACGGAGAGCGTGGGAAGAGGCTGTCCTTGCTCAGCACCTGTCACCCAGATTGTGCGCTAACTTTTCCGGAGCTCCGTCTTCATTCTACATGTTGATCAGTTGGACTCAGCATAATAAGTAGCAGAAGACTTCAAAGTTTCTGTAGCTAAGTACTGCAGAGAGGCAGTGACTCTGTCAGCGCTGAATGAAGACACTGTATTCTGCTTAGCTAGCATGCCATGCTGAATGCCTTGGACCTGGTTCCTTGTAGCGCAAGCCTGGTTAAACCCACCTAGCTCTGAAATCATAGGACTGTCCTTATATTGCACTTACTTGCTTGAGGGTACATCTTGGTTTCTCAGACTGCAAGATGCCTGAGGACATAAACCACAGCTTATACCTTTTTTTCTAGATGACAGCTATGCTCATGATTCAGCCTTTGATAATTATTTGTTACTTGTACTAATGAGCCAATTAATTAGATTGAGCAACCAAACCTGGATATTCAATCTTCTCACTTGAACTCAGGTATTACATACAGGCACGTGGCCTGGTAGGCATACTGATCTAGTATTTTGGGATGGTTGAAACAATAGGGAACAATAAGATTTTGTAGATATGCAAAGAAAGGCACAGTAGAGGAAGAGAAAAGGAGTTAAAACTGCAAAGGTATAAAGGACTTCAGCTTAGCATGACCTGGTTGAGTATGCATTGCGGTGGGTTTCTCAGGACTGTTGGTTGTCTTGATGTTGGATGATTTTGTCAACTTTTCTGCCAAGTCCAAGCTCTCTTTCTAGTTTAACTTGCTCTAGGTATAGCCCCTGGATAATCAGGCCCTGAAGACTAGAGTTTCGTAGTCTGGGGATGGATAAGAGATCCAACTAGCCCATTTACCATCTAGGTAGCAATCAGTGGCCTTTCATGGATTTTGAGTGAAGAGACACAGGGGGAAAGAATAAGTGCCCCTGAGGACTGGAGCTGAGTCACACAAGTAAGTAGTGGCTCGCTCCTCGTGTAAAGGCCAGGAACTCTTGTTGCTGAGGTCCCCAGGCCTTTAACTCCTGCCCTTCCTGACTCCTGATGTTCAGCTTTTCTCAGGTTTCTGCAAAACCTCTTTGTATCCTTAAAATGCATACCTTTACACTTTTCCCTTATTCTTTAAAAAATCTGAGCCACTTTGAACAAGCTTCTGATCTTTGCAACCAAATGAGCTACGTCTAAAGCATTCCTCTCAATGACAATTTCATATCTTGGGCTTTGATGGGCAACCTACAGCCCCTCTGGCTGCTCCATGCTGGTGGTGACCCTGTGGGTGGCAGAGAGGCTTGAATGATTTCAGTACATTCCAACTGAAAGAGTTTTGTCTCACGCCTAAGATGGCCCAGAGTTGAAGGGATCCAAGATCAAGGCAACCTGTAGTACCCAGGGGTGCAGCTGCTTGGCACCCACTGATCCTGCTGATCTAACTGACCACACACGGTGGCCTTTGCTCCTGTGATAGCAATCAATCTAGCCAACCAGATGTACCTGTGGCAGGGCCATAGAATTCCAGAACTAGAACAGACTTTAGAAATCTCTTAATTCGTGTATTCACTCTACAGCTCTTCTTACGGGTGATCGTCCTACCTCTTCCTGAGCATGACAAGGCAGCGTATGTCTAGATACCCCCATGGAAAGAATGTTGTCCCTAATTTTAAGCCAAAGTACTTCCTCCCGTTAATTTCTACCCATTGGTACTATTTCTGGACCTCTGCAGACATAACACAAACATAAAATTCTTTAAAGAATTTAGTCAGCTCTTTGAACATCTGGACAGAAGAATCACATCTCCTTTAAATCGTCCCTTCTCCAGGCTGAATATGCCAAGTCACTCCAACCACTTCCCCTGCAGCATGATTTTGAATCCCTTTATCATCGTTGTCACTTGCCTAGCTGTGCTCTGAATTGTCTCTGGGTTATTCTTAAAAATGTGTCAGCCACACCCCACTGGATGGCTGGCATCTGGCCAGGGAGGAATAGAGCAGGTCCGCCACCTTTTTTCCTTCCCTATGACTGCATTCACCTCTGGAGAAACACCTTGCTTTTAACTGCAATTGTGTTTGAGTCCACCCAACCCTTCCAGTCAGTGACATAATGCAGGCCTGGAGTCAGACAGCCAGGCTCTGACCTGCCTGGGCTATCATGGGGGCACTAGAGTGGCCAGTAGTGTACTACCCACCCTGATCTCCTCCTCCTAGAAAATCAGCCCCTGTCAGCCCCACCCCCTACCACAGTCACAGGCCAGAACTGAGCTCCTGATCTAAGCTGGGCCAAGGAGACCCCTGCCCAGGTCAGTTGGCAGTGAAGAGTCTCACTGGAACGTCATGGAGATGTGGACGCTGACTCTACCTTTCAGGAGGGTCACGAGTGAGCAGAGAAGCTGGTCCGCAAAGGACATGACAAAGGCTCCCGGAAACAGGAAGAAGAATCCACAAAGTCCCATTGAGATAGAGACAGAGAAATTAACCAGTGACTTCCCAGTTCCCACAAGTCCCCGCTAAACCACTTTCAATTGGTTTCCATGAGGTTTCTCTGTAATAAGCCTCCTTTTAAATTTAAGACTCTTTGAATGGATTTTGGTTCTGAACAAACAATCTCTTGACTAAGATTCTCAGCAAGTCTTTGAACCTCATTAGGCTTCATTTTCCTTTCGTATAAATCAGACTGATGCGCAGTAGGGTCCTTGCACTCCGTGGTCTCATGTCACCTCATTTCGGTGCTACACGTCTGTGCTTGAGAAGGCCTTAAGAATAAAACCCTAAGTGTATCACCGTATACCTAAGTCCTGGTAAATTTCATCCTATATTTTGGCTAATGTTCCAAAACATCTCACATATTGGAATATGTTGGAGTCTTTGATTATTAGCAAAGAGTAAATGGAAGAGCAATTGAGAGCAGTGTGTTCACACATCTCAGAAATCTATTTAAGGGCTGCCTCTCATGTCAGATGAGTTGCCCAGGAATTCCGTTTAGAGGTGGCTTAGAAATTCATTCATTTGTTAGTCTGTTCATTCATTTTTCCATTTCAGCAGAGGTTAGTCAAAGACTGAGGGGGGTGTTTTTCCAAACTTCTGCAGAAAGATATGTGAGTGGTAGGTGCAAGAGCTTTGGTTTATTGTGATCTGTGAAGATGGTGCCAAGCACCAGGCACCCACAGCTTGGAGCACTCGGTAAGTGGGCTTTGGTCTGTTGCACTGCCTGAACCACTCAGTCAGAACCCAGCAGGCAAGGTCAGATGCACCCACGAAGAACTAATGAACTCAGATCAGTCAATTTGCCATTTGTTACCAACACGGGCATAAAGAATCAGTGGGAAAGACGTGGGAATTTTGGCTAAAGGAGTTTTTGGCCTATCTTCAGATTCCAATTATGCAAGGCTATCCCCGTCCTCATTACCACAGATAAATTAAACATCAGTTTGGAGTTCGACTTGGCAACTGGAAGAAAGCAAAGAATATATCTTTGAGGCAAAATGTGGGCTGTATCTATTTGTAGTTCATATATATATGCTTCAAAAAGACAGGCAGGCAGAAAGCAAGACTGCCTCTCCCAACTAAAGTATTAAATAGCAAATGCAGCGGGAATGTGGGGTATTTCTTGGACACACCATGCTCTACGGAAACCAGACCCTTCTGAACGTGGTGTTCAGAGAGGCTTGAGGAAAAGACAGAAAGCAGAGAAAGAAGCAACAGACATCTGCATCAATGTCACCTGCAGCCACCATCCACAGGGGGCTTTTTGCAGTTGGCTCATGCTGGGTAACCATAATGCTCCCATGATTACACCATGGAGCTCCAGATCCTTATGTCTGGTCTTTGACACCAGCCAGGACTGCTTCAAATCCCAAATCTAGAATTTAGACCTTACTCAGCCCCTCGAGCACCACCCTTCCCATTCTACAAGCTCCCACCTGCCCTCATTTTATCCAACCACTCCATCCTTCTGCTTCAACTGCTCCACGAGTTGGGGTGGATCCATCCTTGGGTGAATCCATCAGTCAGCCTCAGTTTCCTCATTTGGAAAATGGGTATAAGTACACCTACCCGATCAAGTCGCCGTGATGCTGAAATGAGATATGCATATTAAGCGTGTAGCTCCAGGCCTGCACATGGTACCCACTCAATAAATGGCAGCTCTACGATCTCTCCTGCTTTACTGTGCCTTTCCTCCACTTACAAATATGCTCTTTCTCCTATTTTTGAAAAATCCTTTAAAGCTGTCAGAGTCTCCCTCCTTCTCATCATCACTAAACTTCATGAAAGACTCATCTGCACTCACTGCCTCCTCTTCCTCGAAGTCAAATCCTTACTGGGATTCTCTGTGCTTTCCTTATTTTCTCCCCCTATTTTCAATAGCTCACTAGATTTGGTTTATCCTGTTCCAGAAACGTCACCTTCCTTTGCATTCCCACTGTCCCCAAGCCAGTCTCCCTCTGTCTCGGATCAGGGCCATCACGACTTGTCTCCCTGCCCATCTTTCACACCCGGCTCTATTTAAACACCTTTGGGGACTCCTTGTCATCTCAAGGACAATGTCTGAATCCCTTAGCATGGCACATGGGGACCTGCCTGTGGTCTCACACTTCCTCTTTGCTGGTGGGGTCCAAGCATATGCAAGCTCGATGCACTGGCCTCCATGCCACACCCTGTGCCCTGCGCCATGCCCTCCCTCTTCCTTCTGTAAGACCCAGACGAAGTACCACTGGCTTTGTAAAGACTTTCCCAACCTCCTCCTTGGGGGTCCCATAGCACTTTGCTCACATTCTGCAACTTACCTTCAAAAGTGTCTGTCTCCTCCACTATAGAAGCCTCCAGAGGGTGGTGATCTTAAACATGGTGACAGCCTCAGCACCTGGCACAGGGCCAAGCTCATGCCAGGTGACCAAATACTGCATGCTGCACAATCAGTAAAATAAAGGAAGAAATGCTTTGAGGACCCCTGAACCCAGAGACTGAGGAACGACATGAGAAGTGAGTGGCATTTGGGTGCGGCATGGAGACCCTACACCCTTCCCCATGTATGCTTCATGATAGGCACGAGGCATAGAGAAAGTCCAGAGGCTAAATAATGTGATTGTCCTCTGGAATGGAGCTGTGGTTTCAATCAGAAGCTGCAAACAAGGTCTGAGTTTCATTTGGCTGGTCCTCCTCAGCTCACTGAATCGAAAGGCTTCATGGACGGATGACTTTGCCACCATCTCTAGGTGAGCCACCAGTGTGCACTTCTTGCCGTGTCTGTTTAGGGCAGGGCCATGGAGAGATAAGGATGTCAAAATAAGCCTTGAGAGTCTAGCTAAGCAAGAACAGGGCAGGTTGGGAGAGGGAGGCACAGACCAGAGAAATAGCCTGTTCAGCTTTGCAGACACTCCCCTGGTGGGCTGAGCCCTGTGGCCCTGGTGAGTGGAGGTTTCCCAGGCCAAACCTGACTCTGGGACTTAGGAAATCTAGAGGCCTGACCTGAAGGCAAGCTAGCAAAGCAGTGCATTGCCAAATAGCAGACGTGGTGGTTTGCAGCAAAGACCAAAGGGAAGCTTAGGATTTGGAGACCTTCATGGCAACAGCACTGAAAATAAAGTCTGCTCTGCTGAGAGCAGCTTGGAGAGAAACAGGCCCGGCCACATGGAACCGGGACAGATGGGCTGTACGGGAGGGGTGTTCATCACTGGGGCTGTGGGGGAGGGAACATGCACAAGCTTGCCTGGCCCTGTCAGGGATTCTAGGTGCCACTATCAACATGAGACAGCTGACACAGAGGTGGCATCAGCATAGGTTAATGGATGACTCAGAGGCGTTATTTATTGTTATTTTTGCCCTCCCTCACCGTGGTTTATAGAAAGTGCTTTGTCAAGATTTCCAGGCCCAGCCATACAAATGACAGAAGGCAGATCCTCTGGGGAGCCCCTCTCCGACTCTTGGCTGTGAGCTGGAAGACAGCATGGAAGCCAGAGAGTGAGAGGTCAGTTGGCTGAGCGGCACCAAACCAGAACAGCAAATGATCCTGAGGCCCCAAGCAGAGCAAGCAGGCAGCCTAAAGCCCAAGGGACTTGAGAGGACAGGTCAGGATGGGCCCTGTAGCCCATCTGCTGAAAAGGAGCGAACATTCTTTAAAGCGACCAAGCCTGGATTGTTTTAAAAATATCAGCAAGCTGGTACCCTGTTAATGACACTGTATATAAATTATACTTAGAGACATTTGCCAGGGGACTGATAAATCCTATGATTTATGCAAGGTAATAGTTAGGGATTATATCAACAGAGATGGTGCAAATTCCAGGCCCTTGCATAGCAAGATCAGCATGTGTTATGGAGCTGGGATCTTCTGCACGATGTGATGGACGACTCGAAGGAGAGTGATCCTGTGCAGTTTCTTCTTTCGATCTATCTGTCACCTGTCTCTCTCTCTCACCTGCTGCTGGAGACACAGGTGGATTGGGCAAAAAGAGAAGGCATTTGCAGGGATGTGCATCAATGGAAACAGAAGCTTTACAGAACCACAGAATCTTCTCCTTTATTCATGTATTTGTATGTTCTGTTGTTTCTTTCTTTTTGTTATTCCTGAAGATCAGAGCCTTCTCTCGTGTTTGGAAACCCAAAAAAGTGAGCGATCACATTATGACTTGGATTTTTTTTTTTTTTTGAGACAGAATCTCACTCTGTCACTGGGCTAAAGTGCTGTGGTGTCAGCCTAGCTCATGGCAACCTCAAACTCCTGGGCTCAAGTGATCCTCCTGCCTTAGCCTCCTGAGTAGCTGGGACTACAGGCATGTGCCACCATACCCAACTGATTTTTTCTATTTTTAGTAGAGATGGGGTATCACTCTTGCTCAGGCTGGTCTTGAACTCCTGGGCTCAAGAGATCCTCCCGCCTTGGCCTCCCAGAGTGCTAGGATTATAGGGGTGAAACAGCACACCTGGCCTGACTTGGATTTTTGGTTCCCTGCATATTAATATGCTATCATATGCCCAAATTACTCTTGCACAGAGTTCACCAAGTTTCTCCAGGAACCAAAGAAACCAGAAGATGGTTTTTGTGATAACTTCCAAGCTGACCGTGGGTAAGACCACTGAGCAACTATGGAGTTGCTTGGGCTATAAATATCTCTGTGGCAAGCTTCAGAAGGCAATGAAATGCTGAGAAGGACACAAGCCTCTTGGGAGGAACAAAGCCATGCTGAAGAGACCTTAGAGTCCAGACTCACTTTCCCTGGGGCATTGTCTTGTTAGACCACTCGTCGTGTGGGTGGCCAAGTTTCTCTATACCTGCACCGCCTCACTGAATAGCCAGTCACTGCCAGCAGCTCCCCGGGAACACCTGGGGCCTGCAGCAGCTGGGAGTGCAGTGAGGTAAGGGTAAGTGGCTAGAAAGAAGATGGGGCCAGAAAGGGGAGAATAAGAGGGGTCAGGCTGCTGGAATGAATCGGAGAAGATTGTTAGCATGACCCAACTCCTGTTAAGGACTGGGTTTTCCATCCATATGAGCCAAATCCAAATAGCGCCCTTCACAGAACTGATAATGGGGCATGAATTGCGTACACAGCTGGTGCCTGTGATGAATGGCTTAGAAGAAGATCTTAGAAAAAAACGCAATCCAGGCTGATGATATTGCAGTGAAGTCCAGTGATCTCTCAGCCAAGGGGGTTGGATAAGTGCAAGGCCAGGAGGAGAGGGAACAAAACTTGAGCTCATAGTACCAAAGGGACGCAGCCTTAAGGACAGCAGTATTCCAATCACATGACAGCGTTACAGGAAACAATAAATGGGGAAATCAATGAGAAGGCCCAGGATACTTCTTTGGAAAAACCTAACAAGGCCCCTGGGCCTCAGCCAGGATTATACAAGGGCTGTTCACACTTGGCTGGAGAGTTGACTCTGGGGAGAACTCATGATCAAACACTCCCTGGATATGTGCTCACAGGAATGATGAACGTTTCTGAGTCTGGAGCTACTCTGGGGCCAACCAGAGCTCCAAGATCCCTTCGGTCCAAGTTAACAGAAGAGGGAGCCTCCCAAACTCCTGGCCCTAACACGCAGGGAGGTTGTTGGCTCATGACTTCAAGTTGGCTGCACCAAGCTTCTCATGACATTCTGAACAACTCTTCTTGGTGTTACAGGCAGTCGTCATCCCAGCTGGGTTTATGAGATGGTAACGGGGTAAGTGGAGAATTTAGGGCACTGGGAGGAATGAAAACTTAGGCTTCATCAGAGTAACCAGCACTTTCCTGTTTGGGGGATATGTAATTACAATGTCTGTGTTCGGCTGGAGATCCAGCTTCCTGTACCGACTCAACCCACGACAGCCCTTCCCTCCCCCCGCGTTTCTCTGGTACACGTATTACCTTGAATCATTCCTAAATATTTCCTGCATAGACCGCACTCTTTCCATTTTAATAGTCCTATTATCCTTCTTATCATGTGCCCATAATGGAATTCGAAGACAAATAAATAGCAGTCAGTCCTCGTCATCAAGGAACTCACAGTCCGGTGAAAGAAATGGGTGCACATATGATAATATCACTCTGAAAGCACAGAAGGGGAGCCCCGGGGACTGGATTAGCCAGTGGGCTTCACAGGAATGGGAACCACACTATGCTGTTTCTTCCCAGAGACAATGGGTATAATTGCATAACTGAAACCAGAGCTATAAGCAGATGGAGAATCGCTGTGGAAAGTAATCGTATGGAAATCTAAAGCTGATGAAGCCGAAGTGGCCAGAAGTGGAAAATAGAATGGGGGCAAAGGGTAGGAAGCTGGAAGCAGGGAGCTGGAGTTCTTGCCTAAAATAGCTGGTGCTCGCAGCTTTGGGGGCTACTGGGACAGATTATGTGAGTCAGCTGGGCATGAAGGATCAGGGGTAGAATGACAAGAGGGAACAGATTTAAGGGACAATTAGGAAGCAATTGGATATGAAACGTGAAAGGGAAGGGGGTGTCTAAGATAATCCTGAGGTTCTAGCTTGGAGGCTGCCTGGTCGGTGTGTGATGATGACAGACACTGTTGCAGAAGCAAGCTTAAGGAGAAGGGGATGAGTCCATCTGGGGCATGTTGAGTTTAATGGTTTCAAGGGATGGCCATGTAGACTCACTGTTTGGTAAGGTAGTTGGAAATACAGATTCTGCACCCCAAGATTTAGGTCAAGACTGGAGGCCTGCATGTGAGAGGCTTCAGCCAGGGAGAGCAAAGGATCCCAGAGGAAGTGGCTAGCTGGCCCCAAGACCGAAACTCTGAGGTTGGTATGTCCCAAGAGCAGGCGTGAGTGTGAGGGCCATCCTGGTGGTGCGGCAGCAACAGAAGCTGAACTGTAGTGGTGGAGGCACAAGCAGAAGACGGGAAAGTGAAGGCAGTGACTGTAGCCGTTTTAAAAAATGAAGGAGGTCGAGGGGAAGGAGTGAGACGGAGCAGTCATTTGAGACAAAGGCGGAGATGTCAACAAGCGTTACAGAGTCGGGATCTTTGGCATATTCAAGGAATATAGAAAAGGAGCCAGACAGGGAGACAGGATTGAGGGTCGAAGACAGAGAGCTGGAGGTCTCAGAGGAGGGGCAGGAAGGGGTCAGGTGGCAGGGAAGAGCCACGACACTTCTTCCTCTAAGGCGGAGAAAGGCGTTAAGGATAGATAGAAGCTGGGTAAGAGGGTAGAGCTGTCGGGCAACAATGCACAACCCTGCTCTCAGGACTCTGTGTGTGTGTGGGGGTGTGTGTATGTGGTGTGTGTGTGTGTGGTGTGTGTGGTGTGTGTGTGGGGTGTGCGTGTGTGTGTGTGGTGTGCACACGTGCACACACACGTGATGCAAACCACACTATCTTACACTTAGGAGTCAGTTTTCTCTGGGTGTTTCAACTATGGGCATGTTCCGTCCCTTAGACAGCAATGTCTTTGAAGGCAAGGACTGTGGCTTCGACAACTTCTGTCATCCCTTCAGCACCAAGGGCAAGAGTTGAATGAGCCATGAGTGTACCTCAGCCTGCTCATCACAGATTACCCAGGCAAGCCTTTAAGAAGCATCGAATACCAAGTACTCTGCATTTTTTGAGAGCTGGGCTGTGCCTTTGAAGGTTATTTGTATAAGCTTGGCACACTTTGCAAGAAGTGGGAAGAAAAACCCAACTTACAATTAAAAAATAATAATAGTTACTTGGTGGAAAGGGAGGCTATTTAAAAGAAGCAAAGTTTCTGTTTTTCTCTCTTAAGCTGCTGTCTTCTTTAGAGTCAGATGGAGCTGCAAGGTCTGGAGGTGGCGATTTGATACATTCGCTGTTTTAGTTTCCTGCCAGGCTCTCTGTTAGACTTGACAGGGCATGCAGTACTCTCCTCGCCAACACAGGGTGAACCAGGCTTGGGAGCCGTCACCAACCAAGCAAAGGGCAGGACACAGAGGTGGCTTCACTGCCTGGCTTTGGCGAGAACAATGGGCCTAGGACCTACTAGGAACTTTCCTGTGGATCACTACCCGCCCTCAGCTCTTCTCTTTCTGTGCACGCACAGCATTTAAAGTTTACCCTATTCATGTTAGGCCCTTGATGATAGTCCAATTAGTACCTTCGTGGTGCTCATGCTTCCTGCAACATGGTATAGTTATCAATGTTCGTTCATATCTTACTTTCTTCTACAGCAATCCCAAGTTCCTGGAGAGTAAGGTCCACAACTGATTCATCTTTATATTCCCATCATACCAACCAGACCAGATAATGAATAAATATTTTCTCTTGAGTGAATACATGGCTCACTATTTCATGTGTTCTTGAACTTCTGCCTCGCCTTTCTTGTCTGTCAGACGAGGAAGCTGAACTAGATTCTGTGAGATCCTCCCAACTCAAACTTTCAAGTATTTTATTATTCTGTTTCCTGTACTGACTTCATGCACACTAGAGACTCTTCCTGAGCGTGAACTAATGTCATTAGCCCTGTGCTAGGATATGGTTGATTTAGAATTTAAAATCGAAATGGGGAGACAGGAATAAACCCACATGAAAATAGCCCAAAATAAAACATCCTGCTTATTTAAAGTCTGTATTATGTGATAGACCCTAGTCACGAGAGGACAGGCAGAAAATGCCAGGTGTACAAGTTTAGGCAGTGCGTCTTCAGGAACCCTTTGTTATCACTCAAGACACCCAGGAAAGAAGAGCATTTTAAATTCTATCAGTCCTTAGCTAATGGTCGTTGGGAAGAAAAGAGAAGGTGGAGTTGGTGATCAAACTTCTTCCTCAACAGTGAGTGGAAATAGGGCCCAGAACTATTGTGTTTTTGTCAAGGAAATGAAAAAGGGTTGATCTGGGGAGGGTCTGGCAATGCTTGCCTGAATCGCAAGAGCATACTGGGCCCTTGAGGGAGGGGCACACAAGGGTCAGAAACGGGGGAGTGGGGGAGAAACAGGGAGTATGGGAAAGATAATGGGAAGTATTTCATTTCCCACGTGCAGGGAGGACACGGGCTGGTGTCCTGTCTCTGTGCCACATGTAAGTACTTCCTGTTCTGGTCACTGAAATGCGGGAATGGATATATGAAGGGTGAGGGGTCCATTCCCCTCCACCTACAGAATTGGAGCTGTCTGTCCCTCCTTTCTTCATACGCCTCCCAAGGGTGGACTTGAGTAAACCCCAAGAAAATCATTTTGAGGTTGGGGTGATCACAGGCCCTGTGACTGCTGGGCCCTGGGTATCTGCAGAGGGCTCACTTCCACGTCGGTGCAATTGCACCCAGGGCCCTCCTGGAGTCCTAGGGGGAGACTCCATGGAGGTGACCCTGAGGGAAAGTCCTGAGGAGACCTCTCAGTTGCAAGAGGATCTCTTCTTTGGGGCTTTGGCTCTGTGCTGTCAGGAGGTGCTAGTTTCACTTTCCCCAAACTTTGGAGACTAAAACAAATGCACGAGGCTGCTCTGTAGGTTTTGCAGAGCTTAAACCCAAGGCTTGTCAGCCCTGGGAATGGAACAGTGGCGCTGTCAGCATCATGAGACTTCGGAGTGCCAAGCTAAGCCCACCTCCCCAGAGCAATCTGGGTTTTTGAGAGCATTTCTGTGATGTGTGTGTGTTTGTGTGTATGTGTGTGTTTGTGTGTGTGTGTGTGTGTGTGTGTGTTTCAAGGACCCATTGGAAGTACCCTTCTCACTCCCAGCAATCATCCATTGCGGGTGGGGATTCACCAATAACAGCACAGGATGGAAGAGCAAAACCAACAGCCCTTGCCAGAGGCCAACCTGTAGGTTCATGGGAGGACAAAAAGCCCTGTTCTAGCCCACAGGGTGGCCCTGATCATGGGGAAGTAGGAGGCACAGAGACAGAGGGAAACCCCAGACATGATCAGTAGCTTTCCCTTGGGCTCAGTCTGCTCTCTTCAGCTCTGCCCAGGTGACCGTTGCAGTAAGTCACTTGCAACATTAGGGAAGTGCCCTTGAATCTTGGGCTTGGGTTCAGTCCCACTCTAGAGGCTCAGTGTGAAATACTTGAGTATTGAAGGCTTCCTCTTTGCAGTTCATTCCAGACATGAGTCAAGTTCTCTTTGATTCTGCAAATATTTGCACTTGGGACCAGGCCAAAATATATAGATATTGAAGTCACAAAGACTAATAACGTGGAGTGCCAGTTTCAATGGACTTGCAGTGCAATGAGGGAAACATTCTCATTAAAATAACAATAATTATATAATTAGTGCTTCATTCATTTGTTCAACAAATATCCTCCAACAGGTGGTTTCTGTCCTCATGATGTTCACAGTCTAGTAAGGAGGTGGTAATAACTGAAGTAAAGAAAGAAAGAAAGAAAACAGCAACTAGCTGCTATGGTCTAAATGTGTGTCCCTCCAAAATTCATGTTGAAATGCTAACCCCTAAGGTCACGGTATAGGAGGTGGGGCTTTGGGAGGACAGAGCCTCAAGAACAGGATTGGTGCCCTTACCAAGGGGACCCCAGAGAATTCCCTCATCCCTTCCATCGTGTGAAGATGCAGTGAGAAGGTACCACCTATAAACCAGAAAGTGGGCCTTCACCAGACAGCAAACCTACCAGCACCTTGACCTTGGACTTCCCAGCCTCCAGAACTCTAAGCAATAAATTTCTGTTGTTTATAAACCACTCTGTCTGTGGTGTTTTGTTATAGCAGCCCACATGGACGAAGGCACTGACCTTGTTATAATTAGGCAAAGGTGGGGACCTCTTTTAGACAGAGAGGTGTGGAAGGCCTTTTGGAGGAGGAGACATTTAAGCTGAGTCCTGGAAGATACGTAGTGAGAATTCCAGGAAAAAGGAGGGAAGGGAGTGGTTTGTGCAAAGGACTTGGAGTAAGAGGGAAGACCTCAGTTCCAGGAAGCGCAGGGAGGCCCATGGTGCTGAAGGAAGAGGAGGCAGGTAAAGAGTGAGGTCAAAAGGAAGACCAAGGAACGTGGCCTCCAGTCTAAACTCATCGGGCCATGAACTGGTGACATGCCCTGGGCTACGGTTTAAGTCGGTGGCTCTGGTCTTGTGTGGAGACGCAGCAGCAGAACCAGGGGCGTTGCCTCCAGGAAGTTCACAAACCAGGGGACAGTTCAGCTCAGTCTGAAGGGTACCTGGGAGTCTTCCAAGTGGAGGGGCCTCTTTCAGGGAAAGAGAACAAAATAAACCAAGGTGAGGAAGCTCGGGCCGCACAGAGTCAGAGGGAAGGTGAGTGGCAATCGAGGGAAAGGGCAAAGATGAGGCAGGAGAGCAAGTCGGCCATGGCCGAGGAGCAGGCGGAGGGACGAGGATGTGTCCTGCGGGCGGTGGAGCTGCACAGAGCTGCTCTCACGTAGCCCCTGGCGTGGGGCACCAGGCTCCGCTGGGGTGACCGCTGGGCCCGGGGCTGCTGGTTAGGAAGGGAAAGCAGTTTAGGTTGAAGGTCACCTCAGGCAACAGACAAAACAGAAGGAGCTGAAGTGAGTGACTTTGGCCACTTGAGCCCTCAAGTGTCCCAGGTGCCCTGTGTGGTTGCTAGGAGACACCTGTCCTCGCACGGGCTGGGAAGGGGGTGCAGCGGGCTCCAGCCTCAGGCTTCCAATGTCTCCTCTGAGCAATTGTCGCATACACGTCCACGAGGGTTCGGTTTTGCTCTTATATCACCCACATGGCACTGTGTCTTGCCAGTCCCCGCCGTCCTCGGGTATTGGGATCAGGCTGAACCCAAACTGGGCCATGGAGCCTGCTCTGCCCAGCCCCACCCAGGTTACCTGTTGGCATCAGATGACTTGTGTGATGGTGACAGTTGGCCCCAGGGAGGCTCCGCCAGGGCTAGGAGAAATGTGGGGGCCAATGGGGTCTGCCCCAGAGCCGGCCTGGGCTGAAGGGTCCAGGCAGAAGCTGAAGCAGCTGCTTTCCCACTGCTTTTCCAGGCACGAACAGCCTGGTGTTCTGGTGACGAGTGTGACACACGGAGTCAGGAAGAGGAACAGCCTCCACGTCTGAGCCAGACACAGCAGAGCTCCAGGCCAGTGCCTAGGGGACGGAAGGCCATTGGGGTCCCCTCCCTGCACAGACAGCAGCCTTCACTGGGAAGGCACCCTATGCAGGAGCAGTGGCAGCAGCTTCATGAGCAAGTGGCGCTGACAAGGAGGCTGCAGAGGACAGCGTGTGTGAACATGTGTGAACCACCTGCTGGAGCCTCCCAGAGTTACGTGGGAGGGGCGGGGGGGTGGAGACACCCTGACGGGATGCCACAGGTCTTGGGTGGGTGAACAAGAGCAGTTGTTACAATGACTGTGATGACAGTGACACCTGGGAGGATCTGAGTAAAATATGTCCTTTTGGAGTTCAGGGACCACTCACCTTGTACCTATGGCAATGTCACCTCCAAGACATCCCAGGATAGCTCTGATTTCAATATCACATCCATGAGTGTTCCCATGCGTACACTTATTTGTTAGACGTCATGTTTCGCTTATTTGATTAAAAATGCTTACCATACCTCCTTCTATTTTACTTATTCTATGCGAATTTCTATAGCACAGCATCTTGCACAGAAAAGGCATTGAATAAACACCTACTAAGTGATTGTTTAATTGAATCATAGGAATACCTTCCAGATGAATGATTGAAGACTTGTATTTAAAAGTAACTTGGCGCATTGCATTTAATTCAGTCACCCAAAAGCCTCAGCTCAGCTGAGAAAGAGCTGTCTTTGTCAAAGGACAAGATGCCGGCCGGGCGCGGTGGCTCACGCCTGTAATCCTAGCTCTCTGGGAGGCCGAGGCGGGCGGATTGTTTGAGCTCAGGAGTTCGAAACTAGCCTGAGCAAGAGCCAGACTCCGTCTCTACTAAAAATACAAAGAAATTAATCGGACAACTAAAAATACATAGAAAAAATTAGCAGGGCATGGTGGCACGTGCCTGTAGTCCCAGCTACTCGGAAGGCTGAGGCAGAAGGATCACTTGAGCCCAGGAGTTTGAGGTTGCTGTGAGCTAGGATGACGCCACGGCACTCTAGCCTGGGCAACACGGTGAGACTCTGTCTCAAAAAAAAAAAAAAAAAAGGACAAGATGCTGCTGCAGGTCCCGACCACGCAGAGCCAGTCTCTGGAGCAGTCCCTGAAGCCAGGCCACAGTGTACCCAATACATTGGGCAGGCACGACGCATATGCCCCTCTCCATAGATTTTTCTCTTTCAATTCCCAAGGCTGATTTAAAGACTGACCCTAATGACTCCTAGGCATGGTGAAAGACCAGGGAAGGAATGAAGTCACGATAATCCATTTTTAGCAGTCAAGGTCAAAGTTTTGTCCCTTGGCTGAGTCTGGTTTCATCAATAGTTAGGAGTCTGGTTAACTACTAATGAACAATTTATAAGTTTGTAGGAAACATGCAAGAGAAATATAAATTGAAAGAGTAAATACAGAAGATTAAAGGCAATAAACCTTTAATCTAAGAATCTTCCCCTGGCTCCCCAGTTCAATTAATGGCATCTCTGTCTACCCAGTCACTGAAGCAGAATCGCTGAGTCACCCTGGACCGTCCTCCTCCTCCTTCACCCCCCAGTCTAGTGGTTCATCAAACTCTACTGATTTCCCACTAATTTACCTAATCTCTCTCCTCCTGTCTGTAGGATTAAGGAAATAGCAGAACCTTTCTCACAGGGTGATGGTGGGGATAAAATGCCTTAATAAAGGGCCAAGCACTGTGAACGGTGTACTTGATAAATGTGAGTGACTATCGTTGTTAGAAAAGGCCGGATGGTCACCTCTGGACAACGCGAGACTGAGCTCTTCTAGCCCCAGAGAAAGTAAATAAACTCTTGGGCTCAGAACCACCCAGGCTTCTAAATGGGCAGTAAGTTCCAATGAGAAAGAAAAATGTAGAGAAAGCTGTGTGTTTATTGTTGTTGTGTTTTTTTGTTTGGGTTGCGGATATGAAGTCGGTATGGGCTAGAGGATCAGGGATTTGCAAACTCCAAAGAGAGCAGAGGCCTGAGCCTTAGGGCGTAAGGGACCCAGGATGGGCACTGGCTGCGTGGATTATGGGGGAGAATGGATCTCCAAAACCTCCAGCCTGGAGGTGGAGGCAAAATTTGCATAAAGGGGAGAGGACAGATGGCCGTGAGGCTATCTCTGTTGAGTCCCCTCCCTGCCAGGAGATGGGGACCAGCCTAGGCTAGACCACGCTAGACCTGTGGTCCCTCACAAGTTCCAGCCCAGACAACTGGCTGAGAAAAAGACTTTCTAATCTGCCTTTGCTAGAAGGAGCTCAAAACAGTCATGATTTACCTTAGAAAGATAAAGAAAGGTAAACATTTCTTAACTTACAATGTTGAGGAGAAATATGGTACTTATGCATTGTTTGCTGTGATCAAAATAAAGATTCATTCAAAAAATCATTGAGTTTGGGGTCATTTATTAGTCTATATGCATTTTCTCATTCAATGGTTTTAAAAATACTATTAGTACTGTGGGTCTAAGAGATATTTTTTTTTTCCTACTGGTTACATATGGGTCCTCGTTCTTGAACCAGGTGAGAACTTTTAGCACTTACTGGGTAAAGTCTAATTAACATGGCACAGAATTCCATCTAGGACAGGGCTCCTGCTGGTCCCTCAGCCCCATCTCTGGGCACCCCCTGCACCTTCGAGAAGGCAATGCTCAGCTGTCCGTCCCTTCCTTCGTCCACTCCGATTTGCTATGCACCCGATGGTGTCCAGCTCAGACCCTGGTCCCCTGGAGCTTACATTCTAGTCTCCCTGATTCAGATTTTGCCCTTTGCAGGGAACTTTTCACAGCTCTCCCAGATAAGGGCTCCCTATACTGGGCTCCCCACTCACGCCTCTGTCATATGACTCACCGGCTGCTATGCAATGACCCTTAATCTAGCTGAACCCCTCAATAACGGGTAGATGCAGGCTGCGCAGACGAGGGCCCCTTAATGTTGTGAAAGCTTGCCCACACCTTGGCATGTAACTCTCTCTTCTCCCAGAGTAACAGCAATCGATCCAGCGGCTCTCGACCCAGGCTGCACACTAAAATCATCTGGGGAGCTTTTTGAAAAAGCATCATTGCCAGGTTTCCTCTCCGGAGAATTTGGTTTAATGGGTCTGGGGTGGGGCCCAAGCATAAGGTATTATTTATAAGTTCCCTAAGTGATTCCACTCGGCAGCGGGAGTTGAGAACAACACATATAGAGGGACAAAAATAAAGGTGGAATGATGTGACCCTTCAGAAAGCTCCTGCACGTGTCACGGGTGTATCGAGGGCATGAACTAGGTCGTGAGGACGAGGCGGAATTTCCTGGGAGCCTCGCTGCTGAATGGCGTGGAGCACCCGCTCACTCGGGGCCTGTCCTTTGCCTGGGACTGGCTTAGGAGGGACAACGGCAATAAGGGTTTGGGAGTAAAGAGGCTGGTCCATTCCAAGCGTCAAGGGTTGGTGGTGGGTGGTGGGGAGCGAGTCCACGTTAGCCTTCCTGCTGGGAGGAGCGCCAGTAAGTTTGTCCCCATGTTTGCTGTTTCAGTGGGCCCTTCTAAAACTTTCCAAGATGTGCCATAGGCAGTTGGTCCGTCTCAGAGAAGAGTAACCCTAGAACCCTAGAACCCTCAGTAAAGCATGTGGAGGAAGGGTCTGACTCGTGTCATGAGGGGTGACAACCCCACTGCCGCTGTCCTGCTTCCTGCCCCACAGGTCTGCAATGTGGCTACAGAGCCTGTCTCTGCTGTGATTTCCCCTTTTACAGGGAATGAGTCAGGTCCTCGGAAGAAAAGATGTAAAAAGAAGAGTGTGTGTTCTCAATACATCACAGCCCCAGCCTGCATCATCTTATATAGGAAAGGGGAAATGGAGGACAGAGAATTCATCATTGCTCAATTTCCACTGGCTGCTACAGGGTGCAGACCAGGAAATTGGATATCGGATCTTCCCAGCAGATCAAGAAACCCATGTCAGATACAGCAAAATCAGCCCCCGTGGCTAGGGGACAGAGGAGTGTGGCATCTTAAAAGAAACAAAGAACAAAAAGGTTCTAAGACCACACTCTGAAATCTCTGCTCTGCAGGACAGACTCTAGGCTATTAATGAAGAACCACAAGGAACTTTTCCATCTGCTTTTTCCCCTAGTATCATCTCTCTACCTCCAAAAAAATCTTTGAAAATCCATCAAGCATTACCTGTTTTTAGGATTTTTACTTTTCTATGATCCAATCTGCATATTTCCAGAGCACTTTAAGTCCATTTTAATTTTGTGTACTATTTAATGTTAAATCATGGTGTATATCCTCAACATACTGCTTTATATCCTCGCAGTCCAATTATTCAGTCAGCCTTCACTTCTTCATACTAAACAATAGAACGGCAATTTGCAGAGGTTCCCTAGGCTATTGTTAAAAAAAAAAAAAAAAAGCCTGTTTCAGTGCATTTGAAGTATAGAACAGTGATGATTTTAAATCACACTCAATTGCCCAGCTCTTTACTTGAATAAAATTCAGGTATCATTTAGTTTGCAAAGATAATTTTACTTCCAGATTTACAGCCGTGCTTCTCATCTAAAGCAATCTTCATCCTCCGTCCAGCCCTATTTCTCTCTTATCAGTCCTCGAACCCACAAGGCCATGTTCAAAAATGATGAATCAAGAATAAAATATAATGGAAATAGCTGCTGTATTAGTAAAATGTGCTGGGGATCTTTGAAAACCAGGGAGAATATATTTTGAGTTTCTTTTATACTACCAAAAAAGGGCAGCTATGGCTCAGAGTAAGGCCGTGACGGTGTCCCACGTAGGAAATGTCTCTGTGGGGCCATGTGTCTGAGGCCTGTGCTTGATTCTTTGTCTGGCCTAAATGCAGGTGTCATTAACAGGAATGGGAGCAGTGCTTCCGGAAAGGCCGGCCATGGGGGGCCACTGCCACGGGATGGGACAAGCCCCAGCACACACTGCACACGTCTTCATCGCATTGGGTCAATTCGAGCATGACTGCATAGGACAGCCCTATCGTGTGAACTAAACTCAGGTTTTGTGGATGACCTGCCACCTGTTAGAGTCCCACCTTCTTTGTTCTCCTATAGAGTGGTTTTCTTCCTGAGCTGAGGGCAGGACAGATTTGGTGGCAAGGTGATGACAGACTGAGTTTAAAGGGGCTCTGGGTTACCCACGTGCAACTGTGTACTGTTAGTGGGAATAAGAAGTCAGAGCTCTGGAAAGAGGTCTTTGCTGCAGATGGAAACCTGTGGGTCATTCACACTGAGACGGTTGTCAGAACCATAGCTGGGTTGGTGGTGTCAGAGGGAGCACGTGCATCTGAAGGAGGGAACCGAGGAAGCTTGGGAGCACTGACCCTTCCTGGGCACACAAGCATTCTGTGAAAGGAAGGGAAGCAGAAGATTGCCAGGCCATGGACACCAAGGGAAGGAGAGTCGCCAGTGTCCAATATCTCAAAAGAACTGAATAAAGTAAGTCCTGAAAAACGTCCTTTAGGATACAGGCAACTGCTGGTATTTAGGAGGTCCGTGGTAATCCGAGCAAGAACAGTTACGACAGAACAGTTACAGGGAAGGCAAGAAGCCAGATTTCATTCGACTGAAGGGAATAGGAAGAGGAAAAGCGACAATAGCAAGACAGGTACGGAGAGTGGAAAGCGTGGGCACGGCCGTGCCGACACTTAGCTCCTCTGTCTGCAGGTGTGCGACCTCGGTGATCCAACAGACATGTGAGCGCCTTCAGTGTGACAACCTGCTCAGCACTGGGGATATCAGGACAAACAAGACAAGGTCCATGTGCGCAAAGAACTTTCTGTCTGTGGTCCCAGAGAGACTTCTGGACAGAGACAACAAAATCCAAAGCGATAAATTCTGGGCAGAGCAGTGTTTAGCGTGAGTCGTGGTCTGGAGGAGGCGGACACCGTCCTTGCTCTCAGGGAGCTCACCGTGTGGTGACGCTCACGGCGCTAATATAGCAGAAGGGATAAAGCTTTAATAGAGGGATGTTGTACCTTTGGGCACCCAGAAAAAAAAATGAAATAAATTTTAACCGGAGATTGATGAAGGTCTCCATGAGAAGCTGGCATTTGACTCACGGCTTGAGCAATGAGCTATCGAGGCTAACGGTTTGGTAGAGACAGTCGTGTCAGGCAGAGGAGAGGATGTCATATATTAAGGAGGAGAAGAAGTTTTAAGAAGAAACTTCTGGAGACACTGTCTTAACATAAAGGAGTAAGTGTGGAGCACAGATCTGGAGCACAGAGTCAGACTTCTTAGAGAGGTTCCTTGGATCGGGGCCTCTGGAATCATCCAGATCGAAGCGCCTCAGCTGCTCTCGGGCAGAGGGTGGCTCCGTGCTATGGAGCCAGGACTGTCATTTCGTCCTCCCAAGGCCCATCCCCAGCTCTGTGATTAGGGCAGCGCAACAAGCTGCCTTTGTTTCTGTGTGTGCACATGTGTGGGTGTTCTCAACGAATCTGTCTGCATTGCACCCCTCCACGGTGCTCCTCGGGCAACAGTACCACACAGACCTCAAGGAAAATCACTGAGTAAACCTGCAACACGATCATTCTTTACGGCCCGGTCTGTGGTTCTGTCATGAAGGTCGCACATTCTCTCTCTTAAAAAGACCTCATGTCTTGATTTAAGTATTTGTAAAAATGCTGTGTTGCATTGAAAACATTGTTTAAAGACAGGGCCTTGGTACAAAATCTGGGAATATGAAATTTCCATATAGTTGGATAAATTTTTAAAAATCACATTGCAACTTTTAATTAAGGCAAGAGGCTTCATTTAAACAAATAAATGATTAGAGTTAACTACCAATGTATAAACAAGACCATGGTTTTAAAATGTAATCGACATTCTCCTCTATTTCAGGCGTTATCCTGGTCTGAATTTCTAGCTCTGTTCTCTCTGCACAAGAAGCACAGTGAGCTGCGGTTTGGGTCTGTTGTAGCAGCCTCTCTTTTGGCAAACAACAAGACAGAACACACAGCAATCAAATCAGCCTCTAAGCTGGCCCAGAACATCAAATTGGCCCGGACATGATGGAGTATTTTCAGGCACAGAGAAACTTGGCCTTTATTCTTCAGGGTTGTGAATCTGGCACCTCTTAGGATCGGTAAATAAGCTTTTTTAAAAGCCCAAACAAACCATAAGGAAATCCTGCATTCTGAAACAAAAGGTATAAAAGCTAAGTCAAGACCCACACTACCATTGTCTGGTTTGCCAGGATGTGAGCTGTTGCCTTGGGAGAAAGATAACATGAAAGAGGCCATAATTGTAGGGCTGAGACTACAGGTCCCATGAAAACAGGACAAAAAATAGCAAGAAAGAAGTGTTCCATGTGCTTTCAGCGGGGCCAGGGGGAAAAAATCAAAAGAGCAACTCCCTCCTGAACTTGTTCAGGAAAGGAAGGAGGAGAATGGGAAAGAACACCAGGACTGACTTAACGTTTTCAGGAAAGATATGAGGGCGAGAAAGGGGGCGGGGGGGGGGGGAAGGCAGAATGATTTAATGCCAGTCCAAGGAACTAAGGGGAAGAGGGTGTGTTTTCATAACATGTTTGCGTTTGTGTGTGTGCACAGGGGGAGGAGTGTGGAAAGAGAGAAAGTAGGCCCGTTACAGAGGGAGGGAGCTGCAAGCTAAGCGACTTTAAATTAGCTGAGCTTTTAAACTGCTTTTAAAAAAATTATCTCAAACAAGAAAAATAAAGATAAAGGGTAAGAACAATTAGGAAATAAAGATGCTGTCAATAACCTGTTGATAAGGATGGGTTAAGGGAGTATTTAGAGAAATTAAGGATATGCAGATGAGAGGTCAAAATAACAGCATCCCAGGGTATTTAGTGGAACTAGCTAAAGAATCTGCAACACCACAGTGGAACTTCTTTTTTAATCACCACCCAGTCCACAGAGGGTACTAGCAGCAGGTGTCCTAACATTGCACAGCAGCTCACACTAACAGTGCGTGCGACAACTGCATTCATTGTTCTCCCACCCATACATCAGTGTGGGTCAGTTTCTTGCCTCCTCTATCCAGAGCAATGGAAGAGGATGGACTAAAGCCAAAGAAGTTATAAGTCTTTCTGGTATGAAATAGAAACAAAACATCTCCCAATAAAAAAGAAGAAAATTGAAGCATTGGGTAATCAAAGGAATTGTTAAAGATCAAACACCAAGTCAGTGACTAAGTTATGACCCATTTTCTAGAATTCAGACATATTTCCCCACCAAAAGACAGAACATAGCGAATGTAGGCTTCCAAATAGGGAGTCTCACATTTTGTCTGGAGCCACTAGCACTGGGAGGAAATAGACCTTGCCCACAATCATAATGTGCTGCTGTAGCTAGTTGGTTTTTTCCCCCATTTTCCTACTCCAATTTACACTCAGCCAATGGTACAGCTAAAAATCTAAACACCAAGTCATTCTTTCAACCCCTACCCAAAAAAATTTGAGAAGGACTCCCACTATCCTTTGGGAATTGCAGAATAAACCTGTACCTGCCCCTTTATACGGCCAGAGCTGTATTGTCAAGGTTTATGTCCCAGAGAGAGGCATGAAATATTTCACTGGTTTCTGCACAGAAGCCAGACCAAGGGAGAAATTAACCTTCAGCCAGTGATAACGAAATGCAAAGTGCTGAGAATTTGGAGGCAGGGGAGGTAAAGGTGGCTCATGAAAGCCCCTGTACACCTTTAAGTGTCTCCTGCTGAATCACCCAATCCCGATGCCAGCCTACACCGTGTCCCAGATTGGTCCCTGGTGTCCTCTTCAGCTTCCACCCCTGCAAACCGGGCAGTGCATCCAAGGTCTCCCTGCTAACATCTGTCACTCACTCCCAGCCACCTGATCCAAAGCATTGTCAGGGTCAGTATTTTTGTTCCGCCTGCTCTGTTGTGCTAATAGATCAATGGCAGTCCATAAAGAACAAACTGTGCCAAAGAAGAATGTCCTCTTCTTCTTGGCTGACTCAGCTTGGGACAGGAAGAGAGGGGGCATCTGGTATTTGGTGAAGCCCTTGACTGGGCCTTACGAAATATGAACTGAAAATGGATTTGTGTTGGCCTGCTTCTAAGAAGGTCACCCAGGTTGAATGTGAAAGGCAGAGGCGCTGTGTACACAAAGGCAAGTGATAAGCGGCAGGCCGTTTCTCTGAGCTAATGTGTCCACTTGTGCACCACCGGGATCAGTTTTATATCTCTCCACAGATCAGTGTGTTTTTTATGACAACCATCCCCATAGCAACCAGGTGTCCAGACACTAAATGGATCTCAAGGATATTAAATCTCAGCCTAGCCAGGGAAGCCCACTCTGCCTGCGGTTTCCTTAGAGCCATTTCACGTTGAGGGCTGGTGTGCGGGTCAGGGGACGTGAGGGGCTGCCATCCTGGGAGAGGGGCTTTTCTTCATCGTTTTTACTAAGATTCCAGAAGAAAGGGTAAATAAGCAGGTAAATTAGATTTGAACGAAACTGACTGGGAAAGTGTTGCAAATGCCAGGGAGATTGGAGAAATTATGTGGACGGCCGTGGAAGAAATAAGCAAATGAAATTCGTTCTGGAAGTTCCAGAATCGGTACCTCTGGGGGTCAGTATTCCAAAGCGGGAAGGTAGGAGAGATTTAGAAAGTGGAATCATTTAAGGGGATCAGGGAGAGAAAGATGACGCAGGAAACAGGGACATTACAAGGAACACAGGGCTGAGGCTGTGCATTGCAGGGAAGGGGCAGAGCAGCTCCGGCTGCTCTGAGGCTGATGCTTAGGTCCCCCGCCCCACCCCGCCCGAGTTGTTTAGGTGACCCCAGAGAGCACACCTGAGGAAGAATGTTGGTGTAGGGGGGGTCGCAGGAGGGAATGAGGGAGAGCCATGGAGCAGCATCCTTTTAAGGCAGCCCATGAGGACCCAATGGCAGCTACCCCATCATCAGGCTCTTCCCAAGGAGCCCCTTCCCCCAGCAGTCCTCCCTACCTCAACAGTGACCCACAGGGTTTTTTTTCCTTGCTTTGATGTGATGCCCACGTGCTTGCCGCACAAGGACAGCCAGGCAGAGCTGGGAAGGGGGGCACCGCCATGCCAGCACAGGCAACGGGATGAAATGGAACAAAGGGATACGTGCTTGGAATCTCAGGAAGAAGCTTCCTGAGTGGCATCGAAATATGCTTCGAATGGCCTTTTGGGGGGACTCCCATCCCTGGGATAATCTAAACCAGGTTGGGACGGGGTGGGGTGGACCTCGGGGGAGTGCACAGGGTGTGAAGGAGGAGGCACGAGGCGGCCTCATGCTCCTCTCTGTAATCATCCTGTCAACCCACTCTTCTCGAGAGGGGTTTTAACGTGCGGTTTGTCGATTGCATGAGGGTACTTCACCCCCCAAAGCTAAGTGTGTCTTGAAGACAGCTGTCCTCTCCCAGAGGAAAGCTAGGGGTTAAATCCCTAACTGTCAGCATGTCTGGCAACAAAATAAAAGGAAACCACATTCTCCATGAATGAAGGGAGAAGCTGGAAGAAGGTAGTTTTTTTTCCTTTTTCTTTTTTTAAAACATGAGTAAGATCCTCAATATGTTTGAGATTATTTAGCAAATTCTTTGAAAAGGGCCTTGGGTCACTAACCAACAGATCATGGATATAGAAACCACATTCTTCCAACTTCCCTTCCTGTCCTGACCCCAGAGATAGCAGGTTGGCCGCCGTGGGGGTCTTTGTTTAGTTAACCATTAACAATTCATAAAAGTGCAGATCCCTGCACGATAAGTCCAGTCCTCGGAATGTTATTAGAAAATCCTATTTCTAGTCTGTTATGAAACAGAGGTTTTGATGTGCTGCCAGGTTTATGGGGAACTCTGGAAACAACACTTGCTGCTCTGAGAAGCTAAGGCCGGGTGGGTGTTACATAAAGCTTTCCTAGCAACTTAGGTTTATCACAGAATGGGAGGCTGCAGTGGAAAAAAATCAGACAAGTTAATGCAAAACATGAGCCAAGCCACTATCCCCATTTGCTCCTAAGGCCAGCCAGCAAATCTGAGGCAGTGCTTTTAACCCATGGAAGACTGGCAGGCCGGGGGCTCTGGTTGACTACAGATTTCAGCCCAAGAATGCTCTGGCAGCTCCAAGCTGAAAGGCACCTTTGCACAGACCTCACTGAAGGCAAAGGAGCTCTTCCTGCCTCTGAACCAATTGCTGATTGAAATTCACACAAACACATCTTCTTTCCCCTTCTTTGGGCTGCTCTCAGCTTCTCTGGGCACTGCAGGCACAAAAGAGGGTAAGGTCACATCATCGAATCCCTGCCAACTGAAATGCATCCCATGGCACGATGATGTGTCTGAAGTCAATGGATAAGAATTTTATTTCTAAACTCTTGGATCCAACATTATGCATCTGAGGATGGAATCCTTTTGTGGTGCTGGTTGCCAACTTCTGTGGGGTTTCTGAAAAGCATGTGTTCCAGTCCATTGTTTAAATCTCCCAGGGCTGGAGGGGGTGGATAGAGGGAGGAACTAAAAGAAACTGCACAAAAACCCATTTCGAAGCTGCAAATTTAGGCTAATGGCCTCTCATGATCTGCTTACACACGGGAGTCCAAAGCATCTTGTGGAGAGGAAGAGAAAAGAGTTCCCCAGCTGTGAAGAAAAGTCTAGCACACAAGGCTGGAAGTGGGTGGGGGACAGGCGTCAGGAGGGAGTTGGAACTCAGGTGGAGAGAGGAGAGGCAGTAGGAGAGAAGAGGTGGGCAGCCCTGCTACACCTGCCAGGGGACCTGGTGCCTCTCTCTGTGACGCCTCTGGACCCAGGCTCAGTTCTTGCTCCCTCAACCACTGGCGAAAGGGGCATCATTTATTTGGGAAGGAAAAGAGCGGTTTCCTAAAATCCCAGAGCCCTGTGTCCATAAGGCACTCATCTAGCTGATGAATAACGTTTTCTTGACATTAAGCAGATTACCCCAAGTCTACAGGCTTCATATCCCTCCGTCCTGAGTCCCTCTTGGCTGAAGAGGGTTCAAGGGCGCCGAGGAAGAAGGGTAAAAAGCTCCTTGTTTGCCTTAAAACAAACAAACAAACCCCAAGACATCCTGGTTGGTCCAGGAGGTAAATTTCTACTTCATGTAATCCTTGGGAAGTCACCAGAAATGCAGGAAAGAAGTTGCACTGAGATGTCTTTTACAAGATTCCATTAAAAGTGAAAAAAATTAAAAATAAATGGAGAACACAAAAAGAAGGCAACCGGCCTGCCCAGCGAGGACAGTGGAGACGAGCCAGGGTGCCTTGTGCCAGCGGATTGTGTGATGTCCATCTCGTGGTACAAAGAAGGGGCACCCTCGACAGAGGCTTCACCCACGGGGGCCTGTCCCCCTCAGCAGGCAGGGGCGCCCGCCTGCAGACCGCGGGTGCCGGCCAGCGACTGGTCGTGCAAAGCCGTCCACAGCCAGCGTGGTCATAACGAGCCCATTTCAATTGAAATGAGATCAATACTACTCATTTTTCTCTTACTGGCTCCCGAGTGATTCATGAATCTGAAAACTAGTTCATGAATCAGAGCGGGGTGGGGTGGGGGGGCTGGGGCGGAGGCAGGGGAACATTTGTGCAGTCGGCAAACCTCGATTCCTTTAATGAACCCAGCCATGAGTTGCATAACGCTCGCCTGCCTTGCTAGTTTAAACCCGTCTTTTCGGAAGCAGCTTTCGGCTTCTACTTATTCACCTATTTTCCTTCTGGAAAGGGCAAGAATGACACTGTGTGCTGAGTGTGTGTCCCTCTAGCTCAGGGGTGTTTTTCTGCCCTTTGTGTTTGTAGCTGGGGGTGCTTCCCTGGATAAGGACCTGTGTGCTTGGTCTTTGTGTGCACATCCTGTGTGCGCGTGTGTGTGTGGTGTGCAGGGTGTGCATGTGTGTGAGTGAGCGACGTGTGACCGGCCTCGGGCCCTTTAAACCTGAGCGGGAGCCAAGTTCATTTCTCAGCGGAGCTTCATAAGGAAGCACGAGATGGGGCAGTTGGAAACCACATCCCTGTGAGTGCTGATTACAGCCTACTAAGGAAAATGAGATTTTTATCTCACAGGAATTCAGTTATAAAAATAAAATACAGGGTCTGGCTTGATTCAGCTAAATGTACAAGCGCTAGGGTGTTTTTAATTTAACAGAGAAGCCGGACAAGAAGAATGACCTAAAACGTTGCATTTAAAGAAAGTCAGAGGCGAGGGGGAGGCTACAGGAAGTGGGTGGGAGTGGAGATGTGTGTGTGTGTGTGTGTGTGAGAGAGAGAGAGAGAGAGAGATGGAGGGAGAAGGAGGGAGGAGGGAGGTGGAGAGAGAAAGAAAAAACCACCCTGCTGGCAAATGAATGCAGCAGGGATGATGTCATTGGAACAGTTGGAGGAGAAGGAGAAAAACAACTCGAGCTGTGCTAATCCTGTTTGCTGCCCTGAAGGGAAGGGAAGGCGGCCAAGGCAGGGAGTTCTGGGAAACCATATAAGGATGCCAAACAAGCTTTGCCGCCAACATTAGGAACTGACAGCTTTGTTCTTTGTAACTTGGCAGCCGGCCAGAGGCCTCATTTCAGTTCTGTGGCATGATTACCCTGGACGGCCGCCAGCCCCGCGCTGAGAGCTCCTTTTCTTCTCTCCAGGCTTTTTTTTTTTTTTCCTCTTTCCCTTTGCCAAACATGCAGCAGTTACCATGGCAGTCGAAAGTAAAGTTTAAAAAAAAACACAACAAAGTAGGGAGGCACGCCTTTATCCAGATGTGCCACATGAGCAGATAGAAAAGGCAGTTAACCTATTCATCCGGGCCTTTGACTGCAGAAGAAAACACCGGAGCGCTGGCTGTCAGGCCGGGAGGGAGGTGACTCCAGGATAAACAGAGCGGAGACCGGCCCTGGCCGTGTGCAGAGAGGGGGGCTGGCTCCCAAGCCTTGTTTTCCTTCTCTCTCCACCACCCCCTTCCTGAGGCATTGTGGAGTACGTAATGTGAAACGGAAAATGTCATGATTTCCACTGGGAATGTGTCCACGGTTTTGAGAAAGCTCCAGAAAGCCTGGTTCATAAAGCACTGAAGGGAGGAGGAAGGGAGGGAGGGGCGGGCGGGCGGTCACAGTGCCCTCTGGTCACCAAGGTGAACCCAGCGAGCAAGAGCCAGGCCGTGGCCGTGGCCAAAGGCCCTGCTCACTGCTGGACTGCAGCCAGGCAGCAGGCCCAGGGCTCCGGGCTGCGCTGGGGCTCTGGGCACAGCAGGAGCCCAGCTGGCCCACGGAGCCCTGGACCCCGAGGGGCAGGGCCGTTCCTTTTTCCTACTTGGAGGGGCACCCAGTAGTTTCGCTTTACAAGGGGACTCTGTGAAGAGTCCAGTCTGCTATTTTTAATCAGGTTCGTTTTTCACCTGCTTGGAAAGTGGAACATCTCCTGGGAGGTGACAAGTCGTGATCAAAGGCAAGTCTCCAGGCAGATAGTTGGCAGGTTTCCAAGGCAAAGGTTACCTAGGAGTGGAGGCTCGGTTGCCAGCTTCCCCCGCTGCAAAATCTGACACTCCTCACCCTCAGGGTTCAGCAGGATTCCCAGAAAGGCCTCCTCTGATTCTAGAAGGTGCTGCAGCAGGGCTAACTCGGCCGTCTCCTGGGCCCTTTGGTTGGAAGGCGACAGAAAGGCTGAAGCAGGGGTTGCTATCGTGTGGTCTCCCTATAAAACAAATTGACTAATTGTTACGGACCACAGCAAACCCTCTGAAGGGGCCTCCTCTGCCTTCCCGGGCATGTGTGACTGCCTCCTGTGTCTGAGGACAGGAACGCAGCTGCCAGGAGGGAAGTGGCTCAAGGTCGTGGAGGGAAATGTTGGCGAGTAGGAGATGGATCCCACAAGTCCCTCCTCCTGCTCGTTCCTGCTTTTATCACAGGCCCACGGGACTTTCTTGGGAGGTATTCCCAGCTAAGTGTTGGTTATACACACAGTTAAACCAAAGAGGGCCCCTCTGTGTGTGTGTGTGTGTGTGTGTGTGTGTGTGTGTGTGTGTGTGTGTGTTGGGGGCCAGGGGTTGGGTGACTGATCTCTTTTGGAGATGTTGCAAAGCAGAGCGGTCAGGCCACCCACACCCTCCCCTGCTGGGTGGAATGTCCCGCACATCAGCACCTCACGGCCTCCCCTGGACCCCCACACGCCTGGCTGTCCCCCGTGCTGAGGACATGGCGGAGGAGAGCTGGAGGAGATGGTGAGACGAGAATCATGAGCCAGTTCCCAGGCAAACAGGCCCCACGTGCTGGGGTCCCTGGAGGACGGCAGAGCCTGGGAAGACTGGGAGCCGCAGGCCAGAAAGGGACACACCTTTGCCGCAGGTTGGGGAGACAGTGCGAATAAAAATGTGTTGCTAGGCAGAACTGATCCCCAGACAAATTCTAATTTCTTAAGAACTAGGAAAGGAAAAGGAGGCTTGGGTTTGGGAACAGAACTGTGACATTGTTGTTTCCATTCCTGAGATTATGACTCTACACCAGGGGCAAGTGCACCTCTCACCTCAGAAACAAGAGCGACCTCCTGGAGTTGCCACCCGGAGCGAGAGAGGGCTCCTGACTCGGGAGCTGACACCCAGTCCCCGTCCTCTCAGCCGACTCACTGGGAAGGAAATGGAACTTTCTAGAAACAGCACAGAGTCAGCTGCCTTCGTGTCCATAGTGGCACTTGGGAGACCTGGCGTCACAGTGTGTCTGAGCCTCGGAAACCCTACAGCCTCCGATTTGCTTAGCTTTTCTCCCCAGGTACCTCCTGGAAAACCAGCCTCTGGCTGGGATGTCTGGGCCTGCCCTTCCCACCTCGGCCAGGGTGGAAATCTGACTCCCTGGGCCTTGTTTTCAGAGTTCCAGTGTTCTCTCCCACAGCCTGTAAGCGGAGAAGGGCAAGCTGCAGAAGGAACAGACTGTTTCCTCAGGGGGAGCTGGGCAGCTCGTGCATGCCTCCCCGGCATCGCTGGGAGGTGGGTCGCCCAGCCCTGCGGACATGAATTCGGTCTCCCCAGGGGCTCCCCCATCCTCAGGGCCCATGAATGTGATGAAGCACGCATGAAACAGCAGAAAACCCATTACCCTCACTTACAGACGGATGTCGCTTTTCTATTAGGTTTGTCAGGCAGACAGAAAAGGAGGATCCTAGGGGACTTTTCTTTCCTGCAAAGCCAAAAGAAAGCAAAAACAGATCCATGTAGCCCGGAGCAGAGGGGGAGGGTAAATGCATTTTCAGTAACAGCGACCTAAAGCAGGAACCGTATTTGCAAACAGGTGACCTGCTCAAATTCTCCTGTGATCTTTCATTTCGGGTGCTGGTTTTTCCCCCTCATTAAAAAGCCCAATTTAATTTCTTGCTTCACCTGCATGGTAAAAATAATTACATACAGACATTAAGCCTGCACTAAAAATCGATGTTCAGAGAAAGTCCACCTTTGCCGTTAGTCATCACAAGGCTTTGCGGCCACAAACAGAAAGCATTTAAAATATTTCCCTTTGTAGACAGACAAGCGAAACCCGTCACTGGCCTTGCAGCCGGAGAGCAGCCTTTGCATGTGAGCGAAAGTCAAGGGTGAGAATGAAGATGAGGTGCTATCAGAGATTTCATGGGGTCGGGGGCCCTGTTTCCAGGGATGATCACCGCCATAGATCACCACTGCAACTTCAGCTGCGCGGCTTCCGAGCTACTGCCATTGCTTTCGTGGACACGAGAACTCTCCTTCACTTCTTGGAGCTCAAGTCTGAACCGAGAGAGGCATAAAGAGAAGGCTGTGGAGCACTGTGACCCCAGGCCCTGGCCTCCCAAACACACAGCCGTCTCCTGCAGACAGCCGCGCCTGAACTTCCAGGGCTCAGGAGGGCTCAGGATGGGCGGTTTTCGTGGGAGGGGAAGACGGTGGCCACGGCCACGCTCATACATGTCTTTACAGCTAGCTCCGCCCACATAAGTCTGGAGAGTTTGAAGACTCATCCAGGTGGTGGCAAGTCCTTGCCATATCAGTTCCCAAATAGATATTCTGGAGCCTGCAACGTCAGTGGGGTCCTAAGGCGCCTGCTCCAGCTGTTTCTAGCAGGGATGATTTGAAAAATATCATTAAGGACATTGGTTTCAAGGATTTTTAAAAATGGGGGTTTGCACAGATGTCTGCATGTTCATGATGTGATATACTACATCTTGCAGCTTCCTGGTACAGTGGTCACAAGGTGGATCAGCCGTCGCACACAGGAATGGGCCTTTGGGAGGTGTATTTAAAGTTGTACCACCTGGACATCTCTAGGATTCATGAACAGGTTCATCGTTTTATCTTTTGTTTTGCAGGTGCAACAAGGCCTCCCACAGCAAAATGGAGAGGGGGAGATCTGCCACCCTCGCGTGTAAGGCCATATGCACATTGACCACGTGTGTGACCCTCACCACATCCTGGGAGGCCACAAGGATGCTGCTGCCATCCAACTAGGGTTGACTCAGCCAAGATCACAGAGCTAGTGAGTGGCCGTCGTGAGCCTAGAACCTGCATCTCTAGAGTTCTCCTGCAGGGCCCTGTGGGTAGTGGGGTGGGGAGAGACCACCTGGAAGTGGGCCGGAGTGAAGACTGCAGGAGCCACTCAAACCCTTCCAGGTCCCAGCTCCTTCCCCAAAGAAGCCCAACCCAGAATGCCCATGGAAATATCTCCCCTGACTGCAAACCAGGCACTGATTCCTAGGTTGCTTCCTGGTTCTTTTGTATGTACTCAGAAAGCTGTCTGGGAAGACCAGCAATGTCTTTCTTGCCACACAGCCCTGTGCCTAAATCTGTGCTGATGTCAAACACAATGCCTTTACCTGCCTGCTTGTGATGATCCTGGGACAAAACTCTCACCTGTCTGCAGAGGGGGGCTGTGGGGCTCCAGAGGCCCTGATGTTGGGGTTTCCAAATGGACCCTCCTGAGGTGTCAGGGCCTGGCTTCTCTGAATGGGGAACCTGGAAACCTTGGGTTAGTCACATACTTCTCTGGTTGCCTGGATTTGCCCATTTTGGCAGATGTTATCTCTAAAGCATTTGATGATTCCACAGTCAAACGTGAGAGCTACGGGGACAAACTTTAATAATTACCAATCTCCTATGGTAATGCGTGGAGGCGCTGAACAGAGAATGAAGAAAGGAGATGCCATTTGCATTCCAAGGAGAGAAACGTGCACGAACTCTGCCAGAGACTGGTCTGGGCTCTCCAAGTCTACACTACTGGACCGAAGGCTTGGTTTATCCATCTGTTCTGCACATTTTCAGACATGCAATGGAGCGTTACCCAAGTGCCTTGTTCTCTGCAGTGTGGCCTCTGTGCGCCATGCTTCCCACCCAGTGTGTGAGTTCTTTGAAGACTGGAGCTGCATTTTAGGACATTTCCCCGATATCCTCACAGAGCCTGCAGGACACAAGGCCAAAACTCTATTCTTCATCAACAAAAGGAATGAGACCCTGAAAGGCAGCCGGTCTAGCTGTGCTGTCTGAGCTCAGGGCAGTCTGCTCAGTGGGCTCCCAATTCTCACTCCTTAGACAAATCAAGTTTGGGCTTTAAGATGGCTGGAAATGCAGGCGGGCACAGGGCCATGTGGACCCGCTGCAGTGTCACAGTCCAACGGCTGAGCCAGCCACCCACCATCCTGGCGAGGAAAGAGCCTGCAAGCAGACCAAAAAATGGCCCATTCGGTCATGGTGTTTGGTCATGGCCGGAATCTGGAGCATTTAATGCTGCTAACTGTGGCTTTATTGCAATGGCATGTACGTTTGCACCACTCGATGTGCAGTAACAGTATGGAGGCTTGTTGGGTGTTTTGTTTTGTTTTTTCAAGATAATGACAAAAGTCTCTCACATTCAGCCAGAATGTATCCTTGTGGCTAGTATACATTTTTCGCCCAGTGATACCGTATGCAATGAGGCAAAGGCAAACACGTGCATCATCTGCCTCTCCTCATAACTGCACGAGATCACATAAAACTGCAGGAAGCATCAGGCAAAAGGAAGAGCCACAGCCTGTTCAAGCTTGGTAGGCCCTCCCCTGCCTGCCTGGAGAACACCCCGCGTCAGACTAGCTCGAGCAAGCCGAGATGTGCACGCTCTGCCGCTGCGTCTTGCTGACGCCGGGCCCGAGCTCCTGTTTCTAAGCCACAGATCACAGCAGTGCCTGCATTATATCTGCTGCAGTTTAGGTCAGGTGGGTAAAATGGCTCCAAGGAAAGTCGCAGCCTAGCTTTTGCTGCGGAGATTTTGCCCAAATCGTGCCTGTTAGTTGAACGTTGCCTCTATGTGAAGCCACAGTGAGGGGAACGTGATGTTAGTGAGGTCAAGACAAGTGACAGAGAGGCACGCCTTGGTTCTGTGGGTTAGTTCTGCCTTATAAATATGACACTTTATTAAGGAGAAGAGTGCCTAGTCTCCAGGTGGGCATTCCTGCCCAGACCTGCCAGGTACAGTGGTGCAGAGCCGTGGGCCTTGTCAGAGGTGCACCCGGAGATGTTTATTGTGCCACCTGCAGACCAGTTCCCAGCAGCCTGGCCATGCCCAGCCCAGGCTCAGCCTGTCCAAGATGGCGGTGTGGGGCAAGGGAGGATCTCCACGGTGCACCCAAACCCAGAGACGGTCCGCTCTGGCTCCCAGAGATCAAGCTAAAGCTACCTTTTAGGCCATGCTTGAGGCTACTTACGGAAAATTGTAGATAAGCTAAGTGAGATGTAGGAAACTGGATCTCAGTAAAGGGCAAGGACGCACACACTGGACAGGCAGATGTGGCTTCCGAGCTAAGGACTTATCCCTCAGAGGTAAACCGAGGCGTTTCTGTTCCCTCCTGGGATGGCCTTCCCTACAGTGCGGGCTCACCAGCTGCAGGCCCCAGAGAGCCCCATGGCAGCCTCAGGGGACACAGGGGCTTCCCGCAGACTAGCTTCTTCTGCAGACGTACAGGCCCTGGGGTGGACAGACGGTCAGTAAAGTCTGCGGTCTTGTAATCAGAGAAGGGGGCGAGGGCAGGATCCAGCCCATCCCCTAGAGGAAGGAAACAATAGCAGCAAAAACGTAACGACTCACAACGCATACGCTTTACAATTTGCAAAACATTCTCACAGCTATTATCTCGCTGAAGGCGGGAGGCCTGCTCTCCACACGCTGACACTCAAAACCCAACCACCAGACACATGCAGATAAAACAAAAGGAGGCACCAGAAACAAACAGGACACCCATCCATCCTCCAGGTTCACAACTCAGACCTAGCTCTGACCGTGGATAAGGAGGAAGACAGAAGATCCTGCCAGATAAATCCTGATACCTTCATTGATCTCCTTCTCTCACCATCAGAGGGAAATGCAGTGATACCAGTGGGAGCAGAAAAAGAGGAAAAAAAAAAAAAAAAAAACTAAAAAGAACAGAAGTAACTAGTAAAAATTAGTGCAGTGTTTCCCTGGTACTGAGTCATGCTTTTGCAATGACCCCAGCCACGGCCTCAACTGATGACGAATAGTAAAAACCCAACCATCATTCTTTCTGGCGCACTTATGAACAAATGCAAGAACGAGCCTATTTGTATATGCTGTATTTATATCTACATGATTCATTAGATTCATTAAACCCAACTGGTAATGAGGGTCTACACTCATGAAGTTAGAAAGACGGCAATGCAGACCGTAATTTTGAATTTTAAATGGAGAAGCATGTTTTTCATGCCTCTGGGGGTGGTGGAGGGTGTACGTGGGTTTGGGTGTTGGAACAAGAAGGCACCCGAGCAGCATGCGCAGGAGGCTGGCAGCCCCGGCCCTGGGGCTCTCAGTTTGCCGCCCTCCCCACTCCAGCTCATCCTCTGTGTTCCTCAGTCTTTCTGGTTCCTGATCTCTCAGGCTTCCCTGCCGTTCCCAGGCCTCCTTATGGAAAGTGGTTTCTTGGGCTGTGCCCTCGGATACTTCCCAGGACACGGCCCAGGGGGATGCAGTCAGTGCCTGCTCCAGACCACCAAGGGTAACCTTCCCACGGAACCCAACACTGTGCCCACCTGGCCCATCTCTGCCTCAAGCGGGGTGGCACTGGCTCTCTGCACAGGTGTTACTCAGCACCCACCCGCTGCTGGGCCCTCGTCCAGGTGTGCAGACGGCCATGAACTCAGACACAGTGCCTGCTCACAGTCTAGGGGGCGGAATCCAAGAACAAATAAATAACCGCACAAAGTAACTAGGACATAGTGCACAGTGACAACCATGCTACAGAGAACTCAAACAGGACAGGAGAGGGAGGGCACCTGGACAGGACAGTCAGTGAAGGCCTCTCTGCAGAGGTGACCTTTGAGCCTGGAGGGAAGAAGGATCCAGCTCTGCATGATCTGCCTGGGCAGCAGCATTCCAGGAGGGAACACCTGGCCACAGCTGCAGGTGGGAAGGAGCCCAGCCCGTGTTAGAAAGAGCCAGAAGGGTAGGAGCGGGCAGCCGGGGAAAGCGACACAGGAGGAGGTGTGGAGAAGGCAGGAATGCTGGTCACCCCCTTGGCAATGTCCCATTCGGTTTGATGTGCAGTTCTACCGGAATCTTCATCAACGGACCCAGGCAGTGTCTCTCGCACATGCCATCCCTGGAGGATATTCCTACCTTGGAGCTTGATTCCAGCCCACTGAAGGCAGAGACGCTGTACTGGAAATGCCACGGGCCCTGACACCAGGCAGACCTGGGTTCGAGTCCCACCTTAGCCACTTTCTAACTCAGTGGTCCTGGTTAAGTGGCTGAACGTCCCTGAGCCTCAATTTCCTTGTGTGTAAAATGATAAGGACAGTAATTGCCTCACAGAGTCGTACGTGAACTCACGTTCAATCACTCACCACAGAGTAGGTAGTCAAAATGGCCCCCAGTGTTGTTACTGGCGGTGATGTTGGTAGTAATAGTGATGATAGTAATAATAATAAAATGATACACATGCATTCAACAGATACTTATTGAGGGCCTCGTATGTGCCAAGTACTGTTGCAGGTGCTTGGGATAGATCAGTGAGCAAAATAAACCAAAGCCACTGCGCTTTTGAGCTTATATTCTAGGAAGGAAGGCACACGAAGCAATAAACAATAAAAAAAACTCAGTGAGCTTGTTAGAAGGTGGCGGTGCTTTTTAAATGAAACAGAGTGAAGAAGATGGAGGGTGGTGGGGAGGAGGATGGGGGAAGAGCCAAGAGGGGGGTTCTGGGTAAAGATGACAGCCGAGCAGAGACTTCCGGGAGGCGAGTGAGTGAGCACATGGGCCTTGGGGGGCTGAGCGTCGCAGACAGAGGGCACGGCCCATGCAAACCCCGAGCAGGACTGCACTGGAGTGTCTCAGGGCTAGTGCCAGAGGGGAGAACAAGATGGGCGAGGAGTGGCAGTGGATGATCTGCGGGCTGGGGTGTGACCTGGTCCAGGGTGCCAAGGTCCCTATAGGCCGTGGAAAGGACTGAGACTTTCATGCCGGGCGAGATGGGAGCAGCTGGAAGCTCCAACGCAGGTTTCAGATAGATGGCTCCAGCTTCTAGGTTAAGACCAGAGGTTCAGGATTTGGGTGACAGTGGCTCAGACCAGGTGCCAGTCAGTCATGCCAGTGGTAGCAAAACAGACAAAACAGCTTCATCCTACTTATCCAGTGTTGTCTTTGAGGACAGACCCAGTGGGTCCCTGTGGACCCCTCAGTCACATCTGTCTTCCACTGGCCACCTGCTGGCCTCTTGGCCCTCAGACCTCCCACTCCCAGGTCCCACTGCCACCCACCCAGCTCCACATGCAGACCCACCGGCCACTCCCTGGCTCTGAGCTTTGGCCCCATCTTCTGGTTCTCCTTTCATCTCGCTTCCTTGGCACAGTGGCTCCAGGAACAGAACACGCAGAAAGAAGTCTCCTATTTGACCCAGCCTGATGTCACTGACCCCGGCACTGTCCACATGGGCAGATCTTGCCCAGGCCTGGCCTCGCAGGTGGGCAGCCCTGGAGACCGACCCAAGGCCTGCAGACTGAGCTCAGAGGAGAGACCCAGAGGAAAGGAAGAGGGGGATGCAGTACAAGAACCAGGCTCTTTTCTGTACCAATTTCTAAGGGGGTGAGAGTCTAGAAAGGTTGTTAGAATAATAATAACAAACGCTGCCACTCACTGAGCACCCACCCTCTGCGAGGCACTGGGCAGGCATTTTGTATCCCATAATCTCGCTATTGTAAGACATGGGGATTGTCCCCAGGTTACCAATGAGGACAGTGAGCTTCAGACAGCTCTAGAAACACGTCAAGATGACACAGCTAGCGGCACACAGAGGGATCCCACCCCAGCTGTTTCTGCAAAGCCTGAATCTCTCCATCACAGCGCTGCCCTGGGCAGCCGGGACATGTGCGATATGTCACAAGGTCTTTTGCTCCCTTTTCCAAAAGAGAATCCAGACAAGGAAGCTTGTCTCAGGCCTGGTCCTGCGTGTTCATTTGTCCCTGTTTCCATATTTGTGTGTCCACGGGCTTTGGAGCCTTTCTCGGGCCAATCTGTCCTATGTGTTTCCCTCGGATTCCCAGCTCCTCAGGGGAAGGACCGAGCCATGCATTTCTTGTTTCCAATTCCACGGCTCAGAGCTCCATGCTCTATTCCCAGGGAACACTGGAAGGATGCTATTGACTGGCTGACTCAGGCCCTGTCTGCCCACAATGAGCCATTCTGAGCAGCTTTGACTAAAATGCGGATGGAGTCAGTTAAACCCAAATAAGCAGTCTGGTCGATTCTCTTCTTCCTCCCACCTCACTCCAAGTGCCTCCTAGAGGCTGCTGGTCCTCCTCACCTGCAGCTCTCCTCTCCACTGGGGGCCAGAGCCTGCAGGCTCCCCTCTGCCCAAGCACAGCAGCGAGCCACGCTCCACGGCTGTCAAAGGGATCCCGATTCTCCAGAGGAAGTGCTCCCCAGGCTTGCGACTGTCATTTTTCCATCCCCGCCACCTTGCCCTGACAAGCAGTACTGAGCACCTGCTCTCCTGCCAGGGAGACGGGAACAAACGCAACCTGGCTGTCTGTCCCCTCTCTGTTGTCTTGGGAAACGGCGCAAGAAGAAGGTGATTCTTGGAATTAAAAAAAAAACAACAAAAAAAAAGGAAGTCTGTGATTACTCAGGAATTTACTTACTCAGTCTATACATGGATACTTGAACAAAGTATAGCCTTTATTAGTAAATTGGACACAAAACAGGTCAGTACATTCATTGGTGAGATCTTCTAAACTCCGAAACAGTACTCTTTAAGAATCAATACTGAAAGGAAAGAGAAAATAAAATGCACAGACTCATTTGTTTATAAATACGTTAAGTATTCGTGATACAAACTGATAATATTGGTTGGCTCTTGGAAGGGGACAAGAATGGGAGGGAGACTTTTCAAACAAATTCCTTGGGATATTTTAAATTTTGATACTATGAATCGATTGTTTATTTTTAAAAAGAAAGATATATAATTAATTGTTTTAAAAAGCAAGAAGAAGGAAAGCAAAGCTACAGAGACATGACATAATCCACACTCTAGACCAGATCGACAAATGATTCCCCTAAAAAACATGCTATTTCAGTGATAACCCTGTCCTATGCAGATGGCGGTGGCATTTACAAATAACTTTTTCTATAGGGATCAACTCTTTAAGAGCAGCTGGGCGTCTTTATGGTACAGACCAGAATGTAAGGATAGTTAATCTTACAGGAAAAGAAAATAGTGAAAAAGAAGTGAATGGGTTTGCTTTGACCTGTTGTCTGTCACACCACGGAATTTAGTGACAGCAGAGCTGGAGGTGGGAGCAAAGGGACAGAACAAGCCCTCCTTCGATCGGCCTCCCCCCAGCCCACCCTGAACAGGCCCCCTCCTTGCCGCTGCCTGTTCAGTCATCTATTGCTGTGGGCCTTGGTGTGGAAGGCAGGAAGAGAAATTACAGACAAGGAAAGAAAACAGGAGAACTGGGTAAGGGGTCAGAGAAAAAAGTCAAGGACCTCAAAGAAAATGTTGTGGGCATTCGGCATTAGGGGCTGGAAGTGCTAGATTTCGCTCCACCTGGCCCCCATCCCACCTGCCTGACCCCACCTGAAGTCTGGTAGCTTGCAAAAGCCTGAAGGCTAATTCCTTAGCTTTTTAAGAAGAACCTCTCCATGCAGAGGTCAGATGCATGGCGGCTTTCCAGCCTTCTCTGGAAGGTTCCCTCCATACATTCCTGGCTGCGAGCCTCTCTGAGCTCGCTCCTTGCAGCCCTAGGTGAAAGGGCAAAACCTTTGGACAGGGAAAAAAGAACTCCATGGGGGAAAAAAGCCCCTGGAAAGTCTTCTCTTCCCTCTTTTCTGGGAACTGTGAGCTTCAAGGTGGCATCACTCATGAGCTGCTTTCCATTTACGGATGAAACGAGAGGGGAGAGAGAAGAGATGGAAACAAGCACAGATGTGAATTACTGGGTAATGCTGAGTGGCTCCCCCACTGAGCCCGTTGCCATGGCAACACACTCCAGTGCTGGACCACTTTGGGAGGGAGGGGGTGCAAAGAATTGCAGGGAAACATCAGGAAAAACAGCAGTTGCGAGTTTGGGCCTCGGATTTCTATATTTCTGGAAGCATTCTCTGCACAGATGTATTTTTCACCCCTGCCCCTGGATCTACTTCTGCATATTCAGCAAGCATGGAAGAAGTCTAGAACTCTCCCACTTTCCAAAACAGAAGATATTTTCCTTGTCTTCTTTTCCATACTCAAAGGCATCCATCATTCAGAGTGGCTCTCTAAGCCCATCTTCTGTAAATAAAGCAGGAGAGTGTCGGGCGTTTCCTCTAAACATGTTTTATGAGGCTGTGTATTCCACATTGCTCTATTTAAACTTGCAGTTCTACTATAAATTGCCTGTATTTCCTGGGTCTATCACCTTTATATTTGGATATGAACCCTCTGAGCACTTCTCTTTTTCTGTGTGTGTCATCCCGTAATGACAACTACTCCAGAGTAAGGAAAGTCAGCTGTGAGAGGCCACCAGCTCTGCTTCTACCAGGCCAAGACCGGGCCAAGTTTATGGGGGGAGGAGGAAAGTTGGGCAGAAGGGGGTGAGGAGGCAACCTCATTGCAGTTGCAGGTCTTAGACATAAAGAGATTTAATGAGAAAAAAAAAGAGAGCGAGAGAGACCAGAGAGGCCTAAGCAGAGCCTGGTCATCCAAGGAGCTAAGTGGTTGTCCAATTACCTCCCTGCTTCAGGAGAAGGACTATTCAGTTGCTTCACAAGTTCCTTCTGAAAAATGCAAACAATGCTGGTTATCCCATGAGTAGGATTGTCGTCTCACGCTATCAGCCCTTCCACAATCTGCTGAGCATCTAGTAAATCTCATGTAAATTCCACTGAGGAGAGTATCATTATGTCCACCGTACAGAAGGCGAAAGTGAAGGTCAGGAGGGACAGGCCCAAAGCCACTCACCTAGCAAGGGGCAGAGCTGAGACTCCCAAAGCCATGCCCCCTGTGCTGCCCCTGGCTGACTCCTAGAGTAATGATGACAATGACGAAACCAGTTTGAGCCAGAGAAAGGGGAGGTGGAGGTAGAAGGACCCTCTGTGTGCCACCCCCGCCTTCTCTTAGAGCTTCAGTGTAAATGAGGGTTAGAGGCCAGTGTCGCTGAGCAGATTATTGCTGTGGAAATTACAAGCCTTCTCTCCGCCTCCCTCTTACTAAACAGAGGAACAACAGGGATGGGCAAGAGGAAAATGCAGCAGGCGCCAACGATTGTTCCCCCAGTCCTGGGTTTACGGTCAGACTTGAGAAGCTGGGCTTAAACAGACTCTCCTTGGAGGCCGTTGCTGTGTTACAGCAGGTACTGACATGTACAACGGGAATAGCAATACCACTAACTACCATGTACTGAGTGTTTCTATCCATCGGGCGCTATCTTAGATACTTTATAGTTACGATTGCGTATAACTGGTTCAAAAAGTTAAAGTGATCTGCCCAAGGCCCCACAGCTGGTAAGTGGCTTTAACTCTGCTCTCCTGATTTCAAACTCATACTCTTACCACACTGTGCACCAAGTCCCTGCATCAACGATTCATTCAACAGATATTTATTGAGCACCTACTATGTGTCAGGCACCTCTCTAGATGCGAGGGACACATCAGTAAATAAAATAGACAAAGGTCCCAGACCTCGTGGAAGGAGAGGGTGAGTGCTATGGAAAACAAACAAATAAACAAACAAAACCAAAGTGGGAGAAGAGAGACCAGAAATGCTGGGGAAAGGCGGCAGTGGAGGTGGGGCTGGTGCCACAGGCAAGTTCGTCAGAGGTCAGGGTGGGCCCACTGAGCAGGTGAGATCTGAGCAGACATATGGAGGGGAGGGGTAGCCAGAGCCATGTCAAGGGGAAGGAGTTGCAGACGAAAGAACAGGTAGTGCAAAGGCCAGAAGGCGGCGGCACATCTGGCTTGTTGGAGGAATAGCGCAGAGCTGGGACGGCTGAACTGGAGTGAAATCGGGTGGGAAGCAGATCACGAGGTTGGAGAGATGGTGGAGGCAGTGTAGCAATTTCTGCTCTTCACTGGGGGAGCCAGAAGCTTCTGTAGTGTCCTGAGCAGGTGTAGCACTACCTGCCTTGTATTTGCAAAGAATAGCTCCGGCTGGCATGTTGAGGGCAGAAGCAAGGAGGCCACTGCTTTAATCCAGCAGAGACGTGGCGGTGGCTCCAGGTGACAGCGGTGGACTTGATGAGCAGTGTCCAGATTCTGGAGACAGTTTGAAGGAGTAAGTGGGACTTCCTGACAGTTTGGATGTGGGGTCTGAGAGAAAGAGTGAAGTGAGGGGTGACTCTGAGGTCTGGGGCCTGAAACCCTGGAAGAAAGAAGTGCCCCCCAGCTGAGAGGGGAAGGCTGTGGCTGGAAGATTTCTGGGCGGAGGCGTCCTGGGGTCCCAAGGAGCTCAGTCTGGGGCTCGTGAAGTTTGAGATGTCGATTAGCTTCGTAGAGATGTCAAGAAGGTCCGTGGGTACATTTTGAATGTGGGGAATACTCTGGAACATCTACAGACAAGTATGACTTTTAAGATTTCAGATGGAAACTTCATTCATCAGGGGAAGAAAAACGGATATCGAGCTTCTTGTTTCCCGTAAGTTGCCTCATGGATTAAGTGCCATGGTGTTCAGGACAATAGGAATTCCTGACCAGGGTGGGCAGGAGAAAGAAGGGAAGTCACCCAGAAGCATGAGAGGAAGCCGGTCTAGGATTAGTAATCTTTGTCCCAGATAACCAAGGGCTGGCTGGAGACATGCAAAGAAACGGAATGCTAAAATGAACATGAAATAAGTACTTTATCTGAGGGAGACTTCAAATCTCACATACAGACCTGAAAATAAAAAGCCTGATGAACTTCACGTTAGGTTACCAAAACTCCTGTGACTTCATAGTTACCCAGATATTAATTGGAGGGCCACAAAATAGATTATATATAGGGATTTCTTCCTCTGAATTAAAAAGAAATGGGCAGCATCATTGTTCTTCTACCTGCTCACATCAAATTCACTGTATGGTGTAACCACATTTCTTGGTTGATGATCACAGGTCTCAGGAAAAAGGGCTATCATTGTGTGATTGGAGCTTTTGTTTTAGGTAGGTCGGTCACCACCTGCAGCTCTTCCTCTCTGAGCCCGGGCTGCCCCAGGTGGCCTTTGCTATCTCTACTTTGGGATGTATGAAAATGAATCTCATCACTTCAGATCTTGGGAAGTCGCCAGCCAAGGCCGTGCGGTGTCAAACAGGAAATAATCACGGAGACACTGGGAATACTCTGCGCTGCCTTGGTCCAAGCCAAGTGCATCAAGTTCATCTAAAACGCCAAAAATTGTGCTTTGGAAGCCCTGGAAGAGCTGAGACTTGAACGTGGCAAGGAAGACTTTAAGTCTTGCTGGAGAAAACCGAGTGCCTTGTCATGGAACCCACACAGACGTCTCAACCCTCTGACCTGATTTCTCTCGCGCGCTTAGGCTCTTGATTCTGTTTATAAAACCCCTCTTATTGTTATCACCGACAGCGTTTATGATTAATTGCTAGGGTCTGTGTGCATTGAGTTAAACAAAGACAGCCCAGGCCCTCGTAGGCACCCGCAATCTTTTTTGGATGAGGAATCTCGATGACTTCATCTTGGCTCTTTCACAAACCACGTCATAGCTGTAGCTCCAACTGCACAGTGGGGTGATGGTCTCTGTCCCCATGAGCCGGCTTAGGACACAGGTTTACAGGCTCCCAAAGAGCCAGGGGACACTGCTGAGTGGGGCTATGGGTGTCAGATCACACGCATACACACAAACTCTACTTGAGTATCGAATGTCCACTGACATTAGCCACATTATTGCTCAATTTGGAAACCAATTAAAAACTGATCCATTCAATAAACATTGCACATATAAACACACTACAATAATAATTGTCTCTTTGTACTTCTGTTTCTTTGTCAGATTGTGAGTCCCTTCAAGACAAGGAAGGGGCCCTTCCTACTTTGTAGCCACAGTGGGGAACCCTCAGCCTGGTACACAGTAGGTGCCCCATGAACATGAATGGACAGGATAAGGAAACCTAGGCACAGGTCTTATCCTCAGGGCCACTATGAGACCCAGTCTTTAAACGAGCTCAGAATTTCCATTTCCAGGCTAAGTGCTTTTGCCAGGGGGAAGATGAAAGCATATGTTTCAAGCTCTGCAAGATCCGCAAGGAATTTTTCCGAAGCTCATTTCTAAGAAGGGGCCAAGGAGCTAGCAGTATTTTTCCCCTGGACCTGGGCTTTTATGCCTCTGCCCAGTGGATGCGGCTCACTCGCCGCAGAGAGCCCAGCTCTCTCCTCGTCTGTTCGGAACATCACAGCCTGGCGGCTCCCCGAAGCTGCAGGGTCAATGTCAGTGAGAGCCAATGCTGCTGCACGGGCAGGCTGCATTCTGCTCATTCTGCTGAGGGTCATGCTTTGAAAATATCTCTAATTTTGTTTTCATAGCTTGTTAACCTTTTCCTTCCCAAAACAATGCCCATGTTTGTTTTGGCTCCTCTCGCATACTGCGTACAGAGTTGGATGCACAAAAGCATTTTTCCCTTAATCTCATTACAAGGGCTCCTCCGTCTTTCATTCTGCCCAGGGCTCACTTGCTGTGAAGTGATTTCCTCTTGGAATCAGTCTCTCTTTGTGAAGCTGGGAGAGCAAGCATGTTTGGTGTTGTAGCGAAACAGGGAAAGAAAGTGAAAACAAAGGCAAAGACAGCAAACACAAACGGTGCTTGGTGTACGGGGATGTCCTGATGTCCTAAAATGGACCCACTGGGAAATTTCTGCGGCTTAGACTAGTGAGATCCAAATTCTACACATTAGAACTAGGCGGTCACACTGAGGTCATCTTCTTACTGCTGTCTCTGATCTACCTGAGGTTTATAAAATGTGTGCGTCAAGCTGCCAGTGCTTTGACAGCTGGTCCTGCTCGTGCATTTAGAGTATCTTATTTCATCCTTTTTGCTGCTTGAACACTGCACATCTGCCTCTTTGGCCACCCTGACTTGACTCTTAGGAGCATGTGACATTTCCAGCATGTTCCCTGTAAGTGCTGTGGACAAATCGCACTGAATGTTTATTCTCATGTGTTAATATTCGCTCTCAGTGCTTGAAGAAATTTTAAGTTTCGCCAGCTTGCTGTCAATTTTACTATCCTTTTTTGTTACATTATTTCTTTTCCCTTCTGAATTGTTTCATAGATTGTATCTGCAGATTTAAAGCTGTAATGAGGAATGTTGGGGGAAACCAGCACCACCAGCAACAAAACCAACCCACTGACACTGAGCCACCCAGGTGCCCGAGGAAAAGGGGGAAAGAAGGTTTTCCCCATTACATATTGCATTATTATTGTGTATTCGACAGAAGTTGCATGCAAGCTACAGTATAAAATGGGAAAACGCACCCTCACCTTTCCCAGGCCCACATTTTGCTTCCCATGTTAAATAGACTACCATGCAGTGGTTGGAGCTGGTGCCCTCAGCAGCCTCTCTGGGACTGAGTCCTGGCTTTCTCTCCTATTAGCATGTCGCTTCTCCCATCTATAGAAGGGGACTAATAGTGGTACCTACCTCACGGGGGACCAGATAGCGTCCTTTCTTCTCTCCTTGAGCATTAATTTGGACATGAAGTGAAAGAGAAGAAATATAAAGCACAGTCCTTGGTCTTTGGTAGCTTAGAACCCAGTGAAACAAATATAAAAGAAGATACAAGCAAATTCTTGGCAGTATCTCCCCTGTACGCACACATTCCCCCCCACTATCTCTCTATTATATTTTCATGTAAAAACGCGTATGGGTGCGGGAAGGATTCGGGGAGGCTCTGTGTCCTGGTCCTCCAGAGGCTTATCCATCACCATTAATCTTAGAGCTTCACAGCCCCCATGCCTATTTGCTGGAGAGGAGTGACTCATTCTGACTCAAACGGCAATGCTGACAGTTAATTGAATTCCAGAGCTAACATTTCTTCCTACCTGCAGCAATTCTTCACAGCTCAGAGCCGAAGATTGCTCTGAGCGAGACTGTTGTGATTATGTCAGTGAGAGAGAGAGAGACAGTGTCTTTTTCAAGTAGCTGCAAGGCCATGTTTACATGTAAGATTTCATTTTTTCTTTGGCTTTCAGGCTTAGAACTTATGCAAACTTGGACCAAGAAAAAATGGACCAGATAGTTATTATGGCCGAAGATTCCTATTAGTGTCTTCCCGTGGAGCAGAGGGCAACACCAGGGCAGCCTCTCTTTCCACCTCAAACCTAGGCAGTGTAGTCTGCAAGCAGCTGGCCCCTCCTTTAATAATCCTTTATCTTCCCAGGGATGACCAAGGGTGGTTGTTATTTGCGGACCGCCTGGCTGCTGTTTAAGAGGTAGAAACTAATGCATGGGTAGAAAATGTTACTGAGGCAAGATTTATTTCTAGAGTCCCTTCACAACATGTGCATATTTCAAGAGGAGAGTGACTATGCAAAGAGAGGAAGACAACTGTTTATACTTGGAGCAAGTGTTGGCTGATGGGTTGATGGGTTTGATGGAAGTCAGGTTGTCATGGATTCCAAAGGAAGCAAGTGGTGAATCAATGGAGGTAGCGGTAGATGATTTGTTCAAGGCATTTAGCAAATTGTCTTCGAGAGCACGTGCACACAAAAAGCAAATAGACTTTTTGGGAGATTCCAACTTAGGCAGTCAGGTCTTAGAAAGAGACCCCGGCGTGGAGAGTTCAGGATCCTTCCAGATGGCTCTTCGGCTCTTCGGAAGCTCTGTTTTACGACAGTGGTTTCTCATGGTTGCTCACTGACTCATTCTCGCTGGTTCCTGGTTATACAGGATTTACCTGAAGCAAAATGATCACAAAAGCAAACTCCTCCAGGCCATTCCTCTTGAAGTGCTCTTTGTTCCCAGCTAGGCCCCAGGTCATGGTGCACAGCCTGCCTGGGCCTGTCTATGTAGGACCAGCCAGCAGCAGGCAGCAGAAAGGAACCCAGGCTGGGGGAGCTGGCAGGGGAGGGCAGGCCACCGTGCCCCAAGGCCCGGAGCTACCAGTGACGCAGGGATCCCTCCCACTTCCTAGTGTAGACAATTCCCTGTGTGACTCTGGCCCTCAGGATCAGAGAAGGACAAATGTCTACACCGGCAGAAAGCTTAGGGATCTACATCTCCAACCCCTCTTGTTATGGAAGAAAAATCTGACTCATACACGATCATAGCAAAACAATTAGAACCAGAATTCTATCTTGACTTATTCTAACCCCCTGTCAGATCTCACCTAGGCCCACAGTGTTTGGGGAATGGGGAGTGAGAGAGTCTTAAACCAACTGATTTGGTTCAGCAATACAGTCTTCTAGACTCTTCTGTCTGGTAGAATCCTTCCTCCTTATTCTCCAATGACAGGTAGTGGGAATTCATTCAAGAGATGCAAGTTTGAGTCCTGGCTAATAAGCTATAGATGCCTTGGAAAGGTTCTTAACTCCGTTGGGTCTCTGTTTCTTGCCCTGAAAGATCCAGAATACTAGTAGTAATAGTAGAAATAAAAATAATAGTAAAAATACCTGACTTGCTGAACTCTCAGGATTACTGTGAGGGTTTAATGACATAACAAATATGAAATCACTGCAAAATTACGAAGTCTTCAAAGTATTATGTAGGGTTATTGGTGATAATAAGTTCACTGCATTTCAATCCCTTAGAAACAAACAACCCAACTCTATTTTCACCTACTCATGATGACTTTCACATGCACACAAAAAGCTCTCTGTGATCTTTCCACTCTGGGTCGCATACTCTTCACATGCAATCACCACCTGCTGTGCATAAAGCCCACCCTGTGCCCAGAGCAGACTTACCAGAAATTAGGGCTGAATCCTAATTCTGGCGTTCACCTTTGGCGTGAGCTAATCAAATTGCTTACTCCGCTTACTTTCAGTTATTCACCTGTAACGTGGCTGTAATAATTCATAGATGGTGGGGGGTTGGCCTTGCAGAGGATAGATGCTAAATCATCATAATGGCACCCCCCTCCTCACATAAGCATTTGATGAGTGAGTACTGTGTGTTTGAACTTGCTCGTGGATGTCCTAGCCTGGCATTCACGGCTCTCTGTAGTCTAAGCCTCCCTTCCCAGCCCCCTGTTACTTCCAGCCACATCCCACCCCCATTTTGCTCAAACCTTAGCAGCCACCGCTTCCCACCCAAGCCCAGGGCTTCTCTCATGTCTTCGTTCACCCTCCTTCCTCTGTGGGAAGGATGAGGATGTTCCCTTTCCATCCTGCATTTCTAGCTCTTTGCCTCTGTTGGGGCCGTATTAACCTCCCTGTGTCCAAATTCTGCCCAATCTCTGAGGCCTGAGCATGTGATGCTCCTCTTCCAGGTCTTCCTTGAGCCCCTCAGTGAAAGGTGTCCCTTTGTCCTCAGTTTCCCTAGCTCCTTGTCCGAATTTCCTTTATGCCACATTTCACCTTCTTGCCCCATGGTTTTGGTATTCACAGACACGTCTTCTCTCTTCTCTAAAATAAAAACTTGCTGGACGAATGGATGAATGTGTTGCCTTGGAATAAGAGACTGATGGTTGTATTAACAGCTGCTTCCATGATTAGATTATCGTCTCTTCAAAGGCAGGGACCACATCTTATCCACAACTATCATTCAATTAACCAACCCATTTGAGGACTAGTAGGACATGGCGTTGAATAAGGTGCTTCAGGGATGGGCCACAGAGCCCGTGAGACACATCCCTGCCCTTCAGGAACTCACAATCTGGTTGGAAAGGTGACACCAAAATAAATAAATAAATAATAATAATACATGGAGAAAACAACCCTAAATGTCTGTTAATAGGGGAAGGGGTGACGAAAATTATTATATTCAAAAGAAACAAATTATTGATATGCTTACACAGCATTGATGACTCTCAAAAACATTATGTTGAACAAAAGAAGCCAGACACAAGACTATGTAACATATGATTCTGCTCATCAGACACTGGCGGCCAGGGCTGTCTGGGTGGGGAGGAGGAGGAGGAAGGAAAGGAGCACGCTAGAACATTCTGAAGGGATGAAGATGTTTTATTCCGATTGAGATGGTGCGTACATGGACACATCTGTCATCGAATGGTACACTTCAATCCGGTGCATCTTATTGTATGTAAATTACACTCCAATTAAGTTGATTGAAAATGAGTAGAGAATTAAGTAGTACTTAATGTAAATAACAGCTCAAGACAACCATGGAAGAGCTATCGCGAGTCATGGTTAACAGCAAATTGAATTATGAAGACAGTTGTGTTGAAAGTTCCAAGGAGGAACTCATCCCTTCAGACCCTGGAGGTCTTTAAAGCAGGGATTCGAGAAGGACATTGAGGCTATTTAAGGGAAGGAAGCGTGTGTGCCAGGTGGGGGCCTCTTATTTGCTCCATTTGAATTTACCATGGCGTTTATAGGTCTAGAACCCCAGAAAGTACTGAACAAATAATTTAATAAATAAATGAACTCAAACGAACGAGTTCTTTTTGTCTTCTGTTCAGGAAGTGTAGACATGAGCCAAGCCAAGGCCATGTTCAGGCACACACAGGTTTGTGGGCACTTCATGTCTCTGCCCCTTTCCCCAGGCTGTTTCCTCTGCCTGGAATTCCCTCCCGAATCCTTCTATGCCTAGAGAAATCCTGCTCTTTCCTTAAGACACAGCTCTTCTCCCTTGGAGTCTTTAAGGACCCAGCCCTCCAGTCCCTCCAGGCAGGGCTGTCTCTCTCTAGGTCAGGATCCCAGAGTGACTAATCCATTCAGCTTCCCTGATACTGTCTCACTGTGCCAAGGTTAATAGTCTCCAACCGATCTGTGAGCAATTCCTCAGTAGGGCTTTGCCAAGTAACCAGTTACTTTTCTAAATCAAGTCATTTTTTAAAAAATGTGTGCAAGCGGCCACACCACGTATTCATGGCTGGCTAAGGGCCAGCTTAGTTTCATTTTTATCCCAACCTCTTCTAGAACTTGGTGGGACTTTCTGTCACTGCAGGGTGGCTACGTCCTGTGCACTGCTGGCCCAGTGACCTGCAAGAGAACTTCTCTAGAATGTTTCCCTGAGTGCTTCTTACCGAGAACCCAGAGGGCTGCAAACAGCCCGTCAGGAATGTCTGCAGGTAGCAAAAAGCCCTTCCACGCAGCAAATCCTTCTGCCCATTAGTTCCTGGCTGCCCTGTGGCAGGAGACCAGAAAAAGGGGCGATTGCTTACCGAATCATAGTAGATCTAATGGTAGAAGAATCCAAGTGATCACCTAGGCCAACAGATGGGGAGAATGAACTTAAAAGGATGAAACTGTAGTTTTACTATGTGGACCTTAAAAAAACAAAATGAACAGGGAAGTAAAAGGAAACCTTTTTGTCCTCCTCTAAACACAGGGGGTGGTGAAGAAAAAAAAAATAAATCAATCAAAGTCACCTGGAACAGAACCCATCAGTAAGGAAAGACATGCTATTTTCAGGTTTCTAAAAGGATGCTAGTGACAGTCAGGGGGGAAAAGAACCACATAAAAACTGTACTTGATCGAGGCCTTTTGAAAGCAGATAAAGGTGTGTTTTTCTGCCTTGTGGCCTTGTGCCTTTTCAGTCCACTTAGTCAAGCTGGGTTTGGAGATTGAGGTCCAGGGAGTGTGATTGTATATTTGTTCCAACTGATACTGGAGTTGTTTGCCTTGAACAATGTGACTTTGTTCCTTTGTTAAATGTGTCCAGCAGTATAGCTGTTGCTTAGGAAAGGAACAAACACATTAGGAACTTGCTAAAAGTAGAACGATGCTTTGTATATCGCACAGTATTGGAGAAAGGCAGCTCAGTGTGGCCATAGCTGTCACAGGGGCACGCCTTTTTCATCGCCATCCCAAGGCACACGCACTGGCCCTGGGCTATTTCCAAGAAGGTGCTGAGGGCAATTTATCTGGAGCCAAAAACGACAGCTTTATATCATTTAAAGATCATTTGCAGTTTGCTTCCGCCAGAAGAGGGGGTCCCTTAGTTACATTCCGGAGGACAAGGAGGCCCCCAAGCTGAGAGCCCTGGCTGGCATAAGGCACAACTGTAACAGGGACACCTGCTGTGTGCCGGTGCTGTACTAAGCACTTTTAAGTGCTGTCTGTTCTCCACCTAGTTAAAGCATCGTGGTAACCTCCATTCACAGACACAGGCGTGTCCTAGAGCCAGCTCATGAAAGCTAAGCATGTGCAGCTCTTCCCAGTTCCATCAGTGACGTCATGGTGGTAGCTTGAAATTGGCCATGGTGGAAATATTTACAACATGGAAACTGACAAATGCCATAAAATCAGAGTTTTCTTTTTGTTTGTTCATCTGTTTAGTTTTTTGAGAGCTGGTTGTTCAGCATTTACCAGCACACCACTGGGTGGATAATATTCTTATCCCCACTTCACAGATGAGAAATTGAGGTCTTAAGTAACTTGGCCAAGGGGTAGTACACGTTTCAAATTCATGTCTTCCAGAAACGAGGGTTCTGGGAGGAGCCCAGGAGGGGTTGAGAGCTGCTCTGAGGACTGCCCTGAGGCAGCCAGAGGTGGGGAGGGAGAGGAGGCCTTTGGGGTCCCCAGGGAGCCAGATGCAATGGAGCCTGCTTGGACATGACCCCTGGAGTTGAGAGACTGTGCTCAGGGGCGCAGGAGAAGCGAGTGTGGCCGGTCTCCAGCAACTGCCCTCGCTGCAGTTGCGAGCCCTGAAACCCTCAACTGCCCTGGAATCCGCCTTCCTCAAGTCCGCAGATTTCTCTCTTTTCTCTTTGGGACGAAAAACTGATATCCCCTCCCAATAACACGCGAAGTGCTCTCAGTGTTCCTGGGGTCAACAAACTCTCAGAAGTGACGAAGTTAAGGTTTCGTGTATCGGGAATAACTCCTCAATGTGCTAACGCTCCGGACTGCGAGCTTCGAACCCACTTCAAATATTTGTGAGCAGCTGGGGCAAGGCTGGGACGAACAGGGTGTCAGGAAACTGCTCCGAAGATACTCTAATGTCAGCGGGGAGAAGACTCAGATCCAAATGATGCGGATGTGACTTTTGCGTCACCCGCGTGGATCATGATGTGGGGGGGGGGCAGTGGGGAGTAGAGGGCGGAATGATGGAGAAACGGAGGATGCTGGAAACCTGTGTACTCTGAGGGAAGGAATGGGGATGGAATTATGGGCAGGAATTCTTCAGCTGCGTTGATCAAGTGGGAAAAGGGGGTGGCTTCTTTGTCCACCTCTTCTATCCTCTGCATGTCCTTCCTCCTGCCGCAGATGGGAGCCCTGATCTCTGCCTTTCTGGCTTGGTCAATAGCTCATGGAAGGGTCGTGGCTGCTGAGAGTGGCTGGCAGGTTTCTATGACTTTCCTGCCATGGAGACCCCAAGTCATCTGAGCGGCCGTCTTGGACATCCATAGCACTGTGTGTGATATTTGCTTTCAACCCAAAACTGGGCTCTAGAAAACCCAGATCTGAACCACAGAGAGGAATCACTACGTTTTCAATAAAGCCTGTGACAAATATAAAATGCTGTAGAAACACTGTTTACCACATCTTGCCTAATTGCATGAATCAGAACAGTCCTGGGTACCATTATAAATTACCTCTCGTTATGCATCAATAAGCTTTACAAGATCATCGAGATGGAGTAGTGATGCTGTTGAGTTTTTTTCCTCCCTTCTCAACTTTCCAAATCTTTACAGGCTCTGTGACATTACTGCCTAGCGCAGTAGTCAATGATGTATGAAATGAAGTATTGCTTCCCCCCAGCCAAGCAATGGCTTCACCATCATTGCTTCAGTGTTTATTATTTGAAGTTGTGTTTGGGTTGGCTACAGTCAGAAAAACCCATTGATGTTTGTTTGTTTTTTTTAAATTACACCAAGAAGGAAGGTGAGGAAGAAGGAAAAAAAGCAAGAATGATTTGTATTAATAATAAGAAAAGTAGACTAAGTTTTTACAATACCAAAATATTGGTTCGACTGACTTTTCTCTGATGTTTTCAGATTGTCTATGCACAGAAGTCTCCTGCACCACTGTTCTGCAGCCTCCCAGCTGGGGCTCACCCAGTCTGTTGTGGGCATAGCAGTCTCATCAGATGGCTTATTGTGTTTGGGAAAAACATATGCAGACCTGGTTGTATTCACTGTATAGCAAAATATCACAACAGTCTGTAACTATTGGTCAATATACCAGAAAAATCCAGTCTTTTCCATGAGGCCTTCCCCATCAGTTGTTAGTCCAGGGTGATTCTGACCCCCTTTCAATTGTTCTGATCTTCCTGCAATTGTCTGCTATGGACTGAATATGTGTTCCCCAAAATTCATATGTTGAAACTGTCACCCCCAAGGTGATGATATTAGAAGGTGGGGCCTTTGGGAGGTGATTAAGTCATGAGGGAGGAGCCCTTATGAATGTGATTAGTGCCCTTGTAGAAGAGACCGCAGAGAGCCTATTCGCCCCTTCCACCATGTGAGGACACAGTGAGAAGACGGCTGTCTGCGAACCAGGGAACAGGCCCTCACCAGATAGGGAATCTGCTGGCACCTTCATGTTGGACTTTCTAGCCTCCAAAATCATGAGAAATAAATTTCTGTTGTTTATAAGTCCCCCAGTCTATGATATTTTGTTGTAGCAACCCAATAGATTAAGACATTGTCCATGAGCACATAATTTTATGATAATTTCTCCATTTCCTAATTATCTCTATATATAATTTAGCTCATTTTTTATGTCAGCATACAATGCTATCTCTTGTTCCCTAATTATTAGTAGAAAGATTCTTGGATCTACAGTCTGAGTTCAAATTCCAGCTTTGCTACTTACTAGTTGTGTAACCTGAAAAAATTAACTTCACTTCCCTGCGCCTGAATTTCTTACACGTAAAAACGTATTGTAACATAAAATGTGTTTGCAAAGTTCTTTATTTTTTATATTATTTCAAACATATGTGCCTTTTTCTCTGCCTTCCTAGGCAGACTGTGAGCTTTGTGAAGTCGAGAATCATTTGCATATTTCTGGTATCAGTTGTGGAATCAAGCACCATGTTGAATGTTTGTTGATTGACAAGTGTTTCACCTTCCTTTTTTCTACCAGCTTGAATTTTAGACAGTGCATTCCTATAAGCTGGACAATTACTAGAGTTACTAGAAGCAAGACGAAATATGTTCCCAAGTTCAATAAGCTAAAGCAATAGATCTAAATGACAAGCTCCCTGTACCAAAAGAGGCCACACATTCATCTTTCTGTGTGATCAATTTTTGGCAGATGTGATACCACTTTTCTTGTAAAACAAGCAGTGATTTTTGTGTTCTATATAATGAATGTATTCTATTTCTACATTTTGAATCAACATGGGTTTTACCTGAGTTTACTAATAATAGCTGTATTTATTGAGTGCCTACTATGCAGTGGTATGTGGATAAATGACTCTCGGGAAAGCAATAAGCCCTGCTTTATTGCATTTGCTGATTTCCGTGGTGGAAATATTCTTGCCATGGCCAATTTCAAGCTACCAATGTGGTGCAACGGAGCACAACTGGCTCTCACTTGCCAGCAGGAGCTGCTTCTACCACCTCCAAAACTGCATCTGGTGCTACACGTGTATGAGCAATAATTTCCACAATAACCTCCAAGGAAGATATTCCTGCCTGTGAAGAAACAGGCTGGGAAAATATCTTGCCCACCACAACATAGCTAGTAAGAGGTGAATCTGGGATTTAAACCAAGGTCTACATGACTCCCAAACCCACCGCCTTTGCAGTATGCCACATCATTATGCAACAGTGGAAGAAGGCAGTGGCCCACCAGTCGAACATTCTGGAAGGACTGGGTGAGCAGAATTGTCTCTGTACAAAGATCCATGACTGCCCACAAAATCCAAACCCCACCTTGGAAGACATGAACTTTTTCACAATCTATGAGATGGGAGGCCACTGGGTTAGTTAGGCCATTGTTATCTTGTCCAATGGGGGCTCATTTCCATGTGATGCAATCCAGTCAGTCACATACATGGGACATACAAGAGTGTCCAGTGGCACCATGAGTGGTCAGCGTGTGTGGAGGAGGGTGTGAGATGAGGCCCTCCTCACAGAAGGGCTCAGAGAGACAAACTCTCCCGCCCTTATGACAGCGGCTGGCCAGCCAAGTATGTTAGCTCGGAATGACCCTGTTGTGTGCACAGAAAAGGGTGCTCACAGCACATCCCAAAGGGGGTTTCAAATAAGTCCTGCAGGTTAGGGCTCTTTCTTCCAGCAACTTCTCCCTGTCTCTAAAACAGGAAACAATTGAGTTCATTGCTCTATAACCCCAGGGAATTAGTGAATAATGTTCCTGGAGGCTGTAAAATGACAAGAGGCATATAAACACATAGTGTTATTATCTTCCTCCTGTGACTTGGTTTTCTAGATGTTGCACTTTGCTATGAGACCCAGATGGAACCAGAGCAAACCAAATAATTGCTTTCCATACTTACTGTAGTTTTAAAGGGGTCCTGCATTATAAAATAATGGTAATGACAAAAATAGTAATACCTTGTGTTTTGGTAATGCCTTTTTTCTGAGGAGCTTGAAGCACATTATAGACACAAGAAAAGTTGTTAACAGAAAATTTATAGAGAAAAAAAAATCAACTCATGTTTGAGGAATTTACTGCATGGGGGACAATGGTTCTGTTATTCTCACAGATCGACTGGGAAACACAATATCTATTTCTGGTCTAAACCAGGAATAAAAACGTCAAGTAGGAGAGGAGGAAAGGGATGGGGAGACTTGGGTGGGCAAGGAAACCAAGAAGGTCAAGGAAACCTCCAAGTCATTTACCTGAACACAGTCTAGACACAGTCTGGGGCAATTCTGACCTCAACAATCCTGTGACAAGAGGCTGCTCGGTGACCGGGGCGATCATATGAGGGGACAACTGCCCACTTTCTAGACTTTCCAGACTTTCCGTGGGGCTTCTCTCTGGGGTCCAGATGGAGTCATTGCAGCAGATGCTCAGAAGGGAGGAAGAGCTGGGACCCCGTCCCCCGAGCACCCCTCCTAAATGAACTACAGCCCAGCCCTGCTACCCACCCCCTCCCCTCAGCTCCGTACACCTTCTGCATTTACCTGCCAGGTCTCACCCCAAATCTGCAAGTTCTGGACAACCAACTGCAGATATCAAAGGTGACTTTGATTGAGTCGTAAGAAATCATCAGGCAAAAGCATTTAATGAGAGGCCACTCTGCAAAGCACAGTGCAGGGTAGCAAGGGTGGGGAGTGAGACCAAGGGGAAGGGAAGGGGAGGGGAAGGGGAGAAACATTGATTATCTCAATAGGCAAGTGCAAGGTTTGTTACCTGCACTATCTCATTTGACTCTCATCAAAAAACCCGTTGACAGAGGTATGGTTATCCCCATTTTTAGATAAAGACCAAAGGATCATAGAGGTTAAGTGATTTGTCAAAGGCTGTACAGCTCTCAAGTAGCAGAACCAGAATTAAAATCCAGATGAACCTGGGTTTCTACTTCAAGGAGAAGTTAGGGACAGGAGCTAGGAGCAGGCTTCAAGAGCTGGCAGAGCAGTTTTCAAGACTGAGCTCAGGAGTCAGAGGTTGACTGTGAGGTCATGGGAAATTATATTTGGGCATTGCCCAGATGAGCAGGGAGGGAGGGTGGATCTGAGAGGCACTGCAGAGAAAGAACTTTGGGGTTAGATTATCTGTAGGAAATAAAAGGGAGAAGGTGTCAAAGATGATCCAAGACAGTGGGTCTTTTTTATTTTTTGAGACAGAGTCTCACTCTGTTGCCTGAACAAGTGCCGTGGTGTCAGCCTAGCTCAGCAACCTCAGACTCCTGGGCTCAAGCGATCATCCTGCCTCAGCCTCCCGAGTAGCTGGGACTATAGGTAAGCACCACCACGCCTGGCTAATTTTTTTCTATTTTTAGTTGTTTGCCTAATTTCTTTCTATTTTTAGTAGAGACGGGGTCTCACTCTCACTCAGGCTGGTCTCGAACTCCTGAGCTCAAGCAACCCTCCCACCTCAACCTCCCAGAGTGCTAGGATTACAGACGTGAGCCCAGGGCAGTGGGTCTCAATCCTTGCTGAGTGAAAGACCTCTTGGACGTTCATCTGAGAGTAGGAGCCGCATACCCCAGAAAATTCACACGTCCCATTCACAAACATCAACGTCATTCCAGGGGGTTCGTGGGTTCAAGATTAAGGATCCTTGCCCTGTGACGGAGCCTAAAAGAGCAAGAACATAGGCATATAGGATTGTCAAGACAATTGTACATTTCTTTCCAAAAAAGAAAGATCTCCAAAATTAAAAAATTAAAATCTTACTTACTTATTTTAACATAAGGGAGGGGGTCTCCTCTTTTTCTGTGTATCTTCTGAAAATCTGATAGTAGGACAACTGCAGACGCCACTAAGGATCACTTCACCAACCTCCATGGTCTTCCAGGCTCGCAGATACCTATTTGAAAAAAGGGTACAAATTGCAGTTAGTGGAGGAAAGACATTGGGGGCAAATGTCAGAAATGAGGGGAACAAAGTGGGTCCACAGCCGCTCTGGAAAAGCTCAAGTTTTGAACTCTCCCAGCACAAGAACCCTTAAAGTAACCAGTGAGAGGCATGTGTGTCCGGGACATGGAGAGCATTTGGGAATCCGGGAAGCTTTGTTAAGAACATGCCACTTACATACGTGAGAAAGACAGAGCATGGGGTAGAGAGTGTTGGGGAACAGGGACGTGCCTGGATGTCCCAGGCGGCCTGTCTGATTCTACCCTTCCCAAAAAGAAAGGGGGAAGACCAAAGGAGGTAAGGAAAGGTACGGGAGAGGAAGCCCCACGGCAGTTCAAGCCTAGGAAGAGGAGATAGCAAAAGTCCCTAAATCCAACTGTGAACCCACGTTACTTCCCTCACCCCGATGTTGATGCAAGCCTGGGACAGTGCACTGGTATGAGGGCAGCCCAGGCACCCCACCACCATCCCGCAGGGAGTAAAATCAGGGGTGGGGAGGGCGGCTGCGCCAGGAGGGCTGCTCCAGCCCAACCTCACAATCCTGTCGCTGCGAGTCTGTGCTGGAAACCCACCTTTCCCGGGGATGCCTCGTTTTCTGCCTAAACCGTGGGCTGACTTCTCAAGTTGTTGTTCAGGGGAATGAGGCTTAGGGAGAGTCAGAGTTTGGTAGAAATGGAAAGAAAAGCCCGATCCACAATTCTAGACACTTTTTCCAGCTCTGCACTCCACACAGCTGTGTGTGTGTGTGAGGAAAACAGGGCGTGTGAGTGTGTGTGCACGTGTGTTTGTGTGCAAGCAAGCAGGGTGGCGAGGCCGGAGGCTCTCATCACTAAAACGGTGAGTTCCTGTTTATAAACATCTGCTCGCTGCTTAGACATGTGGGGGAATTAACCACAAAACGTGACCCGCGACTTCAAGCCCTCCATTTTCACATCCTACATACCACATACACTTTCTTTCTCTCCCTGAAAGCCACAGAGTAGAAAACAATTTCTCTGCATCAAAGGGGGAATGCCCGGAGAACACTCCCCTACATGGACTCCAAGGCCCTGAAGGGGCCTGGGGAGACCCCTATGCTGGTGATGACTGACCTGTGGTGCTAACTCTGGGGCAAGTCATCAAATGGGCAATGGCTTAAGGCAGAGGACCCCAACCTTTTTGGCACCAGGGACTAGTGTCACAGAAGGGAGGGGGCAGGGCAGAGGTGGAGCTCAGGTGGTGATGCGAGCGATGGGGAGCGGCTGTAAACACAGACGAAGCTTCCATCACTCACCCCCCGCTCACCTCCTGCTGTGCAGCCCGGTTCCTAACGGGCCACGGACCGGTAGCCTCAAGGCATCACTCTTTCCAGAGCCCCCAAAGCCTTTGAGACTGAAATAAATGGACCTCAATGGCATCTGAAGTGCCGTCATGGGCAGGGATGCCAGGCACTAGTTGTAAGAAGAGAAGAGAAAAACCAGGAGGAACAGAATGAAGCCGAGGCAGAGAAAGGCAGAGGGAGGTGGGCCAGGTGAGCGGCGACTCTGGGTCACCCAGCTGGAGAAGATTCTGTGCAGACCGAAAGGTGACCTCAGGAGAAGAGCTATAAATGGGAGGGTGGCGGGAGGCAGTCGTTGTTTTGTTTGCTCTCTGGACCATCCTCCGGACCAGTGTGACAATTCTTTCTGACGAAGGACTAAGCTTGCAGGTCTTTTCAGCTAGTTGGAGGCACCCCAACAGCAGGATGCAAGTATTTTGCAAATCATATTCTACTGAGCCTAGGGTTCCAGATTTATCTTGGGGAGCCCAGGGCTGGGAGTGGGGGGAGCCCTTAGGCTCTAAGAGACCTGCCTTGTCTTCAAAGAGAGTAGTTCCTCTTTCGTCTGCTTTGGGTATTGGAGTTCCCCACTGGATTTCATGGTAAGAAGAATTGTATCACTGGGAAACTTTTGGAAGCCTCTGACCCAACAATACCCAAAGACTCTGACCCCAACCTGGAGGTGCTACGAGGCTTTGGCACCAGCACTCTGGGCTGTCCTGGGAAGGCAGTCAGCCCCAGACAGCTCCCCGGGCTCGCACAGCTCAGAGAGGCTGGACTTCCCACGGTGGAGAAACGGGAGGGCTACCATGCAGGTCACTGGGGCCTAAAGCTGCACTTTTCATTTTAAAAAGCTAAGAAAAAATGAGTAAGGGCCAAATGTGAAGGACTCATTTCTAAGGGACCACAATGTTGACCACAGACTGTCTGCCCAGTCAAATCGAGCTTTGAATATGGGTCCTTGGAGGAGACGCAAAAACAGCCCGTGCCTAACCAGCAGTCCATGCTCTAAGAGTGCGTTTTCCTGCAGGAGAGCTCCCGGACTCCACTCTTGGTCCCTGCTCGTCCTTGCTGAGGAATTTGGCTGTGGGGGTGGGAGGGACGGGGCCCACCTTTGGTTCCAATGGGCAGCCTACCAAGGGCAGGGCTACAGCTGAGAGAAGGAGGTTGTCCAGGCGCAGACTGGGGATCCCAGCCCCCGGGGAGACAAGGCTACAGGACACAAAGGTTCCAGATGGTATTACAGGGTCACTGGGGCCCTGCATCCTCCTTCCGGAGGTCCTGCTCTGACCCAGTGCAGGAGCTGTGTGCTTTCGCAAAATGGCCGGATGGAGCAGCATCGATGGATGCCGGCGCCCTCAAGAAGCCTCAGGAAAGGCAATCATCCCCAAAGCAAACTCCTCTCCTTCCCGGGCCTGCAGGCCTCCAGGACTCCCAGAGATTATGAAGTCCCAGCTGCTTGGACCCCTACATGCCCCTTCTCTTTCTGCCTCATCATGTCACCCTCACCAAGCTCTGCTCCTATTCCACGACCACACAGATCTTAGCGGGTTTCTGTCCCATGCCCCTGCCTTCCTTCCAAATAAGGGGCAGGCAGAATTGCTGGATGCCCATCCTCCAATTCCAACAAGATGGTGGTGGGGGCAGGGGGGAGGAGGATCGGGTGGGGAGAGAGAGAACGGCATGCAAGGGCTGGAGCTGGGCACCTAGGGTGCAGGGCAGGGAGGGAGGAGGCGGTGGGGAGGCAGGGCAGGGGCGCCACAGCTGGAGCTGCTCAGAGGGCTCTGGGCTTTTACAGCCAACTTGGGAATATCGTTCATCTTCCCCATTACTTCTGCACGGCATATATATGTATAGATATTGTAGTGTGTGTGTGTGTGTGTGTGTGTGTGCATGCGCACACCCTTACAATCAAAACTTGTTCTCTGTAGTTAAAGAAAAAAGTATTAATTATGTTTTGGATTGACTTCATAGAGATCCAGGAGCATAATTTAAATAAAAATTGGAGTCTTGACTAGCAATGCTATTATTCTTATTTGAATTTTAACCCTAAGAATTTTCCAGTCTGCCAGCCAAACCAATGCTTGGGCTCGTTTACAGTTCTCAAAAGCTATAATGATCCCAGTGTTCTCCTACCTACCAGGGGATGTTTGGAATCCTGGAGCTCGGACTTGACGCTGTTTCCCAGCACGTGTGCTCCCGCCTCAATCCCCGTAGCTTCCGGAATCACTTTTGCCACTCGGGTGGGTGACAGGAGCTTAGACATGTCTGCAGATCAGCCTCGGAGTCCATGTGTATTTGAGGTGTGGCTTGCTCCTTGCTGCTTTCAGTGCGGTCCGGCTCCCACAGCCTCGTTCACAGTGCTCTGAGCAAACCCCATTCCTGCCTCCCACCCGTCATGTATGGCAGACCTTCCTGGGGCAGTCAACAAGAGTGACTCTGATGGCCCTGGTCAGCGAGTCCCTTCCTGACACTAGGGTAAGATCGAACCATCCCTGAAACCATGCATACAGGGCACGGAAACCCTGCCTGCCGATGAATTGAACCGAGAATGCCAAATTCTGCATTTTCTGTGACAATCAAACCATAGGACTTCCTTAGACCCCTTCATTGTCATAGAATATAATTCATGACTATATAACAAGTTATATAACTATTATATAATGACAAATATACATATATGTGGTATGGCATGCACACACGTATATCAAATGTTAGGATGGTATGTTCCAACACAAAGACACGCGCATTCACGACAGCCACGCAGCCACAGTCCCACCGAGGGCTCCCTGCCCTTCTCTCTCTCACTCCGCCACAGGCTCCCTGATCCCCGCCTTGCCTCCCTAAGTCTGTTCTGTGCATTCACTGTTGTGGGCTCTGCATTGTCAGGTATATGCCTGGCAGGAGAGAACTCGCATTTGACCAGGCGTCAAGGAAAGCAGAATTTTCTCCTTACAATTTACACACGCGATAACTGAAAGAACGTTCCACAGACCAGACTCTGGTCCACGCATTGCAAGTCCTGTTTCTACTTCCCTATCAACTGGTTCTGGCGACGTGGACCACAGGCTGTATTTGTGTTGCCATAAGACCTCCGTCCCGGTCCTCCCTGTGGTGGTGCCACGTGAGTCACTACGTGAGTATCCCAGAAGCCATTTCTGCATCAGAACAGCTAGCGATAACTTCATATGTGCCAAAGAGACTGCAAACTGCATACATGTTCCACCAAAGCCAAATTAGTGTCTCCCCAACTTAATTTTCCCTTAGCCAGATCCTAAAGAATGTTCAAAGCCACTTCAATACCACTAATGAAGAGTGTGGAGACAAAGTTGGGGCCAAAAGAGACAAAAGCCTCTATCTATTAGTCTTCCTTTTGCAAGTTGCACAAAGCATATGTCCATGGGAACTGATGCTGTGGTGCCCTCAGGTCCGTGGAAGGGACAGACCTGAAAGGAAAGGACCCTAAGCTTCAAGCTCATCAACCTTATGGTGGGTTCACCTCTGGCCATGGGGTTTGGCAACTATGGTGAGAGGAGTACGGGAAATAAAGTATTCCAACTGCAAGGAAAGCTCAAGCCACGGTGCAGAGGCCAGAGAGCCCAGGACTGTGTGGCAAGCAGGGAACAGTCAAGGCGAGAAGCACAGGGTGGACACAGATCTGAAAGGCAGGCGAGTGCAGGCCGCAGGGGCTGTGAGTGTCGGGGTAGGACATCTTGATGTCAAGTGCACAGCAGGAAGCTTGGAAGATTTGCACACCCAAGGCCTAGGGCAGGCACTGCTCCTGTCAGAGCCCTGCTTTGGAAAAATAAATTTCTAATGGACAGATGGGAGGCAGAGAGACCAGCCCAAAGTCATCGGCAGCTACGTGCCACATTTGAGAATTCTCTGGGAAAGGAGCAGAGGCGTTTGACACAGACTTTCTCACCCGCAAGCCCTGAGGCAGTGCCCAGCTCCTCGGCCGTTCACCGCTGGACTTGACACAGCGCTTTCCCCTGAAACCTGGAGACTCTACTCTGTCCCCAGCCCAGCTTCTCCTGTGCGGTCACAGTCTCTGGAACTGGGCTCCACACGCCCCATTGTCCCACCAGGATGCTGACTCTCAATAACACTGTCCCACAGGGACCTTACATCCCCCAGATGTGGTTTCTGCCGGTCTCCCCAGGCCAGGATGCGAGTGGGGACCGTGGCTCAGTTCAGGCGGGAAGCGAAGAGCCTCGGAGGGCTGTGGCCTTGGACATAGGGTGGAGAGACCAAGGGGAGAGAAAGTCAATTTGGCAACTAAGTGTACACAGAAGGCGAAGAGGTGGATGCTGATGGCCCCGTGGAAGGAAGAGTGTCTGCGGTTTAAGCTGAACGAGGAGCCCACCGATGTGGACATCGGTACGTCTTGGCACAGACGTGCTCAGTTGGAGCAGTGTGGGCATCTCAGATTTGCCATGTAGTAGAGGCTTCATTTCAGAACCTTGTGCTCTTCTTGAGCCTTGGTCCGGAGAGGCTGGAGTACCTCCTCTACCTTTTTGCCCCTCCGCCCCCACCTACACTCTCTCCCTGGGTGATCTCACCAGCGCCCTGGCTTTAACGCCACATTTGCACAAGGGGCTGGGCCTCTGCTTTGAGCTACATTCTCGCTATCCAGGGCTGGCATTCGGTGCAGTCCTCGGCTACAGGTGGACCTGGTCTTTATGGTCAGTACCCGTTCTCACCAGCCAGTGGCTCTGCCACAGTGATTGTTGAATTGCTTTTATTATAACAAAATATACATAACATAAAATTTACCATTTTAACCCTTTTTAAATATGCAGTTCAGTGGCACTGAGTAAATTCACCTTGTTGTGCAATGCTCACCGCCATCTACCTCCAGAACCTTTTCATCATCCCAAACTGAAACTCTGTCCGCATTAAACACCAACGCCCTGTTACTCCTTTCCCTGACCCCTGGCAACCACCATTCTACTTTCTGTCTCCATGAATTTGACTGTGATAGGTATTTCACGTACTGTATTTGTCCTTTTGTAACTGCCTTATTTCACTTGGCATAACGTCTTCAAGGTTCATCGGTGCTGTAGTCTGTGTCAAACTTTCCTTCCTTTTTAAGACTGAATGCTATTCCATTGTACAGCCCTACCACACTTTGTTTATCCATCCACCCATTGGTGAACTCTTGGCTGTTGTGACTAATGCTGCTATGAATATGGGACCACAAATATCTGTTTGAGTCCCTGCTTTCAATGCTTTTGGGTATATACCCAGAGGTGGAATTTCTGGGTCCTATGGTAATTCTATGTTTCCTTTTTTTGAGAAACTATTGAATATTGTTAACATCACATCTGTTATACAATATATACAATTGCTACTGGACATCTCCACTCGGGTGTTTAATTAGCATCTCAAAATCAAAATATCCAAAATGGAAAAATCCAAAGTCTTCTTGAATTCTCCCAAAGTTGTTTCTCTCCAATGTTTCCCTCTAATGTTTCCACCTCCATAAATAAAATCACTGCATGGCTGGAGCCAGAATGACCCCCTCCTCACTCTCCACCTCCAACCCTTCAACAAATCCTATCAGCTCTACCTGCAAAGTATATCTGGAATCAAATCACTTCTCACCACCCCACTGCTGCCACTGGACCCAGCCCACTGAGATCTCTCATCCTGGCTATTGTGATGGCCTCCTAAAAGTTTTCCTCTTTGTCCTTCTATGATCTAGTCTTTTTACAGCTGCTAGAGTGAGCCCTTCAAAATGGCAATGAGATCACTTCGCTCCTCTGATTAGAGCTTCCAGTCTTCTCAGCATAAGTAGAAAGGAAACAAACAAACAAAAAAGACCCAAAGGCATGGCCACGTGCTATGGTTTGAATATTTGTGTTCCCTCCAAAATTCATGTTGAAACTTAATCCCCATTGCATCAGTAGTAAGAAGTGGGAACTTTAGGAAATGATTAGGCCCTGAGGACTTTGCCCTCGTGGATGAGACCAGTGTCTTATTAGTGACGGGAGGGGACTAGCCAGGCGCTTTTTGCCTCCTGCCGCCACCAAGTGGGGAGCAGCATCCACGTGCCATCTTGGAAACAGAGAGCAGCCCTCACCCAACGCTGAAACTGTTGGCGCCTTGATCTTGCGCTTCCCAGCCTCCAGAACTGTGAAAAAAAAAATTCTATTATTTATAAATTACCTAGTCTCAGGTATTTTGTTACAGAAGCACAAACAGACTAAGACATCATGGCCTGTGAGTGGCCCATCAGCTGGCCTCACATGCTATACTCACACCCACACCTGCGGCATCCGGCCCCACCAGCTCCTGCCTGGTCCTCAAATATGTACACTAGGTCCTGCCTCAGGACCTTGACCCCAGGTGTTATCTCCATTTGGAAGATGCCTCCCACAAATCATCACATAGCTTAGTCAAAATGCCACCCCCTCAGAGAGGGTTCTCCCGACAATCTGATCTCAAATAGCAACTCTCATCACTAGCAGTCTCCTAATGCTCTTTCCATCTCTTCACGTACCGAGCACTCCCGGCCTTACAGTACCTGATTTTTACTGAGTGGTTGTCTATGTCCCCCCTCTAGAGCATAAGCTCCATGATAGAAGGAAGAGAGTTTGATGCCTGCCGCATCTCCAGGGCATGGAACAATGCCAGGCACAGAACTCCTTGCCCGGTGGTAAGAATGCACTTCCCATCACAAGATGCATCAGCACATCTCAGTCTCCAGGGCCAGTTCAGCTGTGTGGACACAAGGGAAGGACAACGTGCTCACCTCCACACCTGAGCTCCAGGGGCAGAGTCAGTGCTTTGGGATTGCAGAGTTTGTGGTCAGTTACTATTTACTAGTGGAATCAGAGCCAGTCTGGCCGGTAGAGTAGACAGTGCACCCAGAGGTGACTTTAAGTGCTTTAGGAAGACCACGTATCCACAGGCAGCTCTACCACTAACCTATCACCATGTTTTAAGTTTCACCATTAATAATTCTTTTCTTTTCTTTTTTTTTTTTTTTTTTTTTGCAGGAAATGGGGGGAGAACTAAAATTTGTTCAGTATTTACTAAATACCAGGCACCATTCAGGATGGCCAACCATCCCAGTGTGCCTGGACAGAGGGATTTCCTGAGTCTTTTAGTGCTAAAACTGGGACAGTCTTGGAAGGCTGGCATGGTTGGTCCCCCTGCCTGGTTTCTTGGTTTAGGTCTTTCACCAACTGTATATCCATTTCACTCAGGAGAAACCCAGGCTTTCAGTCATGTGGCCAGTGTGGCAGAATTGGAGCTCAGGCCTCCCCAGCTCCAAGGCCCTGGTCCTCCCCCACATCAGGCTGCTTCCCAAGGGCCCCCCTACCTCCCTTTGCCTGTAGTAATTCTGGGATAGTCTGTGCAGCACTCCTGTAACAAAGCATATTCTTCAGAGCACTCGGATCACAAGATGTGGAATGAGGGATGGGTGCTTGCTAGAGAGGCAGGGACAGATACCTTGAAGAATCAAAAATGGTTTCCAAAGTATGACATGGTTATTTGGGAGTTGAAAAATATTTGTTTTAAGGGCCAGAACTTTAGTGTAAACCTACCATTGGGAAGTGGTAAGAATTTGATGGAAATAGTCTTAACTGAGAAGCACGTGAGCTTCTTGGAAAGAGACCAATGCATCGAAGGGGCCAGTTCTGGGCCATGTCGCAGGACCTGGGCATCATTCTTTCAGAGCCTCGTCTCCCCTACCCTAGTTATTTGAGATTTCAGAGTAGTCATTTGGTTAATCTCTTCAAGGGTGACCATATAATATATTGTTCAAACAAGGGCACTCCACTTCTGAGAATGAAAGGGGAACTGTTCGTAATTACAGGAGAACAACAGTGGAGAACAGGGCTCTGCTCCAGCTAGCTGGGATGCACGTCCCCTGGCCGTCTCTTCTGACCGTGAGGAACTGAGTTGTTGTCTAGCCTTTTCATGCACCAAATCAGGAAGGGAAAGTCCCCAGCCCCTCAACATCACCCCGGGTCTCCCCTGCCTCCCTCTGGTCCTTCCCTGTGTCCCAGAAGAGTCTCATGGGTACTTTTTTCCTAAAGGTCTAAATTCTCCTTTGCCTTGTTTGCATCAAATGCCAGCACAGGAATGCTTGTTTCAACTCTCTCTCCTGCTCACACAGGGTTTCCTGTGCTCTCACCTTAAAAGCGGCCTCTTCTGGGTGCCATGGGCACTTTTAAGGGAGAGAGACCTCGCTCACCCACAGCAATGAGTCGGCTGTCCAGTGGGCGAGCCTGTTCCTACTGACACTGCTCCTCAGTGACTGACCGCAGGCTTTGGAAAAACCTCTTCAGCGGGGTACTGCTCACCGCGATCTGCTTAAATGTCTGGTCCCACGCCCTGAGGGGGAGCTGAGCACACCAGAGCCAGGATGCAACTTCGCTAAGATCAAAGCGGGAGTTTGCTGTGCGTCTGCAACTACCCAGAAACCCCTTTGCGTTCGCCCATGGAGCAGAAGCGACGGCGAGGGACTGTGCAGAGAGACGAGCACAAACTCGGCACAGAGACGAGTACTTTCTGCCGCTGGTTTTCTCTGGCCCTCATCAATGCACTGAAACTGTGTCTGTTTTGTCACCTCTGTGGCCCCCACCCCCGTGCTCAACCGCAGTGCCAAATGACCCGGAGGCCTAACCTCAGCCCCAGGCGCCCCAGCTTGGCCTGTAACTTCGGTGCTATGGCTGACCACGCTGACACCCCCTTCCCTGCAAAATCGCTCTCCTCCTCCTCCGGGCGTGATTCATCCCGCTGTCACACATCCCTTCCCCACCGTATTCCTGCTCGCTCGAGACGCATCTGTCTTCCTGTGGTTTTGTCCAGAACAGTGGGTTTTTCATCTCATCTTTCCGATGCTTCAGTTGTGCCTACCACTCCTATATTATATGAACAATTGGCCTGTACCATCTCTGGGCCTTCTCTTGGATCTATAAAATAAATACAATACTGCCGACCTATCTCATTTCCAGGATATTTATGCAATAACATATCCATTAGAACACAATGTTCTAATGTGGAGATATTTATGCAATAGCGTATACAGCAGAGCACAGTGTTCTAATGCATACATCGTTGCATAAATATCTTGGAAACACAGTGTTCTGATATATATGTTACGGCTTAAATATCTTAGAGACGCAGAGGCCAACAACAGTGCTTGACAATAAATGCAGTGTGCTGAGAGCAAGTCTTGGAGAACTTGAAAGGGGACTTTTCTGTCTGTGATGAAAGAAACGGAAGATGGCTCTGCAGAGCCCTTCAGATGACGCTCGCTCTGCGCATCTGAGCGCTGAGCTCTGAGCCCTGCATGAGCTTGGGTGGGGGAGGAAGGAACTTGATGGAGGTCTGAAGGTGAAGACGTCTTGTGGAGAGGGCTTGACCAGACCCTGACCCTCCTCTTTGCAGGGCCCCAGTGCCCGTCTGCGCGGTCTGTGCAGGCTGCCCGCCCACTGCGCCAGCCAGCGAGGGGAACAGCCTCCCCTTCTCAGCCGGGTTCCTGGCGCTGCAGATGGAGCTGGGAGGTAGCTGCTTTTAATTACAGGCACTCCTTTTCTGTTTTCCATCAGTGGCCAATTTCTGAGTTTCCCGCACCCTCTGCTGATTCCCCAAAGCAATTTTTGTAAGTATCCAAACTGTCTGGTGTAACAATGGAGAAAGCTGTCATTATATGAGCTGCATGGTGGCTTCTGCTGGCTTCCCAGACATTTGGACATTGTCGAAAAGGTGGCTCCACTGTCCGGGCCTGGCCTGCAGGAGCCTGGTGTTGGCCTTCTGCTTCCCATGCCACTGGCTCTGCTAGCATATATTGAGCGCCTGCTGTGTGCCAGGATCCCAGATGAATAAACATGGTCTCAGCTGGAAGAGGCTCTTAGGTCTAGAATCATGACAATGATCACAATCGCTGGGAGAGAGGTGTGGACAGAGGTGTGGACAGAGCACCCCAGACACAGAGTAGGAATGAGGAGGAAGCAGTGAGGGAATATCTGGCCTCATGGGTTGCACCAGCCAGGGCCTTGGAAGGAGAACACAGCCCCACCAGGCTCTGATGCCCAGTAGAACCCACTCCCACTTGTGGCTTGTGGAGCTCACATTCATTCAGAATGCAAGAGGCTCCGGAAGGGCTGGCAGATTTAGCAAACAAAAATACAGGATGCCCAGTTAAATACGAGCTTCAGATAAACAACACGTAATTTTTTAGTGTAAGTATGTCCTAAATATTGCATGGGACATACCTTTTAACTATAACATTTAAGATATATTTGCCCTAAAAAATTATGTATTGTTTATCTAAAATTCAAAATTTAACTGGACATCCTGTATTTTACCTGGCAGCTCTTGTCTGAGGGCAACAAAGAGCTTTGGACCATAGATCAGAAAGTCCACTGTGCTACGTGGAATGTATCATATTTGCGGGAGATCAAATAGGGAGGAAGAGTGAGAGAGACGGCTGTCTCATGTCACCAGGGTAGAAGAAGAAAGGATTCTAAATCCTAACAGCATCCACAGGAAAGGTACATGGGCTTGTTTTAAAAGATCAGCATCCAAGGGAAAATGACAGAGATGGTCCCAGGCCACTAGGGCCTGCAAGAGAAACCTGGTCCACCTGGAAGTTAGTGGCTTGACCCAAGGAGGAAGAAAGGTGGTGGCCCCCTTGGGCGACCCAAGCATTAGGCCAGTAATTCTAATTCCATTTGAGTCTTTTGATACACCATTCCTGCCATGATCTGTTTGATGCCTCGTCTAGCTCTATCCCAAATATATGTTATATGGCTTCCATGATTCTTTTCCATTTGGTACAAGCTTAATTTTATTTGAGAATGGTTTAAGAACATAGAGACTCCTCAGATGTCAAAAGAGCAAGATTAAGAATCTCTGCCCTGGGAACTAGACAGTTCTAGGAGATTCAGCGAAGGAGAGACACGGGTGGGAACTGAGACAGAAGGTTAAGGTCTCAAGCACCGAGGGTCGCTTTTTGGAGGAAGTGGCTGGGTAGAGTTTGGAAGGAAAGACACAACGTGCGTTAGCGGGGTCCTGGGGCAGCCCAGATACATCCTCTCATTTCTCAGGACAAAGAAGGTGCGGCCTGCTGTTTTTTACGAAGCTCTTGTTTGGATTTTGAAGATCTCCTCCAGGTTTGCTCTTATGTAAATTATAATTCACGACGCACTGGGCCCACATGTTTCGCAAACCAGGCCTGATATTTTAGACCCTCTCCATTCACAGAGCATTTTGTACTTTCCCTTTGTTCTCCGCTCCAATTTCCCACTTCACAAACCCAGATCTGAAGAATTACACATGGTTGATAGGGAAGTGCCGTTTGAGTGGTTCTGAGAGGCTATATCTTCCTTCTTCCCCCGCCCAGCTCCGGTTTCGCCTTGGATATCAATTATTGGCTTTTACATAAGAAGGCTAATGCACTTTCAAAGCAGGCAGATCACCCTCCCATGTTTTAACAGTTTGGCTTTAGTTGAAATATAATTAAACTTTTTGAAAACAAGGGCTTTGAAACTCAATCCTCACACTGTTTACATGTTTTTTTTTTTCCTTATGCGTTCCGTTTTTACTTGCTGCAGCACAATTAATTCGGCCTTCACTTTCTGCATTCAAAACAAACACTGGTTTTAAGCATTCAGCTCTCCTAGCACTGCATAGCTGAGAGTGGAAAAAATAACTTCTGAAACAGGATGGGCTTTTGATGATACCTCCTTATGACAGACACATTTAAAACCACCGCTGGTGAGTCACCCGCATTCTGTGCATACCCTCTCGGAGGAGCAGGAAGTGTGGATATTTTAAACCCCTGAGGCAACGAGAAGTTTTCAGATGCATCTTTAGGCACTCTGGCCAGCACCCCAAGCCCATGAGCACACCCTGGCCTTTTTAAGTGTGGCCTCAGCACATCCGTAGCCCCAGAACGGTGCACCCAGCCTTCTGCCAGCCTCTCTTTGTTCGTTCTTCTTGCCCTGGCTTTGCTTTTACTCCAGCAAGCTGGGTCTAAGAAACACAGAGCTACAGAATTTATAAAATCAACAAAAACTTTAAAAACAAAAAACACCAACAACCACAATCAGAGGGGGGCGGTTCGTGTGGGCGGGAGCAAGCAGATGGTGCCACGAGATGTCCTTGGGCCGCTCACTGGGGACAGCGCCTTGTGGCTCTGTGGCCAAAAAGCAATAAATAAGTCAAGGCCCAGCAGTGCTTTCGTTTCTGACCAGTGCTGTCAGCAGTGGGCGATACGTCCTCTACTCCTCTCTTTCCCTATCTGCGAAGGCCAGAAGAACAAGTAGGAGAAAAAGAAGGGAGCGAGAGAGAGACAAGGAGTTGAACTGAAATTAAATGACTTTAGATGAAAGATTTAAAAACAAAAGTGGGGGGGACTTGAGGGCAGTGGGCCAGATGTTGCCAGGGGAGAAGCTATAAATCCTGACCTTGTTTGGTCAAGGCAGGAGGCCCAGCGAGGATGAGCTCGAGCTCCCGAGGGCAGGGAGCCCCCGGAGAGAGGCAGCAAAAATGTCTGGGACCTGTCACTGGGAGGGAAGACTTCAGCTTCCTCCACGTGGAGGGAAGTCTTTCCAGAACACTGGCCACTGACATAACCAGCAGGTGATTGGGAGGGCCGTGGATGCACGCAAGACTCCATTCTGCCCTAACCTTTTCATCATTATTGGCAGTTTTCTTAAAGAGATGGAGTCACTTGGGAAATGGAAGCCCGGCCTTGAGCATTTTTTAGTCCGATAATGTGTTCAGACTCGTGAACTGATTGGGAGCTGTGTAAGGCACAAAAGCATCCCAAATATTATAGAGTACTTCTATTGTTACTGATGCCATCCACCTCCCAACCCTTAATAAAGAGGAAAGATTTCGTTGGTGGGAGAAAATCATGGGGTTTTAATAAGCAGCTCCAGCAAAGATCAGACTGCCTGCACTCCTTGGCCAAGTGGCCTCCTTATTCCACCTTGAAATCCAGCAAGGTGGCATCTCTCTGGACCTGTCTTCTGCAGTCACCCCCTCTGACTCTCCTCTTCTGTCTCCCTCTTCCACTTTTCAGCATCCCGTGACTGCATTGGGTCCACCCTGAGAATCCAGGCTGATCTCCCTGTCTTAAGGTTTCCCAATGAGCATCTTTAATTCTGCAGCCTTTACTCCCCTTTGCCACGTAACCTGACATGTCCCAGGTTCTGGTGGTTGGGATCTGGGCGTCTTTGGGGACCATCATTCTGTTGAGGGTCTGTGGTGTCCTTTGTCCCTGAATCTCCCCAAACACTGAGACAGTTCCCTGGCTGTCTCCACAGTTTATCTGTTAGAACATATGACTGGGCAATAGTAGCTCTGAACAGCAGAAATATAGCCAAATAATAATGCCATCAATGATACACATTTACTATCTTTCAGGCATTGTTCTAAACCCTTCCTGTGCACTAACTCATTTACTCCTCGTGACAGTTCCATGAGGTAGGCCCTGTCACTAGTTCTACTTGCAAATGTGGAAAATGTGCAGAGTGTGGTTGACAACGTGCCGAGACAGGGTTAGAATCCAGCCCTCCAGTCCAGGCTCCAGATTCTGAACTAATATGATTAGAAAAATGCAGGGGCATTGCCTTCCAAGTACCAAGGACAAAAAGTAAAGGCAAAGTGCCTTCTGGCCCCTTGCTCCCTATCATTCTCCTACAGAGAGAATGGCCCCTCTGTTATGTCAAAGGCCCACACAGCAGGAAAGGATGAGTCATAACGTTCTGTTCACCCTGCTGGCCGTGGCACCGTCCGGGTCTTGACCACATCAAGTTGAGCTTCCAGCTAAGAGTTTGGAGGAGCCAGAAACACGCCAGCCTTGCATGTTCAGCTGAGGCCATGACATTACAAGGCCAATGACAGTGAGTGCGTGGAAATCATCTTGCTGCTATTTTCTGTGAGTGGAAAGGATGTTCTGCAGAGGAGAGGAAGCAGAGTGTCACCAGTTGGAGTGTGGTCCTATCCTTCAAGGAACCCTGGAGGCATTTGATTGAAGGGGAGAGGAAGAACTCTCACAGGGGGAAGTTGGCTACTCATTTGTGCCCCGCTCAATAGTCTAACCCTGTGGAAACCAACAAGGTAGGCCTCTGCAGGTGGGACCGCCCACCCACCTATGGTTCGTTTGACTTTTCCCAAATAACAGAGGGAAAGCAGGGCCAGAAACCTGTTGTGGGGGTAGCTGTTCCAGAGCCCCTTGGTTGTTTTAGGATTCATTGCTTCCTTGGTCCAAGGTGCAATGGCCAGGCCACACTTGGCAAGATGAGCTCTAAACAACAGAGGATGAAGGGCCAACTCACAGCTCCTCAGGGCCCCAGGGAAGTAGGACGGAGAGAACCTCAACCGCCAAGTTCCGCAAATTTCACAAGGTTATTACAAACCCCAGAAGTGTTGTTGGGTTGCTTAAAAACGATTTAATTTTTGCAATCTCCCAAAGAGAGAGGGTGCCCCAAATTAAAACCGATGTTTGAAAAATCATAGCTATGAGGACGAACGACGGTTCTTCTCACGGGAGGGGAGTGAGCAGGTGCGGAGAAGCACCCTAGTGTCAGAGCTGTAGGAGACCCTTTGCTCTGACGTCTGAGTCACAGGAGCCAGTTCCCACGATGGAGTCGACTCTCCCATTATGTAACCAGAATGGTCACCTTCTCGAGATTCACCTAGAGATCTGTCTGAGTCTCATCAGAACCCTGAGCAGGAAAAGGGAGTGGGAGGCCTCTTGGTAGAGCGGAGCAAGGATGAGCATTGGCACCGACAGGTGTGGGTTAGAATCACAGCTCAGCCACTTACACTTGCTCCGTACCTTTGTTACTTAACGTTAGCCGAGCCTCGGTTACATCAGGTGCGAACTGGAGATGAAGGGCACTGACCCAGCTGGTTGTTGGGATGCTGAGATGAGACAGTTGTGCTACTGTGACAGCACAGATCATCTACTGTGACAGCTGGTACCCCTGGGACCTTGATAATGATTGATGCTGTCACTGTTGCCTTTCCTGTCATTACTGCTAGCATGAATATCACCATCATGGCTTCTCCCAGCCTGCAGGCCAGGCCCCTGTGAGCACGAACACTCCTCATGCAATTCTGGCAAGTCCGGAGGGCAAAGAATCGAGTACACAGAACGTCATACACTTCAGAGCTCTCCGAAGGGAGCTCTGCTCAGGTCTAGCAGTGAGGTACAAACACGGAGCTCCTGTTATGGCTTTATGTCCCCAGGCATGGGGCACCAGCCTCGGCAGGTGACAAAGCTGCATGTGTAGCACCTGTACCTCCTCAGAGCCTCTCTCTTATGCCTTTCACGTTGTGGGAGACGCAGCGTGCAGGACCGCACCGGATTTCACTTGGACAGCGAGGAGCCAGAAGGTGCCCAGAGGGGAGACGCCGACCCCCGTGGCAAGAAGGTGGGTCATGAACAGCCGTGACTCACTGACTGAGAGAGAGCTGCCGGTCACGCAACCAGTGACATCTGGTGGGGGGTGGGGGAGGCATCGACCATGCTCCAAAGGTATTCCTTTCCAAACTACTTTGCTCGAATCAAAGGCTTAGGGCACATAACCCGGCCTCACGTTCAATAGCTGAATACTAGCCGGCTGTGTTGATCGAGTCATTTTTTTCACATGCTGCGATTGCTTGGTTTCCTTGACAGCATTCAAATCACCTGTGTTCCCCCGGCACAGCCCGAACACACAGGCAGGCTCGGTTGTTTTCACAAGGATAGCCTCCCCACCCTGCAGAAGTCTCTGCGGATGGATTTGGCAGCTGATGGGAGGGGGCAGGGGAAGCCAGGGCCACCTGGGGGCTCGCATGGGGAAACCAAGTCATTTCCGGATGGGTATGATTGGCACACCGACCTCTCACCTAGGTGGCAGACGTGATGGCTGCAGGCAACCATGATCTGCGCCTGCGATAAGCAAGTGACAACAGCCACTCCTGAGAGCAACTGCAAATCACATGGGGCCACGAGGGTCTCAGGAATCTGTTTCTGTTTGCCAAATGCCTCTCCACCAGGAGCAGTTACGACACTACATCCACCCCTGGAGTGGACAAACTTGGACGATGTTGCTCAGTTCCAGAAAAGGAAAAAGGCACAGTGTACACACACTGCGGGCGGATCAGCCTGACTGCCTACTGAGCACTTGGATCTCCAACGTCCACAAACAGTTGTGCAAAGCGGAGACTAACAGAAAGAGAGTCCGAGTGACGATAGCAAAGATAGTGACAATAGCAAACACAATGCTAGGCACGATTTTAAGAGCTTTATGTGTAGTAACTCATTTAATCTTTACAATATGAGATAAGTACTATTATCCCCATTTATCAGTTAAGGCCTATTATTATCCCCATTTTACAGATGAGGAAACTGAAACAGGTTAAATCCCATGCCCAAGGTTGCAAAGCTGGTAAGTGATGCAGCTGGGATTTGAACACTTGCAGTCTGACTTCTGACCAGGGTCCGAGTGCTTCACCTTGACACTAAATTGAATCAAGGTGCCACATCTTGCAAAGCAAAGAAAGGCATGCAAAGATGCAACAACTGTCCCTTCAGCAGAGGGCGAAAGGGTGCATCGTAACCAGCAGAGGGAAGGAAAAAGGCAAGTTTATACATTGGCTTCCCTCCCAGGAAATACTTTCTTCTCTTTTAAAGGGCCCGGTAAGACTTTCTTACCACACCAAAATGAATCCCACAAGCGTTGGAAAGACAGAGCCACCCCGTCCTGTTCCCCCAAACACTGTCCCCAACCCTATTATGCAAGTGCCTATTACAGTGAGTTGTGGACGTCGCTTTTGTGGTCATGGTTTCTAACTGCAAACGAAAGAGGAAACCCACGTGAGGAAGAGCGCATCTTACCAATCCCACGTTCGAGTGTGGAGGAGACCCCAAGATGCGGGCTGAGTGTTTGGAAAGAGCGGACCACTCCTGGTGGGGGCGGGGAGCCGCCTCTGTGGAGGGTGAGGTGCGGCGAGAGCTGAGACGGCGCTGAGACGATCTGGGGGCCAGGCCTGGCCGGGAGCAAGGAAGGGAAGTGAGCGATTAGGGGTGCCACTGGCTCCGGAAGTTGAACTTCACTCTGAAGGGCAGGGCAGCCACACGCAGTTCCCGGGAGCCCGCCTCTAACCCCGGGAACAATTCTGAGAAAATGCCCAGGGGTAGTTCCCTGTGCTCTCAGAGGGCCTCTCCAGCTCGGAGCCAGGACCACAACCCGTCACCCCTTCAGCAAGAGACGTTCAGTTCCACTTACTGACGAGGTGAGCCCGCGGTTACTTGCGCAGAACACGCGGGGAGCACTCCCTGGATTTCCCGCCTGTCACAATCGCCGTGCGTCTCTACTTGGGGTGGCGGGCATCTCAGGGGCAGGCCACACAGGAAGGCATTGGATCCTCACGGACCCCAACGATGCTTCGAGCAGATAGCAGGGGAGGCGAGGGACAGCCAGGGGAGCAGAACGCAGATGGCTCAGCCTGACTCCCAACTCTACAACTTGCAGACCAAGACCATGAGCTCCTCACCCTTCCTCAGAGAAATGATAACAACACCTGCCCCACGGAATCTTACGGGTGTAACGTGAGATATTGGTTCATTTACTCACTGAATATTCGAGAACCCACTGTAGGTCAAGCCCTAGAAGTGAAAGAATTTGGAAATCAGAAGAACACCCCATTGGGTAGAGGGAAGAGGGGGTCTTATCTCAAGGAGCAGAACTCCTCGGGGTGAAGGGTAGACACGGGAGAGGCCGGGAGAGGCTGCACTCCCCCAGGGCCATATGCCCAGCAAGAAGTGCAGGAACTGGGGGGCCTTCTACGTCCTTGGGGTGCCAGGTAGCCTCTGCCTGTGGGAGACAAGTGTTTACCTTGCCGTCAGATAGCGTCTCTGCCGTCAGCCCCTGAGATCACAGATTGTGCTGGAGGAAATCAAAATATTTCACCCCAAAATAACTTCTTTGACATATTTTGAGACTGCAAAGCGGTCTTTCATGGCGCAGATTTGCATCTGTGGAGAATCTGCATGGATGCAGCCAGGCCTTCGCTTGTCCAAATCTAGAAAAGATTAACTGAGAGTCTGACATGTTTAAAGGTCTGAAAGAAACATTGACCACCTGTTTTCTCTGAGGGCTGCTACCTGTGAGGTTTTATGGACATAACAAGACCCCCTTTGCTAGCCAGGCCTCCCTCCCATAACTTGTCTTGCCCCTATAACCTGCTCTGCCACCGTAACCTGTTTATGGCCACAGTGAGCTCCTGATCTTCCTGTAACCTCGAGATGGTATATCCGCTTCTTGACCCCGTTGAGGGTTGTGGTAATCACCGAGGTGCTTCCCCGTGTGCGCGTTAATAAATGTATATGCCTTTTCTCCAATTCACCTCCTCTTGTGACTTGGTTTTGCAGCTAAACTTCAGGGGGTGCAGAGGGAGTTTTTTCTTTGTCCCCTACAGCACGCAGTCCCTCAGAGCAGCCCCTAAGCCAGCCTGTGTAAGACCAGCGTGTGAGAAAGGGAGGAACCCTGCCTTACCCAGCACACACCTTGTTCGGCTCCTGTCCCTTAGGCCTCAGCCACCAGCCCCAGAGAGGTCCCAGCTACCACTCTGCATGCCTGGGAGCTGCGCCCAGGGCTGGCACAGGAAGACCCCCTGGCCGCATCCATGTCCTGACCATCCTGATACAGCTCCCTGAGTAGTCCCAGCTGCAGTCTGAAGGCAATCTTGTCTGGCAGACCTCCTGCTTTCCCGGAACACCGCCAGCAATGGCCGTCTTCTCGGGCTCTGAGTCATACCAATGGTAGCTTGAGGATGTTGGTGATTCAGAGACTGACAGAGGCCACTGCTCGGCCAAGGCACCGTCTCTCTTTCCCTGCTTTGGTCGGCCCCACTTCGTGCTAACTGACCAGGCACCTTCGGATGACCTTGCATGCATCACCAGAAGAAGCTCCAAACCCTGGTGTCTGGAGGCGACATCATGCCTGGAACACACCTCCCACCCCAGGAGCTAGTGGTGCCTTCATGGGATGGGGTGTGGCTGCCAAGGAGCATGAGGCTGAACTCCAGGGCACCGCGCTCTTGTCAGGCCAGGACGGCCTTCCACGACAGCGAAACTGACTTGACCCCACCAAGGGCCCGTGAGCCTTTTACTTTGTCTGAAACTGAAGGCTGAGACCCTCATTTTCACGACTCACTGGCTCTATGACTTTGGGTGAAGCCCTGAACATTTTGGTGTCTCCAATGCCTCGCCTATAAAATAGGCATAGCAATACTGTGCTTGTGAGGATCAGAATGTGACCCTCTGTGTGCAAATCCCGCGATACCATAGGAAGACCTAGGAATGTAAACCGTTGGTAGTGTGCAAACCACCCAAGGGAAGGGAGGGAGAAGGTAAAAAGTACTTATACCTATTTATGATCCTGAATTCCCGGACTCTTAGCTGGTTTTGTATTTTCCGCCTCTCCCACAACAAGGTGTTCACTCATGAGCATTTAGTGTCTGAAAACGAATTTCCACCTAGACTACAAGTCCCTGGCTGACTGGAACCCCACGTCCACATCTCATTTCCAGGGAGGAGGCTAGAGTGGCCCAGAGGGAACAGCCTGTGTCGGGACAGCCACATTAAACACCTCTGGTCTCTACATTTAGAGCTTGAAAGAAATTAGTTGGAACCTAAAATGAACTGAACATCGGCCCACGGAGGTTTTAAAGTAAATTGGAACTCGAATCCGCACCATTAGCCCTGTGCTTCTTCAACCTAGTGCTGCTTACCTGCTGTGATAGGACGCATGACTGTACCCTGGGATGTGCGGGGCATTTAAAGGGCTGTGACTTTTTGAAATCTATGGTGCCAGGTGCCATTAGGGGACTTCTCCATGGATTGATTGGCTCTTCCCAGTTAAGGGCTTCAAGCCAATGAAGGTCTTCCTGGTAGGGGTCTGAGAGAGGAGATATCCTGGTTGTGTTGGGAAGAACATGGTCTTTGGAGCCAAATAAATATTGATTTAGCGTGGACTCTAGGAGACCTGTGTAGACAGGGTTTGGGGCAGCAATCTCACTGAAACGGCAGTGGCAGGGATCGTATATTCATTTTATCTCCTGCAGGCTCTTCCTGTTTAGATTGAGCGTTTGTTTTACAGTAATCGTAAGGAAGAGGGCTGCTAGAGATGATGGCTGCAACCAAAACCACCCCCTAAACTACCCCTCAATGATGTCACTCTCTTGATTCAAATTCCGCAGCTAATGGCTTACCATCTACGTGACCCTGGGCAGGTAACTTAGCATCTCTGAGCTACTGTTTTCCCATTTGTACAATGGGAAGAATAATTCCACTCTGGTAGGGTTTTTGCGGGGGATTACACGGAATAACATATGGCAAAGGGCTTAGCACAACACGAGCACATAATAGGCATTCGACACATGCAGGTTTCTTTCCTTCCTTCCATTGCTGCTCCCCAGATGTCTTGGGATCCGAATGAAGTATCCAGATGAGCACTCAGATCTGGAAAGTTAAAAAAAAAAGAAGAAGCTCGATTTTGTGGGGGCTCGCCTTTGGATTCTGTTGCCCACCAACAAGTGTGTTCGAAGATGGCACCACATCTGCCCTGCACATTGTAAGCCCGGAATGCCACGCAGCTGTCCTGCTTGCAAGGGAGCTTTGCAGACAGAACTACGCAGGCAGCGCCAGTCCCCTGGATGGAAAGCTCTCCATGGCAAATAAATTAGGCCAGTAGTTCTAATGTCTAGAAGCCGCAGAATCTTCCCGCGGCGAGATTCCGCCCCTGCCTCCAGTTTTCTGGTTTTTCTTTTCCTCTCTCCCTGAACTCCTGGAGTCTGGACAAGACACAGGATGATGGAAGGAAACACTGTGAGCGTGTGCCCCCGTGCTGAGTTCTTTGCAAGGACCCTCCAGAGACTCCTTGTGGAACTTAGGGAGTTGGCAGAAAACTACTGAATTTGCTAATGGCTGAAACAATGAGCTCATTCATTCATTCATTCAAGAAGTGTTTGCTGAGGGAGGCTGAAGGCTCTCTGGGAGATGTAGAGATAACCCATGACACAATCCCAGTCCCTAATGACTTGTCCCAAATAACAAGCCATGCTGGCTCAGTCCGAAATAGAAATCTGTAACGTTATCCTCTGGGAGACCCAGGCCAGTGGATTGCAGAGCCACACCCGCTGCACACTGTGTTTCCTTGCAGGGAACCAGCCTCCCCGCCCCGCAAGAACGCAGGAGCCTGACTTCTGGTCCCCCACACCCTTTGGGGGATGGCGCTCAGCAGCCCTAGCGAATGACTCCTGGGGAGTCCGTTTCACCACCTGCGTGTCGCAGCTTCCTATGAATTAGTAAGGGGAACAAGCCATTTAAACAAAATTGCCTGTGAACACAGATGAGTTCAAGATCTAGGGAAAAAAAGGGCACTTGGCAAGAAATGTTTCGGATTTGGCAGATTCTGAAGCTCACGTTGTTTGATGCTTCCATAAACCAGCTGCTTCCGCCCTTCCCTAAACATCAGCTCCCAAGGGAGCCAGCCAGCCTGGGGCTCTGCAGGCAACGACAATTCCCTGAATAACACCCAACCTCTTCTGGAGGGCCCATCCCATCAGCACTCGGCTCAGCACCCACCCAGAGCGCTTTTCTTCCCTTCTCACCACGGTTTCCCTAACAACAGATTCCACACTCTCACAGGGCAATAGAGTGTCAGTTCAACGGAGCATGTTTCCCCGCAGTCGACACAATAGATTCCTCCCCAGGGAGCGGAGGAGTCTCCTTACCTGGGATTTTCAGAAGCCTCTGCTTCTAGGGGGCCACTGGGGGCTGTGGTACGAGCAACCAGTCCTAGGGACCCTCCTTCTCCTCTCACTGAGGGAAATTCCTCGGCAATTCGGTCTCCAGCCCGTTCTCTCCATGCACACGCTACTTGCCTTATGGTGCCGAAGAACCCCAAGCCAAAAATACACTTGCTCTCATCTTCTCTGAATCTAGGGTTCCCTACCCCCTGCTGTCCACCCCTAGTCCATAACCAGCTTGAAGGAGGACACAACCAAGACCCTACCTTGGTACTTGCTGTGATACTGCAGCCGAATGAGTGAACCCACTAGAATTTTGATTTATTTCATTAGTCAAAATGAGATCAGAGGACTCTCGTGAAACTTTGTCAGGCTAAATGGGACCTATGAGGTCAGGCCTCATGAGAAAGGCGGCTGCATCTGGCTCCAGGGCTGCTGCTGCAGGTCTGGGTAAGAATGAGAAAAGTAAGCCTTCCCTTTGCAGTTTGCAGACCCACGCTGTGTGGTCTCAAAGCCTCTGGATCAGCGAGGAGGCCCCAGGCCAAAATTCTGGCTGAAGCTGTGGGCCCAAATGGATAGGCTTTCATTATGGTGGGGGAAAATGTGTATGAAGTGTAGAGGGTGTTTGTTTTGGTTTGGGGAATATTAATATGGTTTAATACAGTTGTCTTGAGGGTTGGGAAGAATAACACACCCAGCACAGATCTTGGTACCCAGGAGGAATTCAATAAATGGCAACTGCTGATTTTCTCTCTCTCTCTCTGCACAGCGAGAGATCCAGACCTGCCCATGCCGGGCCTGTCTGCTCGGGAGCTTGGCGCACTTTGCAGAGAAAGCCGCCCTTCCCCCAACTCAGCCACCTTGGAGAGGTGGTGCCCCTGCACCTGTAACTGGGTCATCTCTTTCTTATCGCTTACACTCAACAGCAGAAATCAAATGAGTGCTAATTGAGGGCTGGGTTAGTCAAAACTACTGCTCTTTTCTGGTGTGCTTTATTAGAGTGTAAGCCAATCCAAGCTTACCGCGGGTTTCGGTGTAACTGAGAGTTGCCGGCGCTTTGTGGCCGGGCTAGCATTCGTTGCAGACAAAGCATCACGAGCCGCAAGCTCACGTTACCTAATCACACGGAGGCAGCGCAGTCACAGGGCCACACTGGGCATTTCTGCAGTGCTCTCCATCGGAGGAGCTCAAAGGGCTTAAAGAAAACCCTTTCTTTATCTGGGTTTTACAGAGAGAGATACCGAGAGGCGCAGTGACCTGCTTTCAGACCACACAGCAAGAAGGCAGGGGGCTGAGATGGGGCCCAGGCAGGTGACAGGGGCTCCTTGGCCAGACATCACAGACACCACAAAGCAGAAAGCTGCTCGCGCAGAGCCTGTCCTCACCAGGCCCCGTGGGGGACTTGCAGAGGAGACCGAACTCAATAGCAAAGACAAAGGCAGAGAAAATTTAAAAGCGTCAGTCCGAGGAAAGGTGCGCAACGACCTGGCTTCTCCTTGAGAGAGCAGAAAACAGGATGAGAGTCGCAGGGAGAGAACATCAAGCTGCCAGATCTCTGTTCAGCAGATATTTCAGCACCTACTGTGTGCCCAGAAGCGTGTCTCGTGGATTGACCCCAGAGAGGATCCTTCTATCACCTCGCTCCTCTACGACAATATTATTTTTAGTAATAGTCGTGAAATGAAACAACAATAACAATGGTTAGAAAAGAAAAACAGACAGTGAACTTTCTCTCCTGCTGACCTTTCTAAAGGTCATGCCCATAAAATAAATAAATAAATAATACCCTGAATATTACAGTATTTTAAAAAAGTAATGGATTAGTACTTTCGCATTTTAGTTAATGTCTTATTTTTTTAAGGAAAAGCACTTACAGTTACATACTGGTTTCTTGTAGTCATGAGTAATGACATTATGCTTTCTGTTTTTAACACAACTTCTTTAATTTGTCCATGATCTTGTAAAATTGATCTTCACGTTTTCATGTTCCATGACTGGTATGGCTAGATTTGTCCATCTGCTTTTGTTCTGGGTTAGTCAAAAAAACACTGTTTAATCATTTTAATTTTGAGCCGGGTACAGTGGCTCACACCTGTAATCTCAGCACTTGGCAGGGCTGAGGTGGGAGGACCGCTTGAGGCCAGGAGTTCAAGACCAGCCTGGGCAACATAGCAAGACCCTATCTCTACAAAAATTTTATTTAATTAGCAGGGAATGGTGGCATGTGCCTATAGTCCCAGCTATTTGGGAGGCTGAGGCAAGAGAATTGCTTGAGCCCAGGAGTTTGAGGTTACAGTGAGCTGTGATCATGCTCCTGCACTCCAGCCTGGGTGACAAAGCGAGACTCCTCCTCTAAATAAATAAATAAATTTTGAAAAGTGTCTTTTGCATAAAGCAATACATATATAAGGAGTTGTGGAAAATTTTAAACAACAGAATACATATGGGAAAGATTCATAAAAGTCTGATTCCACAATAAATTCTAGAAATTGCAGTACTGCTCATATCTTTGTTTCTCTGAGGTAGATTCTGTTGGCTTTCAAGTGTCTCCATAGCTGAAAAATTATAAACACAAATAAAAACTCTAAGTGGTCACATAGATTGGCAGAACTGAAATAACTTAAGTTTCATATAAAGACGTACATAGAAAGACAAATAACATGGTAAAATACACAAAAATAAAGCAAATTCAGAGCTTGGGAAAAGAGAAATAAGAGGGAGAAGCCAAGCTGGGGGGGGAAGGCACTTTCGGTCTCTGCACACTGACTTAGGTGCTACAGTTGAACTGTAAATTTAGCTCTATAGTCTAGGTTTCCCGGAAGCCAAAGAAAAAAGGGAAATGTGGCCAGTCATGGCATTCATATTAACAGAAAAAAGCCACACTTTGAGAGAGCCTAAAACATAGCCCTGCTGAACCCACGCAAGACTTCCACTCAGGGGCCAGTCAAGTCCACAGGAGGAAGTAAAGAACGAAAGCACACTTCGATTCTGTTTGTTGGTTTGTTTTTCACTTGTTGGTTTCAGACCAGGCAAAGATGAACTTGGAAAAGAGATCCCAGATGCCCTGTGACCACCTAAGACAGTAAATGACCCAAAAGATTAATTTTACTAAGAAATTTGGAAATTTGTGTTCAGCACATTTTAAAACTGAGGTTACATAAATGACAATGCTTGATTAGATCAAGAATAATGAGGATGATGAAGAAGAGAGCTGGGCAGCAAGGTGACTTAACGTTACTTTTGAACTCCTCATTTGGTGGCCCCTCCTCTAACATGGCAGCTCCACCTGTCACGCAGCAATGTGTGACAGGGTCTCTGGGGTCTAGGCGTGCACCGACCTATGCCTAAATCCTGGCTCCAGGGGAGCTCCTTGGTGGTCACGGCAGACCAGTTTGTCTCAGACTGCCCTCCCACAGAACACTGGGTAATGTGGACAAGACATTTCTTAAAAATCTATTTGAAGGTACCAAAAAACTATAAGCTATTAGTAGCCAGTAGTTCCAGCTACTTGGAAGGCTGAAGCAGGAGGATTGCTTGAGCCCAGGAATTCAAGACCAGCCTGGGCAACTTAGTGAGACCCTATCTCTAAAAAAAAGAAGTTAAAAAAAGTTTTTTTTAATGAAAACAAACTATCAATACAATGAGAAACTAAGAAGCTAAGATCCCACAAACAAGACATAAGCAGAGACGTAAGTGTAGGCCACTTTTCTCTTTGGCATGTGTGGATTCCACAGCAACAGGCTGAGAAACTGAGAAGGTGAGCAGTGTTTCCAGGAGTCTAATGGGGCTGGGGTAACACACACACACAAAAGAATTCCAGGTCCAGCAAGGAGGAAGGACTGGGCTAAACACCTCAGGCTTTCTGCTGAGACTCCCACAAAGGGGTGACCCAGAAAGAGATCACCTGCAGAAAGCCTGAACCATCTCTAAAGAGCTCAGTGCCTGATTGGATTAAGGTGATATAAAATGAACCAACACATTTCTAAATAACCCATGAGTCAAAGTAGGGATCATAATGGGAATTAGGAAATTTTTACTAAAAAGGTAATAAAATTAAAACATCAAAACTTAAGGAATGCAGCCAAAGCATGTTTAAGAGAAATTTATAGCCTTGAATGTGTCACTAGAAATGAAGAAAGGATGATGAAACAATGAAATAAGTTTCCATCTTAAGATTTTAATAAAAGAATAGCAAATTAATCCCTAAGATAGTATGAGAATGGAAATAAAAAGCAGCAGGAATTAAGGAAGTAGAAAACAATAATATAACAAAGAAAGGCAACAAAGCCAAAATTTATTTTTAAAAAAGACTAATAAAATTGATAAGCTCCTGGCAAGACTGATTTTTTTTCTAAAAAAGAAGTCACAAATAATATCAGGAATGAAAAGGCATACATAACAATGTAGCCTACGGCTATTAAATAAGCAGCTGTTCTGAACCAATTTATGACAATACATTTTTAAATCTAGATGAAATAGACAAACTCCTTGGAAAACATAACCTATTAAACTTGACCCAAACAAAAAATGAATATCTGATATAATAGCCTTATATCTGTTAAAGAAACAAAATCCATAATGAAAAACCTTTCCACACAAAGCCCTAGGCCCAGATGGCTTCACCAGTGAATTCTTCCAAAACTTTACGGACAAAATAACATCAATCTTATACAAAGTCTTCTGGAAAACAGAAATGACTTCTCAATTCATTTTTGAGAGCTGTATAACCTTAATGCCTGACAAAGAAAAAGTGGTGATTTCTTTCTCTTGAACATGGAAGCTAACCCTAAAGAAAATATTATCAAACGGAATATAGCAATCTATAAATAGGATAATTCATCACAACCAAGATGAGATTTATTCCAGGAATGCAAGATTATCTCAATGTTCAAAAATCTATTGATGTAATTTACCACAGTAACAGAAGAAAGAAGAAAATCATTGATCAACTCAATATATTCAGAAAAAGCATTTGATAACAAAAAGAAAAAAAGCAGTGATAATAAAAGAACAAAGAAACCTATTTAGGAAAGTAGGAACAGAAGGAAATGCCTTTATATGATGGAGTATCTACAAAAATACTCCCAGTAAATATCATAGTAAATGTTTAAATAGTGATACCTTTCCCTCAATATTGGGAATAAAAGAGGGATGCTGCCAATCTCCACTTCTATTCATTATTGTATTGGAGGTCCTAGCCTTTGCAATAAAGCAAGAAAAAAATAAAAGTTTAAGAACTGGAAAGAAAGATAAAACTGCCATTATTCGCAGACTAGAAAAACTTTCAGAATTAGTAAGTAAATTAAGCAAGGTTGCTGGGTAAAAAATGCCAATCTACAAAAGTCAATCAAATTTTTATATAATAGAAACAAAAATCAGAATCTAAAAAGAAAATATTGATAAATTAGACTACATTACAATTTGGAACTTCTCTTCACCAAAAAATGCCATCAAGAGTAAAAAGAAAGCCACAGAGAAGATATTTACAATCCATATAACTGACAAATTCTTCATATCCAGAAAATATAAAAAATTCCTACAAATCACCAAGAAAGACAGACAACCCAACAGAAAAGTGGGCAAGAGATCCGAATAAGCAATAGCTGTCCAAATGATCGATACCATTTAAAAAGGTGCTCAATTGTATTAGTCATCAGGGAAATACTAACTAAAACAAATTCATCAGAATGGCAAAAATAAAAAAGACAAACAATATCCAGTGTTGGTGAGGATATTAGTCCCTTGGGAGTCACATAACTTTGTTAGAGGAGTGAACTGGTATAGCTGCTTTGCAAAACTATTAATATTTTAGCAATATCTACTGAAGCTGAATGAACACACGCACTATGATGCAGAAATTCATCCCTTGGTATATACTGCACAGAAATGTATGCACCCAAAGACACACAAAAGAACATTCCAAGCAGCATCATTTATAATAAGGCCAAATTAAAATCTACCCACATAACCAGCAGCAGGAAAATGTATAAATAAATTGTGGTACAATCATACTATGGAATTTTTTACAGCATTAAAAATGAGCAAACTATTTGTATCCTTAACAACATTAGATCAGCCTTACAGACATAATACTGAGTGGGGAAAAAGCCAAACAAAAAAAAACCACATAATGTTCAGTTCCATTTTTATCAAATTCACAAACTAGCAATCTAATCTTTGGTGATGAAAATGGTCACCAATGGGGAAGAGGTGGCTATCGTAGAAGTTGTGGGATTTCTCTGACACTGGTAATATTCTAACTCTTGATTTGGGTGATAGCTACATGGGTGTGTTCACTTTTGTGGTCATAGATTCAGCTGTACACTATAGCTGTCTTTATGTACATTATACTCCAATTTTTTAAAGTTTATTTACTAGCTAGCTGTGTGATAGTGGCAAGTTACTTAACCATCTTTTTTTTTTTTTTTTTTTTTTTTTTTGAGACAGAGTCTCACTCTCTTGCCTGGGCTAGAGTGCCGTAGCATCAGCCTAGCTCACAGCAACCTCAAACTCCTGGGTTCAAGTGATCCTCCTGCCTCAGCCTCCCAAGTAGCTGGGACTACAGGCATGCGCCGCCATGCCCAGCTAATTTTTTCTATATATTTTTAGTTGTCCAGCTAATTTCTTTCTATTTTTTCAGTACAGACGGGATCTTGCTCTTGCTCAGGCTGGTCTCGAACTCCTGAGTTTAAGCAATCCTTCTGCCTCGGCCTCCCAGAGTGCTGGGATTACAGGCTTGAGCCACCGCGCCTGGCCTACTTAACCATCTGAAATGTCTGTCCTCACCTGTGAAAACGGGTGTAATAACAACCACTTAAAAGGATTGCCCTGAGATATAAATGAAATAACTAAATGAGATAACGTAGGTGAAAAGTTTAGCACAGGACCCGGCTGAATGAACGGTGGGTACTTAGTAATCACTGTTAAGGATTCCAACCATTTTAACGTTTACTTCAGGGTTTGTCAGGGCTTGGCCACTTGCAACATGGCCAGTTCTCTTCCTAGACACACCAGCCAGCAGCAAACCTGGGATTTTTCAGGTATCCTCCTGGGAAACTAGCCTCAAGCTGTGTTTAGAGGCCTCTGGTCCTCACACCCAGAGAGGCTCCCCTCCTAACGCAGAGTGTGTTTAGTGGCCAGGCTGCTTGGGATGGAGATTAAGCTTCTGTCATCCAGATAATCTCAGGCCTCTGGACTCGCCTTCCTGGAGCCCCAAGACAGGGAAATGCCACCATTCGATCCAGAGGAAGTCCCTAGAGCTGAGACTTCCATGAAAGAGGGAGGGAGTTTAGAGAGCAGCACTTGCAACCCATCCGCCTCAGAGAAGGGGGAAGGGAGAGTGCTCAAGGCAGACCCAACCTGGGACTTTGGGTGACAGGGGAGCGATGTGCATGTCATGGTGGCCTCCCACGTAGCACAGAGGAGGCTCCGTTCATCCTGCGCACAAACAGGACTCTGCAGACTCAGCCGCTTCTCCGGAAGCCATGGGAAATTGTGAAATATGGGCTACAAACTGCTTTTTGCCATTTCGCACTTTTTTTTAAAGGCTCGTGTTGTTTTTTGCTCTTGCCTTTTCAACTCAGAGCTCCTGTCGTCTTGGCCCTGGCCTCGTCGAGTTGTTGCTTCTTCACTTTGAGAGGCAGCGTCTTCAGACCCAGAGCTTGGCCAAAGCTTTCCTGATTACAAAAATCACCTGAATTTCTGCTAAAAATGCAAATTTCTGGGCCTCCGCCCAGACCCACTAAATAGAATCTCTAAGGGCAGGGGCCTAGGAACTTTCAGTTTTAAAAGAGTCCCGGGAAATTCTTATAATCGTTCAGATTGGTAAACCATCCTTAAATCTGGTTCCTTCAAATCTCCAGGAACCTCCCCAGCAATTCTTCCCTCTCTCTTTCTTTCTTTTTGTTTTATCTGAAATTTCTCTTTTTCTCTGCAAAAGGCTCTTAATGGTTGTTCAAAGTTCTGTCCACCCCAAGTTTCTAACCCTTTTCTTTTTTTTCCAGGCTCAACACTACAAACTCTGAAGTTGTGGCACCCTGTCTGCATTCCCATGATACTGAGACGGTGTCCTGCCTACGAGAGGGACATTTGGCTAAATGACATATTATTTAACTCAAATTAAAATGGACTTCTTTTGAGAACTTTGGGATGATTGGTAACACTCCAAGGTAACTCAAATCCATCCTCCCAAAATTAGCACAAACTTCCAAAACAGTATTTTGAGAGTTACAAACACTGCCATTAATCTTGCCCTAAAACACACAATATGCCATTTAAAAGTACTTTTCCTGGTCAATATATCTCAATAATCATTTGTCCAAGGGCTACTGCTCAGAATTTGGGAGTGAGAACATTTCAGTCTCGTCTAAGTTCTGATGTTAATGAGCTGTGGGAGAGATCTCCCTCTAATCGGGTTGCTTCCTGTTTAATACACACAGGTGGCAGTGGCTTATCTGCGTTCCAGAGTTCTTAATCATCCAACGGGGCCATAGAAAGGGCCCACACAGATGACAAAAGTTTCATGGAATGAATGCATGAGTGAGTGAATGAATGAGGGAATGATGCTGCGTTAAGAATGGCAGTTTTACTAAGAATAATTAGGAACAAATGTTGGGGCTTGAAAAAAATAAATCCCATAAGGTGTGAGGCTGGACTCCTGTGAAGTGGTGCCTAATTTGGAGGCAGAGTCCTGCCAGGAGAATGTTCTTCTCCGCTGGTGTCTGTGCTGACCCTCTGCTCAAGCTGCTAGTTGCCTAAAAAGACACTTTGGCCATCTTCATTTTGGTTTCTACTTCTTTTGTCTCTCAGTGCATTGTTGGATTGGGCCTGCCAGGGAGCAGAATTGGGTGACAGCTTTCGGGTTCGTCTTGCCAGTGAGCACGTTTGGCTGGGTGTGGGGTTTCCGTGGTGTAGCTGGCCCATGGCCTTGAATTTCTTCTGGTTTTCAGTGGGCCCACTGCATGTCCCAAAGGGACTCTCACAAATGGCATCTCATAAGTCAAGATGTGTGTGTTGTATGTGTGTGTATGTGTGCATACATGCACACATAGAGAACACCCAACCTCTTGCATGACTGGCCTTTAAAATGATGTTAGGTCATCCTCATTGCCATCTGAAAACATGCTTCAGCACTCGGTATACGCAAAGCGCTATTCTACATGTTATGGGGATACCTTCCATGGCCTTCAGAAATTTACAGTCTAAATTAAGCAGATAAAACATACACACATGGTTAATCAACCCTGACATCAGTCAGGTTCCTTCATGGCCTGCCTTAGAAACCAACTCTGGTCAAGATCTTTTCCAATCAGGATGACCTGATTAAGCACTCTTCCAGGTAGGGTGACACCCAGTGGCATGGGGTCACCATGTATCCATGTATCTAGAATGGGGCTTAGGGAATTTACTCATACCTGGAGAGGCATGTGTCTAAGGACTCAAGGGGAGAAAGTGTGCTCCAAGCACATTAGAAGAGTTTCACAGAATGCGATTGTAAAAAAAGATCTAGAACAAAATGCTCATCTTTGAAGGACTAACAAGGAGAGTGTTTTGCCGTGGCTGTTTGAGCTTGTGGGGTTGGAAGAGACATTTTAAGCAGATGTGAAGTAACTGTTCATGGACGACCCTCTCTCTACCCAGAAGTAGCAAGCGCAAGCTCCCACCAGATGCGGATGGCGGAGTGGAGCCCAGTGACCAACATGGCACTGATGATGACCGCAGAGAGCCTGAATCCTCAGAGCAGAAATGAGTTTGCCTGCAGAAGAACTCCTTGCCCTTCAACAAGAAAGGCACATAGTGCCATCAGAGAAAGGGACACCGGAGCCAAAAAGTTTAATTACATCTCTGTGTCAATTTGTTCTTCTATAAAATGGAGATGCTAGATCCTTCCCTGCCGAAAGCAAATAGATGTTGATAATAAAGCAAGATAAGGTTAGAATAGGGAAAAAAGTACAGGGTATGAGAGGACACGGGATTCGGTGCCGCAACCACGATTTACTAGCTGTGCAACCTTGGGCGAGTCACTTAAGTCTTCTGAGTCTGTTTGCTCTTCAATAAAATGAAGATGGTAATTCTGGACAGGTAAAGAACAAATGAGATATAATGTGTGTGAAAGTCCTTTGTAAATTATAAAGTGCACCGTCAGCGTAAGAAACTCTACTTACACTCCTTTAATAAATGTATATGGTTATCGTTATCAGTAAACTACATGAAAAGTTTTGAAGATGTTCATAAATCATCGCTGCCCAGTGCTACTTCCTCTGCCTTACATTCGTGCTGCCGGCCTGCCCTACAAAGTTCCTGCAGGGACCCTGCTTGCCTCCAGAATAAGCCAGTGGTCAGAGAACACTTTGAGCGTCGCTTTCCCTGGGCTGGCGGGGAGGTGATAAATCTTTTGTATTGACCCAGGAAAGAGCCCCAGCAACAAAGACCAATTTATTATCTTAGTAAATCACAAAATGTTCCTGCAGCAAATTTCTGGGACTCTGCAAAGCATCACGATCCCCAGGAAGAAAAAGAGAGAGCCTGGCTGGGTGGGAGCTGAACTGTGCCCATCCAGCCCCGGGGAAAGTGGGAAGTCAGAGTGCATCCCAGCCGACCACATGAAACAGTCTCTATGAAATGCAGATGTTTCATAGGGTTGGGTGCTGTTTCCCCCCATAATTTAAAAGCTTTCCATGACTGCTGCTTACTTACAGACTTCTTCCTTCCCAGGCTGTTTGGCTCAGTGAGTTCAAGAGGGTGTTTTGGGGTGTTTGGGTAGCATTGCATCGTGGTGGCTGGATTTACTAACATCAGCCATTTTCCTCCGCTCCTGCAAAGTACTGCCTACATAGCCCATATTTAATGTTTAAATTAAAGTGAATTAAAATTAATTTCGTTTGGGGAATTCTGCAAGCTCCCTCTTGAGATAAGTGGAAACACCCTGGGGTGATATGAAATTGAGGTTGGGAATTGCTACATTGGAGCGCTGTGCTAATGAGGCGAGGGTCAGGGGTTTAATCCCCTCGTGAAGGGAATAGTTAATTTCACTCTGCCTCATGGCCTCAGATTCCACCCTTAACCCTGGCCATCTGCCTCCAAGAGGAGCCACTGGTCACCGGCAGGACAAAGTGAGATAGAAGAGCCAGATCTGTGCAAATCCATCAACCCTGTTAGAATGACAACCCAAAGCATGACCCATGGGTAATGTCCTAGGATTTTTAATTTTGCAGATGAGAGCACTGTTATATTATCACTTTAGGTTAGAGTAAACACATAAAAATATGGACAGTTCCAATACATCAGATGTCATGGGTTTCAAGATCTCTAAGGCATTACTCTTCATTCCCAAGAGTTTAGCTAACATGTTAGAGAGACAGCTTAATAAATGCATTATGTATGTGATGGTCATGCAGTCAATTTTTGTTTATCCTTAAGAGGGAAAGAAGTGGGGTGGGTATCTCCAAACAAAAGATAATGCAAATATCACTCATATTTAGTTTGGAATAGATGACACAATTTAGGGACAACAGATTGCCCTCCTTAATTATGTTTTCTTTTAGCTAATAGTAATGTTAGTTTGCATTCCCTGAACATGTTGACTGATGGCAGAAAAGAGAGCCCAAATGCTGAGCTGGATGAGGAAGGGAGGAAGTCCAGGATTAAGCATTTGTCAGGGATAATCCCCAGAACAGAGATAATCCATCTCCACGAATCAAAAGCTCGCTGTATCCTGCTAATTATCAACTTACCACTGTCCTTGTTAGAAAGAATTTCAGGTCATTTCATTCTCTCTAATTCTCTCGCCTGTCTCCTGTGTGCAGGCTCTTCTCCTTTCCAGAGGCTGGTCTAAGTGATACCTTCTAGCAAGAGCATCACCGGCCTCCTTTGCCTTGGGTTTTCTGCAGCACTGATGGTATATGCTAGCTCGTGATATGGAAACCCCATCCCCTTAGTGCTTGAGGGCAAGGGCCAGATTTTTAGGCTCTTATATGTCTCACAGGGCCTAGCACAGCACTGAACATCCAGTAGGCACTTAATAATAGCATGCCTATCGATTGATTTCAGTAAGGGGTTTGGTATAACAAAGAATTACCACCCTCTTCCCCAATTTGACAAAGTTCAACACCCATTCATAGAAAAACTCTCAGAAGACTAGAAATAGAGGGGAACTCCCTCGGCTTGCTAAAAAGCATCTGTAAAACCCTACAACTAACATTATACCTAATGGTGAAAGGCTGAATGCTTTTCCCCTAAAATCAAGGACAGGCAAGAATGGCCACTCTCTCACTCCTATTCAATATCCTGCTATTAATAGAGGTTCCGCCAGTGCAATAAAACAAGAAAAGGAAAACAAAGCACACAGTTTAGAAAGGAACAAGTAAAACTGTCCCTGTGATTGTATTTATAGACAATCACAAGAATCTGCAAAACAAATAAACAGAAACCCTTCTGGAACTAATAAGTGAGTTCAACACGGTTATAGGATAAAAGATAAACAGACAAACTCAACTGCATTTCCATATACTAGCAATGAAAAAGTGAACAGAAAAATTAAAAAGGCAATATCATTTACAGTCACTCAAGAAAATGAAATACGTAGGTGCAGATCTAACAAAATACGTACAATACTTGCGTGCTTAAAATGCTCATGAAAGAAAGCAAAGAAGAGCTAAATAAATGAAGAGCCATCACCATGTTCATAGTAAAGATGTCAATTCTCCCCAAATTGACATACAGGTTTACACAATTTCTATCAAAATCCCAGAAATATGTTTTTGTAGATCTGGACAAGACTATTCTAATTTTATATAGAATGACGAAGAAACTAGAATAGCTAAAACAATTTTGGAAAAAAAAATGAAGTGGGAGAAATTAGTTTACCCAATTTTGAGATTTATTATATAGCTGTAGTAATCCAGGCTGCATGGTATTAGTGAAGGGATGAATACATAGACCAGAGGAACAGAATAGAAATAGACCTACACAAATATTTCCAACTGACAACAGATTGACTTTAAATAAAGGTACAAAGGCAATTAAATAGAAGAAAGATAATATTTTTGGAAAATGGTGCTGAACAATTGACATTTATAAGCAAAAAAAAAAAATTTCAATCTAGTCTCACATTTCATACAAAAATTAACTCAAAATGGGTTGTAGATTTACATGTAAAACATAAAACTATAAAATTTTAGAACAAAAGGAGAAAGTATTTGAGATCTAAGCTAGGCAAGGAATCCTTAGACTTGATACCAAAATCATGAACCATAAAAGGAAAAATGAATAAATTGTATTTCATCAAATTAAAAAAATTTGCTCTGTGAAAGATGCTGTCAAGAGAATGAAAAGATGAGCTACAGACTGGGAGAAAATGGTTGCAAACCACCTATCTCACAAAGGACTAGTATCTAGAATACATAAAGAACTCCAAAACACAACAGTAAAAAAAAAAAAAAAAAAAGGAAACAATAAAAAATCACAGAAAATGGGCAAAAGACACGAAGAAACATTAACTGAAGAGGACACACAGATGGCAAGTAAGTGTATGAAGAGTGTTCAAAATCAGCAGCCATTAGGAAAGGACACATTAAAACCACAATGAGATATTACTGCAAACCTGTCGGAGTGACTAAAATAACATAGTGACAACACCCATTGCTGGTGAGGATGTGGAGAAACTGGATCCCTTGTACATTGCTGGTGAGAATGTAAAGTAGTGCAGTCACTCTAGAAAACAGTTTGACAGTTTCTTATAAAACTACACATGCAACTGAACATGCCACTACCATATCAGCCAGCAGTGTACTCCTGGGCATTCATCCCAGAGACAAAAACTTACGTGTGTTTGCACAAAAACCCATATGCGAATGTTTATAGAAGCTCTAATTATAATAGCCCCAAACTGGAAAAACCCAGAGGCGCTTCAGCAGGTGAGTGGTTAAACCAGCGTTGGTACACCCTACCATGGAACGCCACTCAGCAATAAAAGAGAACAAACGATCAATACATGCTGCAACCTGGGCGAATCTCCAGAGAGTTGTGCTGCATGAGAAAAGTCAAGGTTGCATGCTGTGCGCTCCATTTATACGGAATTCTTGAAATGGCAAAATAGAGAAATGGAGAACAGGTTAATAGTTGTTGGGAGTTAAAGATGAGGGAGGAATGGGACAGTGAAAGGAAGTGGGTGTGGCTATTAAAGAGCAACATGAGGGACCTTTGTGGAAACAGAAATGTTCTGGATCTTGACTGCGTCAATGTCAATATCCTGCTTGGGACATTGTACAGTAGTTTTGACGACGTTATCACTGGGGGAAACTGGGTAAAAGGTACATAGATCTTAGCATTATTCCTTGCAACTGTATGTGAATGTACAATTATCTCAAAATGAAAAGTTTAATTAAAATATAATCACCCTTTATCCATCTACGCTGGAGAGAGGTGTTACCAACCCAGGGTTTCATAATCTGTTCTGAGCACCATGGTCTGGGCTTACTGTCATCCTCATGATATGCTCTCTTTTGCACTCTTCAGACAGAAGCAATACATACCTGAGAGTCGGCAGGCCATGCCCAGGAAGTGCACCAAAGTGGCAATGCACCAGGTGTTGGATTTGCCAGCACAGGGACTCGAGGTAGCAATGGTAGCCACAAGGGTATGGATATAGGGCAAGGAGCTGCCATATGGTACCAAGGTTCAGTAGGGAGATCAGAGAACTGGATTAGGGAATGGATCCTCCAACAAGAAAATAACCAGGAATCTAAAAATATTTATTTATCAAGAATAAGAGCCATGCACCTCACTGTGGGCTCCAGGCTGTGTCTTGGCCAAGCAACAAGGACAGAGTTAAGACCATGCAAGGCAGAAGAGGCTTTCACTTATTTATTTCCTGGGTGGTCCAACCAGTGTTTAGTGAGAAACTCCCAGGGGTGCCCAAGACACAGAGCTGGCCACTTGGAGCTCACTGTGTAACAGAGGAAACAGAATAGCTGGGGTGCTTGGGAGCACTCAGGAGGACAGGAGGTTTTAGACTTGGCTAGACAGATGACTCCTTTTGCAAGGAAGTGGTGTGGAAGTGAGACGGGCAGGACCACATCGCCCTGAGAAGACAGGTTACAGGATCATTAGCACAGACAGGGTTAGTCTGCAGAGGCTGGGAGTCAGGTGTCAGGAAAGGAGGCTTGTGGCTTGTGTTTGTGAGCTCTTGCAGCCGTGAGTAAAGGCTTGAGTCAGGGAGATGCCACAGAGCAGGCAACTGGAGGACACTCATTCAGTGGATCAGAAAAAAATGCAGGCCGAGATCGGCCAGAACGTTGGATCGTGGGTCCCTGGGCAAGCCAGAGCTCTGAACAATCTATAATGCCCTCATGGATTCTTTTATCCTCACAGCTCCAGGTATATCTGATGGTCCTCCTGCCTCTGCTGGAACCCTCTGTTAAATGGGCTTCACGCTTGAGGAAGGCATCATCTCCGTGGAGCTGCGAGGTCATTTTAATCCTCCAAATAACTTTCTGTTTCTACAACAGATAGGAAGACTGTATCTTCTAGCTTGAGTGGAGACTCACAGTTCCTGGGAGTCTTTCAGCTGGGCAGGGGCTCTTTCCCTCTGACATTTCATTTCCCAGGGACATTCCACACTTGGCCCATGACAGAGTCTGTAGTACTCCCAGCGAGCAATGCATCATGAGCCACTCACTCTTTGGAAAGCAGAAGCCCAGAGGCCAGAGTGAAACAGTAACACGTTAACACTTTCACCAACTCTTTGTGATGTGTCGGGTAATCCGTACCAGCTCTGATGACCTAATCGGGAGCAAACCGTGCTCTCTGTCTTTATGTCACCTGCAATCTAGTCAGTCAGCGAAAGAGCCTAAAGAACATATTAGTTAGACTATAGGTGCTGCAATTCTAATGGAACCTCAAAATAGTAGGATTTAAATAAGATGGAACTTTATTTCTCTCTCACAAGAGGAAGCAGTCAAGACCCAGGTTCCTTCCATCTTGTTGCTCCGTCATCCCATGTATGTGGCCCTTAGCCATGCAGTCCAAGACGGTTCACCACTATACCCACATTCCCAAAAGTAGGAAGGAGGAGAGAGGTAGGGGAATGGAAGGCATAAGCCCCTCCCCTTAAGGGTCCAGAAGTCGCATGCCACTTTAGTCCAGACTCTTTTTACAGAAATGAGGCCCAGGACCATAGCAGGCCACAGGGGAACCCAGGAGCCGTCGTCTTTAACTAGACAGCCATGTGCCCAGCCTCACTGCCAATTACCGGGGAAGCAGGTGAGTAGAAATCTATAATGAAGCAAATAGGTGAGTAACAAGAGGATACAGTTCTACAAAAACAAAAGCAAGTGATGGCCCAAAGCTGAGCAGAAAAGGAAAAACCTACAAACACACAGGATCTAAAGGGCAGGCGGAAAGGAGGGGCGATATCGAAAGACAAAGGGAACACGGATGCTGAGACCAGGCTTTGGAATAGGTAGAAACTTCACCTGTATTTCCTCCTGAGACAGGCGCCGCCCCACAAGTACACCTGGGAAAGGAATTCAGAGGAGAGTGGGAGACCGCAGCACAGTTGGAGAAATGTGCTCCTCCAGGGCTCATGCTTTTAGTTCCAGACTGTCCACTATGAAAAATCACTAAGTAAACTAATGGTGCTGCCCATCAGTGGTGCCAACTTGTTGCCTTGCCAACCATCCTAACCGCCACAGGATGCTAACGATGATGGCAAAGGTGACGCTATCCCACCGGAGTAGCGATGGATTCCCTTAGCACCCTCAGCTGAAAGGCGCAGTGAAGTAGAAACCTTAATTGGCGCTGTGCTGTGAGCAAGGGAGAAATTCACAACAAAGCTAAGCCCTTCCCCGGCAGAACGAGGGCTGGAACAATAACAAAGCCACCCTGACGGTGACTCTCAGAACGTACTCATCTCCCCGCGCTCACTCCCCACCGTGTTTCAGATTCATTTAGGTATTCCTGGTGTTAAACAAAATGCACAGTAACAGCCAAGAGCATCTTCCAGCCATCGGGCCCTGCTATGCATGTGCCAGGCACGGCGCTAAGCATTCAATGGCATTTACAAAATGCTTTCCGGACATCTTCATCCGGTCCTTACTCCGTGAGGCACCTGTAGCAGGTATCAGAGATGTTCCCATGTATTATAATGCAGAAGGAAAACAAGATCGGTGATTTGCCCAAGATCACACGGCCAATCCATAGCCCAGGCTGGCCCAGAGTCCCTCCTCCCTGTCTGTGATGTCCTCTGACTCCTCCTCTTGTCACACAGGCCAGTTTGCTCCCAGGATTTCTTCTCCAGAACCGCAGAGTGCGATACACAGTGATTTTCTAATACCGGTCAAATCCCAGGACAGGTATATTCCGCTCAGGATCTGAGACCCCTAGTGTATAAGATAGAGAAAGTAGAGGGTGGCCATTCTCTTTAAAAGGGGGCTGGTTCACAAAGGTCTTCCTTTAAATCGAGAGGTCTTTGAGAAAAACTGCTAGCGGATACGCCCTAGGGCGGTTCCTTTTGCAGCGGGAGGGAAGCAGGCCTGCCCCTGTTGGAGCCCGGGGTTCTTGGGTTGCGCTGGAGTGGTTTAGTGAAGCCCAGCGGTGACTAGACCGGGGCTGGGGCCTTGGGAGTTTTTCCCTTTAAATTCTCAGCCGCTGTCATCAGTCAGACACGGAGGGAGCCAGCAATGCACAGCAGCTTTGGGCTGCCTGGAGCTGGTTGACTCTCAGTATGTGACCTCCCAGGGGCATTTGACCCAAAAGATGACTCCCTCCTTCTGAAACTCATCCTCCTCCCCCCTTTCTCCTGTCCCCTCCCTCTATCTCCCTCCTTCTCCTCCCATTTCCCTTCCTGTTCCCTCCCCTCCTTCCCCTACCCCTTCTCCTCCTCTCCCTCATCCTCATCCTCCTCTTCCTCTCCCCTCCTTCTCTGCTTGGCTGCAGCCCACCTGCCCCCTGCTTGCCCTCGGCTCCTTTGCAGGTTCCTCCTGGTCTTCTCTCCGTGTTCCGACTTCCTCTTTCTGCACTCACACTCCCTGCCAGCATCAACGAGCTCAGCTAGCATCGTGACCTCAGACACCATACTTACACCAATGACGCCAAAGTCCTGCCTGTCTCCAGCCCAGATTGCCCCCTCACCTCCAGATTTGGAGATCCGACTGTCCACTTGTCATCTCGCCTGAGTGTCTACCTGACATCTCCAACAGGATGTGTCCAAAACAGAGCCCCTGGTCTCCCCTCCCAAATACGGTTCCCCCAGCCGTCCCCATCTCAGGGATGCCAACTTCACTCTCCCAGCTGAAGACCACACTTTCTCTAATGCCTCACGTTCAATCTGTTGGCAAATGTCACTGGCTCTGTTTTCAAAATGTATCCAGAACCTGACCCCACTATGGCCCTGATCCAAGCTACCACCCCCTCACCTGGGTTATCACACGGCCTCCTAATCATGTCTCTGCTTCCCCCCTCAGCCCTCAGTCTGCTCTCAGCACAGTGGCCAGAAAGATGCTGCAGAAACCAAAAGTGCATCATGTCATTCCTCTGCTCAAAAACTGGCTCCCATCTTCCTGAGAGCAACAGCGAGGTCCTCAGGATGGTTGCCAGGGCCCTCTGTGATCTTTCCCCACAACGCACACCTTTGCTCTTCCTTCATCTCATCTCCTCCAGATTCCCACCCCCCCAGCCCCGACAGCACTGGTCCTGTGGTTCCCAGAACATGCTGGCCTCATGCCTTGGCCTGGTCCCGGGCCCCTCTTCCCTGGATCTCTGCTTGGCCAGTCCTCCCACCTCCTCCAGGTCTGTACTCAAAACGTCATCTTCTTGGTAGGGACTTCTGCAGTGCAGCCCCTTCCCTCTCCCCACCAGCCCTCCTCCTCCTTCTCTACTTCATTTTTCTCCTTAGTTCTTTTCAACCTCTGACATACCCTGTATTTCATTAATATCTTGTGTGCTGTTTGTTCCCTTCACTAGAACTAAAGCTCCATGAGAGCAGGGATTTCTGCCTGTTTTGCTCACTTCCTGCATCTGAAATAGCGCTTGGGGCTTGGTCCATAACAGGTCCACAGTCAATATGTGTTGAATAAATGAATTGAATGAATGCATGTGCCACCTTCTAACCTTGAGCAAGATGCCTGCTCCCTCTGAGTGTGAATCTCCACATCTGTGAAATGAAGATGGCGTGCCTACCCTGCAGTGTCCTTCTAAAGCAGGGAGACAGTGTGCAAACAACCAGGCCTGGCATGCAGTACATCATTGCCATTGTTACTAGGATTCCCGAGGAAAATGGAGCCACTTAAAACACATAACCCCAGCACAGTAGGTCAAGATCTTGTAGTAGATCTCAGAGCCCCCTTGACCTGGTTGACCTCCAGGTTGGTTATCATCCCCCGGTACTTTCCCTGCCATGGGAAGGGGCCCAAACCAGTCCATGGCCACTCTGTTCAACAACTCAATTGCAATTCATCTATGCATGCAGTCGGCAATACTTCCGGTATTTCAGAAGCTCGGGATGCAAAGAAAAATGAGACTTTGCTTCTCTCCTCGCGGAGTTCACTGCCCTTCACAGAAGATGAGCAGATAGACAGCTGATGTCAGAGAATGTGGTCAGCTCTGGAAGTTCTGCAGCCAGTCTGTTGTCTTCCCAACCCCCCCACTCCCGTCCCCTCCCCACAGCCTGGCATACACAGAATCATCTCAAGGTGCCCGGCAGTCGTGAACAGCAAAACGAAAAGTAAACACACACCGGCACATCCTGACGGCAGACATGCTAGCTCGGAAGAGCTTGGCCTCTTGTCTATGAGACCACAGACAAGACACAAATTCTTCAGGGTCCCTCATGGCTCTGGGGGCTGAGAGCCTCCACCTCTGGGCGTCCCCTGCTGGTCACGGTCTTGCTCTGTGCAATGAAGGGCCACTAGAAAAGGGGCCCTATGTGCCTCTCTGGGCCAGTCGAGAGGCCTATGGGAGCTTAAACAGAAGCAGGGGTGCTCCTGGGTCAGGCCCAGCCTCCCTACTTGGTGGGAGGAGCACCCATGCATTCTATCTCTTCCTGTCCACAGCCTCCTTCCCCCTCAGCCTCCTGAGGGGCAACTTCCTGCCCAGTTCCAGAGGAAGGGTGTTCAGGACTACAAAGGAGGACAGGCTCAAGGCTGCCCCCCTCACCCCGTGTTCCTTGGCCCTGCTCCAAAGCATCCTGCCACCCCTTCACTTCCCAGCTGCCATTTCCCCTGGGGGACAATGTCTTCCCTCAAATGGGCTCCCCTGAAAATGATTCACCCGGAGGATGTGGGAGGGCCTTGGGCAGGACATTTGGCTCCCCTGTAAACGCTTGAGCAAGAAGTGAATCACGAGACCATAGCGGGGGGTGGGAGGGTGGGGATGGGGGCTACGCCTTCCCTCCACGCCAAAGTCCTCCAGGACAGCCTTTGTTTGACTGGGGTGTTTTTCCCCATGGTTGCCGAGGTGCCAGCAGTTCCTGCAAGATCCCACTTGATAAGGCAGGGCTGGGAGGGAGGCAAGAAGGGGAGTGCAGGGTTTCTGGTTGGCAGGCGGCAAGTGGCAGCCTGCAGAATATTCTGGCATCCCAGGCCTTCTCGCTGGCATGCTTAAGTAGCCTTTCTCCCAAAGATCTCTCCAATGAGCACCTCCAGAGAGCGTCTGGCTGGCCCCAAGGCAAGCTCTCCTCTGCAGCAACGGCGAGGCGGGGGCAGACAACTCCCTCTGGTCAGCTTGGAAGTTTTCCCGGGCTGCTCAGAAAATAGGGGGCCCCGCCAGGATGCAATCTGTGTCCTGCGAGCCCAGGTGACCAAATTGCACACAGAGCCAATTCTGCACTCACCAGCTTGGCTTCCTTCTGAGCCACACATACAGACAGGCACCTCAGCCAGGACATGCACCTCCTGAGGTGGTCGGGTGTGCACACTCTGGGTAGGGACAGGGGGAGAAGCCCCAGCCTACGCCTTTCCCACAAGTCCGGGATGCACGGAGTGGTGAGGAGACCGTGCTGGGATCTTAGCAGCTGTTTGACACTAGGCAAGTTATTGCACTTCTCTGAGATGCAGCTGGTAAAATGGGGTGATGACGGTGACATGACGTGTTGTTGCCAAGCTGGAGGAGGTGTCGTCTGTCCAGCATCAAACAGGGCCAGGCATGTAGACAGCACATGAGAAATGGTAGCTGCTGCCTTTGCTGCTGTGAGGAGACAAGGGAGGCAGCGGCAAGCTGTGTCCCCAGCCACCCACAACCCAGCTGTGCGGGGAGGCTTCGCTCGCTCGGCCTGCTGCCCGGAGGCCACTTCCCTCCTTCATTCACCAAATCCACTTATCCCTCCAGACCCACCTCCCCTGTGTGCCCCTGGATCCCAGGCAGAGTCCGCAGAGCGTCGCTCAGACTTCTGTTATGACACTGCATGTTTTGTATTCTAAGTGTTTGCTCTTGTCCTTCCCACTTGTCACCAGCTGTGCGGGGGCAGGGATTCCACCTGTCAGTGCTGTCCCCTCCCCACTGTGCCCAGTGAAGGTTAATCTAGTCCTCAGGCCCAGCTCCACCTCAAAAGGGCCAGCAGCCCCTGGGGCCAGCGCAAGGCACAGCGATGTCTCCGAGAAGGCTGCGGACATAGGACAACTTGCTCCTTCCTCGTCATCTTCACCCACTTCGTTCCTGTGGAGCCCTGCTGAGATCACCGCTCACCAGCTGGAGAGCAGACAGCGGGCAAGGAGGGCAGGCGGTTCATCAAAAGTCACTCACTAAACCAACAGCAGAACCAAGATGACAATGCGTCACCCCCTCAAGCTCAGAGCTCAGAGCCAGGCTTGGCCTATGCCACGTGACTGCCATGAACACAAGACAACCTCCGACCATTCAAAAAAAAAATGGTGGCGCAGTGGCTCACGCCTGTAATCCCAGCACTTTGGGAGGCCGAGGCAGGAGGATTGCTTGAGGCCAGGAGTTCGAAACCGGCCTGAGCAATGTATGGAGATCCCCTCTCTACGAAAAAAATAAAATAATATATATATATATACAGGGAGAGAAAGAGAGAGAGAGAGAGAAGTTAGCCAGGCATGGTGGTATGCTCCAGTAGTCCCAGCTA